>NC_086225.1:58659170-58959170 GCF_035770615.1 Melospiza melodia melodia
TGTTGCAATGAATGTTTTGCTATGTTTAAATGGTTTTCCTGATGTTCTCTATTTAAACTTTTCCTTTAACAGAAATCAAAGATTTCAAAAGTTTTTGGTTCAAAGTTTCATCAACACTGACATTGGGAATCTTTTAAGCTCAGTGTATCTGTAAGTACTAATGGAATCTAGTTCCACATGAAATTTCTGATCCGCCATTCCTGGTCTATACAAGCTCTCCAACTTGGAACACCATAAAAACATTTTCCAAGTGATCATGGTTGCATTCTTAAACTGTTACCTTGTAAAAATTACAACCTCCGAAAGAACAGAAACCAGAATTCCAGATTCAGTGTAACTTTGTGAACTCTACTCACCACAGGGCTATAGTGACGATTTGTACAGCACTGAGCCTACTGCAGAGTGTAACATTTGATGGGGTAGTAATGACAACCCATGGGTGCACAGATTTACAATGATGCAGTTACTGCTTGTTTCTTCACCTCAGAGGAGTTCTGCCTGGTTCAGTGCTGTCTCAAATACAAATAAGCACATTATTCTTTTCCAAGTCCTTTGAGATACCACAACCAAATGGAACACCTCGAGCAGCATACTTGTCAAAGAGTGCACAGTGTCAGAAACCAAACCACAGAAACGCTGTATTATCAAAACCAGTTATCACATTATTTGTTGGATTAACTAGGTCTAGGTAAGAAAAACATCAGTGAAGTTCTGGCTGTTCAAAAAGCAGATGTCTGGAAAATATGCCCTTGCCAAAAATTCTGTGATACATTGCAGTTCTTCAGCTGCCAATATCCAAGGCTTTTTGACAACATTTTGATTAGTGCAGTACCCACTGTAGACAGCCCCACACTATAAAAACACCTCAGCCATAATTCATCAGCTAAATAGAATAATAAATGACTGGCTCTGCACAGGTCAAACAAACACCTTAATATAGAGTAATTAAAATAAGCAATCGCAGCACAACTCTTAACACTGATCTGTCTTAATCTATTTTTAACATCTGTCAAGCATCTGACCCTGCCAGACTGAGCAATTAATGAAGCCTCAGAATCGTCAATTACTACCAAGTGACCAGACCTTTTTCTCAAGAATGGAGGAACTTTTTATCTAATGAGTACATGCAATAAACATTTAGAATTAATAAATTTGTTTTTCAGGATACCTAGTATCACTTACACGCTCTTTAGAGAAGGAAGCTTGCTTTTGTACAATTTTTGCAATTTTGTCTTAATGAGACTTGGTGGAAATAGTAGCAGAGTGCAGTTTCAGAAACAGTGAGCAGAATTATAAATGCAACATGTTTAAAAAAACCCAAATCTATCAGGATAAACAAAAATGGCTCTTCTTTAGCAGAAGGAAATAACAAATCCCATTTCCTGGTCAATAGCAGGATAAATCACTATATCCATGCAGTGCGTAAATCACTGTATCTATGTAGTGCTTTGGTAATAAAACTAACTTGCTCTTCTTCCTATATTAGACTTTTATGATTCACATCTATTTGCCCACAGGAGAAAAAAAAGCAGAAAAATAATTTTCGAAGTCCAAACACCCCGACCCCTCACTTACCCTCGAGCTGTTTGTGGATGTTCTGGGGTAGGCTGGTCCTGGGCTGGGCTTCCCTGCTGGAGACAAAGGAGGCTGAATTTGTGCGCGTTGTCACGTTGTCGGGAGCTGCAAGCCAGCCCGACGGCTTCGCTGCTGTTTGGAGTGTGACCTCGGGGTAGGGAGTCTGATCACTGAACAGTTTGACTTTTAAGAGAGACGATTTCATTACATGCAGCAGATGGCCCTTCCTGGGAAAACCTCTGCCAGACAGGGAGTTGGCAGTGAGGAGAGGGCACATCCTACTTCCATAGAAGTCCGTAGGAATTTCCTAATGGCCTCGAGACAGAGGAAGTGTTGGCCTTAGTTTTTCATAACAAAGCACCGGATTGTTTTTTTAAGCACGTGCCTAACTGCTCTCCTAGACCCATTGGGAATTTCTTGCTGGAAGTTAAGCACTGCTAGGCATGAGAAAATCCACAGTGCCTACCTAACAAGCAGGCTGAGGAAATCAAAGGTGGACAGTGAACTTTTCATAATCTCTACACAGAAATTCACCTAATGATTCTCATCCGTCAAAGGCAAATAAGCAAATCCTGTAGTAAGAAACTATTTCCACTCTTGGTACCGAAGGAGACAAGACTCGCACAGGGCAAATTGGAATGAATTGCACAAACTGCCCTGAGCTCAAGGGATCTGGAAAGGCTGAAAAGCAGCTTTTTGTGCCAAGTTTTTTCTTAAGCATTTTGAAGGACATGCAGCTAAAACTGGTTACAAGATACTACTGTGCTAAATATTTCTTGCTCCCAGTGTTATCTATAGAGATAGGAAACAGCTCTTCAGCAGTAAATACAGCACTTGCAGCCACATTCATCCAGAAATAACAATAAGGATATTGAGAGCCTAACAGTCAAAATAACCCCCACAGAAACGAGAGGCAGCCACACTCAAATCGGAACAGTTTGGGTTGGAAGGGACCTTTAAGGGTCATATAGTCATGGGCAGAAACACCTTCCACCACACTAAGTTGCTCCAAGCCTCGTCCAACCTGATCCTGCACACTTCTAATGATGGGGCATCTACCACCTCTCTGAGCTACCTGAACGCTTGATCACTGATTAAAAATGTTCGTAAAATTACCTTCTTAGACACTTTGAGTCCACTTTGAGCAAGTTGCAATACCGGAGTGTAGGGGGATACAGTATGGGTAAATGAAAGTGGTATAGAATGTAATTCTATCCCCTAATGAGTTGCAGCTGGTTAATTACTGAAGATGAGGAGCAGGTCTGATGCTAACAGGACACACCTGTAGCCAATAAGCAGAAGGTTATAAAAGAGTGGATTGGGGGGAACTGTAGTGAGTTGGCCGCTACAAGGACAATGAAGAGTCAGTGCCTAGAGGAGTTGCCTACAAGTAACATCAAGGAGGTACGAATCTCTGGCAATATGCAACCCTTGCAATGTAATAATAGAGCCTTTGTACTGTAATGACAACAGAGAGGTGAGAATTCACCTCAGATCATCTGTCCATTTGCAGGGATGACCATCACTCAAGGGAACATCTCCTTGGGAGGCTCTTCTCGAGCAGCCCCTCTTCTACCTCGATAAGGACGCGAGGTGCCTTACACTGCGTGCTTCGACAGTGGCAGCAGGCTGGGGAAAGTTGTGACAATGAGAAGAGAGGAGTTGTGATGATGGTTGTACTGGCTGCAGTTGGATAAAGCTGCTTCTTCTCAAAGCGAGACCCCGGCCCGCAGTGTTCTGGGGGCTTTGTCTGGTTTATGCCCCAGGCCCGGCTCTAAAGCCACGTTCGACCTTCTCAGCACCAGGTGGAGACCCCGCAGGAGGTCTCGCCCTCGAAGTCCGATACTAGACACTCACATTTCAAGATGGGTACAACCGCACCCAGTCTGTTCCCTCTCGGTGTCCGACGGGACGTACCCGGAGCGCGGTGCCCCCCTCAGGGTCGGGCTCCCTCAGGGCGCGGTGCCCCCCTCAGGGCCGGGCTCCCTCAGGGCGCGGTGCCCCCCTCAGGGCCGGGCTCCCTCAGGGCGCGGTGCCCCCCTCAGGGCGCGGTGCCCCCCTCAGGGTCGGGCTCCCTCAGGGCGCGGTGCCCCCCTCAGGGTCGGGCTCCCTCAGGGCGCGGTGCCCCCCTCAGGGCCGGGCTCCCTCAGGGCGCGGTGCCTCCCTCAGGGCGCGGTGCCCCCCTCAGGGCCGGGCTCCCTCAGGGCGCGGTGCCCGCTCTCCCCTCAGCCGGATCCCGCTCACCGCCCCGTCCCACGCTGCCTGCACTCCCCACGCGGCGCTTCCTTCCGGGCGGCGGCACCGCCCCGGCGAGCAGCCATGGAGCGCGGCGCGGCGGGGCCGCTGCCCCTCAGCCGCCTGGCCGGGCCGCTGCTCCGCAGGCTCAGCGAGCTGCTGGACCGCGCGGCGCCCGGCAAGGGCTGGCGGGAGCTGGCGCAGCGCGCGGGGAGCCGCGGCACGGTGCGGCTGAGGTGAGCGCGGGCGGCGGGGCGCGTTTGTCTCTCTAATCCCCTAAAACACTGAAAGTCCGCTTGGTAAGTGACGGTATCACCACATACTGAAGGTAGCTCGCCCCCAGGCTTGCGTGGCGCTGTGATTTAAGGAAGGAAACGTTGATGAATCTTTTTAGTGGACATACGTAACCTTGTATTTTCTTTAGGTAGCTGTCATTGTTTCTTTATTTGTGTTGATTGAATCGGCTGTGATTGAAAGTGCGTGATGACAATGATACCAAAGTTGACTCTATAAAGTTCAGACACAATTAACTGCACTGTACAGTCGGTGTGTTAGGCTGGGCTCCAGCAGTCACTTGTTTACAACAACTTTAAAATCAGTCTTCCTGTTCTTTGAAGTTAAGAGTCTGACTCACTCTCTACGGCTTCTGAATTAGGCTCATGGAAATGAAAGGTGCTGTACTACTTTTTCTGCTGACACTTTAAAAGTGAAAAATAGAAGTACATTTGCTGAGAATTGTGAGGTACATGCATCTCTTTTACCATCGAGCTCACTAATACCAGTTTCTGTCTGTGGAAGTATCACTGAATAACCTCTGAACTCCTGAAACTTGAAGGAAATGCTGTAAATATGTCCAAATCAGCTAGGAATTTCCCATCTCTGTTTTTAAAAATTTTTTTTTTTATCTACAAGTGATTGTTTACCCAGGTCCTTTCCGAGGAAGAGGTACTGAGAAGGCGTGTACCGTGTCTCTGTCCCATTATTCCACAGCCCTCTGGACGTGGAGCAGTGCTCCCTGCAGGTGCTGGAGCCGGAAGGCAGTCCCAGCTGGAGTCTCCTGAAGCTGCTGGGGGATCGGGGCTGCACTGTGCTGGAGCTGACGGAGTCCCTGCAGGCCCTGGAGCACACAGAGGCTCTCCGGTGTCTCAGCCATTCAGGTCAGTTCTGAGCTGTGCTTTCACTGCAGCCCTGGATTTTAGACTGGCAACACTCAAGGTAGCCCTCTACAGTGACCAAAATCATCTTTAGTGCTTGCATTCTGGTAGTTGGGATGCAGATGATTACTGAGGTTATTGGCTGATCTGATTCTGAGGTTAAATGTGAGCCAAGCTTTCATGCAGTGCTGTTGCAGACTCAGACTTGGCTGGGTGTTGTCATTCAGTTTGCTGACTGGGGTTTTGTCTCCAGTGGATTTGGTTTTGGGATCATCCTGTAGTAAGATCTGGAATGGTTTAGGTTGAGAAAATAACTGCTTCATATCGGGGTGGTGTCAGAGTTGCTCTCCTGGCAGTTAAGCTTTGCAGTAGAAAATTTGACCTTGCAGAAAACCTCAGCCCTGTGTTCTGCAGGAGGCAGAGGCTTAAAGCTGAAACCAAAGATTCAGCTCAAAAGAGTGCATAAGGAATAGCAGGAAAATGTGCTCTGTTGGACTTAAACTCTGACTGCTTTGATTCCCTCAGGCTGGGCTTTAATCTGAACAGCTTAAAGAAATTGTTGGGAGTGAGCAAGCATTTAAAACTGAGAATATCTTTCCAAAAAGGCATCTGTGATACCATGAGACACATAATTTCCTTTAAAATTAAAATGCATTAATGATATACTTTAAATCTTTTATGAGTTTCATCGAGTACTGATCAATTTGAGCATGGATTTTGTGTAGTGGAAGACAATTTTGAATGTCCTAAAGTAATCTAACTAATTGGAGCTGTGTGTATACACAGTACAAACAAATTATTTTCAAGTATATTTAATGTCAGAAATGTTCTGTGCTCCAAGGGCAGTTTAAATGCAAATATAAATTATGGGCTTGTATTTCTTCATAACTTTCCTAGGTGTAAAGATCGTTGTACAGCCAGACTCTCAAGCAGTGCTCTCTGGTCAGGTCGTCAAGCTGTGCTGCTGGGCAACAGGACACCCATTTGTGCAATACCAGTGGTTCAAGCAGGAAAGAGAGGTAAGAGTTCATAGAGAATGCAGGTTTTTAAATAGTGAAAATAAAACATAAAACATGATTTTGGATTGTCCTTTTTTTAAGACTCTTATTCACAATGAGAGAAGATTGCTGTAAATATTCATAAAACTCATAAAGTTTAAGAAATGCTGGATGATCCTACAAATGTGCTAAAACAAAACTGCGATTCCTTGTGTTCACACCACTTCATTCCTGGGGGCTGTGAATGTGGAATGGGGCAGAAAGGAAGCTGTAAGTTCAGTTGTCTCGGCCTACCAGTAAGTGAAGGAGTTGAAGATGGTGTTAAGGACTTGGAAATAAGTATTATAATGCTTGATCCTGGTTAAGATTAAACCAATTGAAATTGAAGGACTTTTGGTTCACCTGTGATGCAGGTTCCCCATGGTAATTCTCCAGAACTGGTTTTGAGTCCAGTGAGTGTAAAGGATTCTGGCTTTTACATCTGCCGCGTGAACAGCGAATCTTCTTTCGTGTTCAGTCGGTGGGCGCGCCTTGAAGTCTGTGAGCTTCAGGATCCGCCTTGCGGTGAGTGGCACAAACACCTTCTCAAAGTGCCTTCCTGCTTCCTCCAGGCACTGGGGTCCCTGTTGCTGTGCTTAGGTTGTCTCACACTTCCTTTTCTTGGTACTTCCTTTTCCTTTTTTTAAGGGCTCTTAACAGGTTTGCCTGAAAACAAGTTGTGCATTTGTAATCAGCCTCGGCCACAAAACCTGACTGTGGGGGATGCTTTGGTACTAGAATGTGGAGCTGTTGGAAACCCAATTCCTCATTACCAATGGTTCAGAAATGGATTTCCTTTGGCAAATGGGAGCAAAAATGTCTACACAGTAAGTTACTACAATGGGTCACGCTTGGGAGCAAATGTTAACCACTTTGAGCTTACCACAGAAAGTTGCCTTGAAGAAAATAATTTCTCCAGAACCTTGGTAACTTCAGATGAAGTGCTGCTTTTAGTTTTTTAACTCTTTTTTGCCTGTGGGGCTTAGATGCAAGGCTTAAATACCTGATGCAGGTATTTCTTGGAGGTCTGTTGGGATGATTGTGGTGATGCTTGCATAGGTAACGTATGTGGATGTGGGACATCAAGGAACGTACTGGTGTCATGTGTTCAATGACCGGGAGGACGAAGACAGCAACAAAGTACAAGTCATTATAGGTAAGGAGTTCTTCTGTTTCATACAGGTCAGCTCCTTTGTCCATTTTTTCCACATCACTAAAATTTATTTTTGAAGCTTTCAGTATTAAGACAAGTACATGCCTTCTATATTTTTAGTTTATCTATTTGTTAAAACACCTGTGCTTGCATCCAGCAAATGGCATTTTAGAGTTTTGGGGTTTTATGGTAACCAGCACACAACTGCTGTCCCTTTTTGGCCCTGCCAGCATGTATGAGGCGTGTTAGCAGATTGCTAGCTGATTTATGCTTTTTGACAACTCAAAACCACTTTAACCTTTGCTGGGGATATGAACTCTGTTACATGGAGTCCTTCAGCAATCAGAGGTTAGACTGATTGTTCATTTCAAGTAGAATGAATGAATGATTGTTCATTTCAAGTAGAATGAATGAATGATTGTTCATTTCAAGTAGAATGAATCAATTTCAGTGCTGTGTATTTGCAGTGAACTGAAGAGGACTTCCTCACCTAAGCAATACCCTAGTGTAGTACTCCTGGGTTTCAGGAATCATTACTGTGCAGTGTTATGGCCAATGCAAATGTACACTGCTGTAAAGTGAAGCCACATTGCACAGCAGCTTGACAGTGCCCTTTGTCTTCCACCTCGTGTGCTAACTCTCATAACTGAGAGCTCATCTTCCAATTTTTTCCCCTCCTTAAAACACAAGGAAGGAAAGCTGTAGCGGTGGAGTGCACAGAAGGTAAGGTAAACCTCTAATTGTAGTTTTAAAAATTGGTGATGGGAGTGACAGGTTGTTGAGTGTGTTGCTGAAAGGCATATGTGGGTTTTCAGGCAAACCTGGGTTTAAAACAGTGAGGGATGATGCAACAATCCTCCTGCATGTGCTTCTCTCTTCTTTGCCTGGACACCATGATCTAGATCTCACAGGAGAAAAAATAGGCTACTTCCTTCTTTTGTGGTATTCAAGTGATCTGGAGATTTCTCTGGTGAGGCTCAGGAGGCAACATCCTAGCAAGAAAATCTGGAGATGTTCAGGAACCTGGGTGATCTTGGAGAGCTGGCTAGAGCTAGTTCCAATGCCAGCTCCATGTCTGCAGAAGTGTTTGTAGCAACTTCCTTAGGATGATTTTTATTCTCCTTTGCATTGTTGCAACAGGGAGGAGAAGTGTCTTGTGACTGAAATGTTGGTGCCATCCCTCCCTGCTGAGCATCTCAGAGTCTGCAGCACAGGGGATTTGGTACAGTGGTGCAAGGCTGCTCCCAGAGAGCACTGCTGCTTCAGAGATGTTCATTTTCTTTTCTCTGCTTTCCAGTGTTTTCAGAATAAAGAGGTGAAACCCCTGGTAACTTAGGATGTTTGAAGATTGTGTCTGAAGTCTTTCTGAATACACATGGCTTCCCAAAATCAGATTTTTTGCTCAGGATGTTGCTTTTTTTCAGCCCTTCAAGCATCTGTTCTTCAGATTCTGATAGCTTGTTCCTTTTTCCCTCAACCTACTTGCATGCCTGTGCGATTGAGGTGTCTTAACTGTCTCCCCCTCTGTTTTTACATTTACTGTACTGCAATGCTGTGTCTAGCACAGCTTAATGTATTGCTGTAGGATTTTCTCTTCTCTGTGTGGAATAAGCACAAAAGGTTTGATTTGCACAAATGCAAAGCCAAAAGTATTTCAGAAATGTAGTTTGTTTTCTATGTTCAGCTTTGTTTAATAATAGTATGGCACTTATATTTTTACTAATAAAATGGGGTTTCTGCTTCTTGTTTAAACTATTATTTTGTTGGTGTTTTCCTTCACAGAAGATTTAAGTGATCTTCAGGAATCAGGTAAGTGATAAGTTTTGAAAAACTTTAACTTGGCATCTTCATTTTATGTTACACTGAAGGCTTGCTGGGTTGCAGTATGAACTTTACAGTATTTGGATGTACCTGTAACTGAGAATTGAATAGCAGCTGGTATCACCGTAACAGCAGCACAGCTTTCTAGTTCCAAGAGATTGAACTTGAAGCATATAGAGAATCACAGGGGTGCTGTTTGTAAAATAGCCCAAGGCTGCACATATACATACACAGATACAAAGGGAATTATCTTTCTTGTCTGGGGTTTCTTGGGGCTCCCAGTTTTAGCACATTGCTACTTGAAGTGAAAAAGATCTGAGGTGTCTGGCTATCACTCCTGTTGAGTGGCATATTTCTTCCAATCATGTTGGAGTCAGCCAATGTGATCTGAAGCCTGTTAGGTGGTTAGTGTAGAGCTCCAGAGGGGATTATCCCTCATACAGTTTTCCCAAAGCCTCAACTCCCAAAGATAGTTTCCTGGGTTAGATATCAAATATGTTTATGTTTGCCCAGCCTCAGTTTCAACCACTGAAGGGCTTCTCTGTCATACGGTGTCGTGCTATCCAGGTGAGCCGCTTCGGCACACTGCTCACTGTTTCTCTTGGCACAGCACTGGCTTTGCCACCCCTCTGCGAAGTACAGAATAAAAGCATTTTCACACTCAGATGGGAATCCCTGCTAAGCATGTCCCACCTGGCATGTTGCATTTTGTTTGGAGAGGATGAACTGGTCAGGTGTCACTGAAAATGCCAATGTGCAGTTTGTGAGATTCAGCATCTATTCTTTCTTAATCTATAGAATTAGCTATTCACATCCAGTCAGGATTGTTTGCTGGAAGAGGGTGAAGGAAATCATCTAAACAAAAACAACAATACCAACAAAACACTCCCAAACCCCACCAAAACAAAGAGGGCTTTTTCCTGCATTAAACCAGCAAAGTGTTAGAGAAAGCAGTGCTATTAGACTGTGGTTGTGGGGAAGATGCAGTTCATTTTCTGTAGTCACCGACACACTTCTCTTTTCTTCTATTTCAAACAGACCCACAAGAAGAATCAAGTCACAGACCTGTGGGTAAGTAGTTTTGTACTGAAATGACTGTATGCATTTGACATCTCGGATGCAGATTTTGCTGCTACTGACACTGCCAGTGCAAGACCCGTGGGGCAAATAGAGAGCTCCAGGGAGGGAGATCTGTGGATATTTGTGTAGTCCATTTAGAATGCTTGTTTGCCCTTTCAGGAGTAAACTGTGCCAAGGGCACCAGTGCTGTTAAGTGACCCTGTGAAGCATTTGCAGCTTCTCATAGGGGCTGTTTCAGCTTACTGCTTCAGATTGCTGTGCCAGGCCTTAGCCAGTGTGTTCCTGCATTCCTTTGAACCCTTGGAGCCAGTGCTATTGGGATGATGTGATGGAAAGCACTGCTATCCTGTCTGCTGAGGAAATGCTTGCAGCCCTCCCCATTCTGTTCCTGTGGATGCTTTGGTGCTGAACTGAAGCTCATAATGAGGTGGATAGCACATGTCATTTGATGAATAGTTGCTGGGTTTTTAAATCATATTCTTAAATTTGCACTGTAGACTTGAGTGGTCAGGCATGTTGTCCTGTTGATACTTAACCAGATGGAAAGGCTGCTGGCCTCTGTCAGAATTTTATGGCTCTTTCAGGTTCATTAGTGTGAGGGGGAATGTAAGTGTTCCCCTCTCACGCAGGTGATTTTTCCCTTCAGGCTGAAAAGAAAGTTGAGCTGTGTTGTTGATGTGGGATGACTTGTAAAATCAGATAAAATATTGTGCCTGAAGTGAGATTGATACCCTTTTCACTTTGGAAAACTTTAAATTTAAAGGTGTTGAATCCATGGAATATATAAATGTGACTTTTTTTTTTTTTCTCTGTGTCTTGGCAGCCACAGACAAGGTGGCTCTGTTAATAGGAAACATGAGCTACTGGAATCATCCCCAGCTCAAGGCTCCAATGGTAGATGTCTATGAATTGACCAGTTTGCTAAGGCAGCTGGATTTCAAAGTTGTATCTTTGCTGGATCTTACTGAGTCTGAGATGCGAAATGCAGTGGATGAATTTTTACTTCTCCTGGACGAAGGAGTTTATGGTAAGGACACGTGCATCCCTTCTGAAGTAGGTCCATTTTGTATGTATCAAGTAGCAAACATCTGCTATTTGCCTCAGCTAAACAACCTTCAGGGTAAATATCATATATATAGAATGGGAAGAATAAGTTAAAGGCACCCACCAGCATACTCTCTGACTTTGGTTAAAATGCTGTTGTTCCTTTACTTTTACAACGGATCAGATGTTTGAACTTCATTCTTTAACCACACCTAAAACTGCACTGCAGGCTTTTATTTTGTTTGGTAGTACTTTGCTTGCTTAGATTTGATTTTGGGCTGCAAAGCACAAGACAGAAGTGGGGGAGAGCATGATGGAATTGATGTATGGAGTAAAAGCCTTGCATGGAAAAGGCCAAGAGTGATCTGGTTTGGAGTGTAAGGAAAGTTCTTACGTTTTCGCTGACTGCCATTATTTTGTCATTTTTCTAAGATTGTATTTGCTAAGATTGTATAGAAAACTCCAGAAATTATTTAGGACAGAGAGCAAAATATTTTCCCAGGTCCCTATTTTTTGGATTGCAGAATTCCTGTAGTAAAAATCCATTTGAGAAAACATTATTTGATCCCTTTTTGGAACACAAGGTCAGCTTATTTCTTAGCATGGCTTTTTTTACGGATGTGTTACCTGATGCTCTCTCTGTGCAGAACTGCCTGCTCTGACATTTGGGCATTTATATCTGAGCCAAAACCTGCCTGACACGAAGCCTCAGTCTGGCAGGAACATGAGGCTTTTGAGACCAGTTTGCTTTTATTATTCCCTGGGAAATAGATGGCCTTATCTATTTGGGTGAGCTTTGAGATATTTGCACCTTCTCAATTTTTCTCCCTAATTGTGGACATGAATGTAGCAAATAAAGTACTGAAAGGCTTTAATTTCTCAGCAGCACCATATGAAAACTCTTACATGGCATATTTTTGCAGTTATACTTTTCCAGCCAGTTGATACAAAAGGTAAGCAGAACAGTTTTAGGTGGTGTGTGGCAATAACTACTTCTGTTTAAAGGATTACTTTGTTCTTTCTGCATAGTGGCTATGAATGGCTTAAAGCCTATAAAAGATGCTGTCAGAGCACAAATAGGTAACGATTTATTGCCTTTTCTAGTGGGCATAGCTTCAAATAGAAGAGACATAATGACTACTGCTGCTTAGTCCCTGCTACATATAAACCTGATGCTTACTAGGTTGTGTAATTCTGGCTTGCTGCCAGGAAAGTGGCATTTCAGATGCTGGTCCTTAAGAGCAGGAGTAGTAAACAAAGTGACGATGACTGTCTCCTCTGCTGTCTTAGTCTGTGCTGTTCTAAATGTAGGTTGCAATTAACATTGTATTCCACACAGGGTAAAAGCACTGACCCATGTGTTTGAAAGGCTAAAAATATTTAGGCTGCTTTCTTTTTAAATGAGAGGGACTGAGGGAGGGAGGCAGATATCAGTTAAATGCTGACGTCTCTGAGGAACTTGAGCCTACTTAAAATTGTTGTGTGTGTCTCTGTTGAGGCCCTCCAAATATGTTTACTCCACTTACCCCAGGTATGTGCAGATTTATTTCTGATCTTGAGCTCAACGTATTAGCTGTTGCAGGTACTTGGCACGTAGCACAATCATCTGCCAAGGATAGAAAAGGAATGTGGTCAGTCAGTCCAATTACTTACAGAATATATGCTCAGATACAGAGAATCTTAAATATAACCCTGATTTCAGTCCAGATCCGAGCTCTGGAAATCACATGAAGACTTTCTTTTTAGCCTAGGGCCTAGACACAAGGTTATGCAGTTGCACTTTATACCATTTTTAGCTCTCTTGAAGCTTGCCAGGCTCAGGTAGCCCTCATATTTTCGTTTCTTGTAGCTATGTGTACTGAAAAGGTGAAAACATCTAGCATGCCTGCCTCCATGAGCTAGTATGTTAGGGTGAGGCTTATTTTGGGTTCTATCTGAATCTGCCAGTGTTGTAGTGACTTAAATGTTTCAGCAAATGTTAGTAAGAATAACAACATAAGAATATGGTATCTCCAACCAGCATAAATTGTCAGATTTCTGTTGACTTTTATTCAGCTGAGCACTGTACTGTAATTGCAGATCTGACCCACAGACTGCTTTGACTAGGTAAATAAAAAAATCTTTTTAGAAGGTGGAATTTGCATCATTAAGGAAACCAGTACTGGGAATAGGCAATAGGAAAATTCAATTAAATCATACAAGCCTCTGGTAACTGCATTTTATGGCAGTAGAGATTATTGATTCTAAGTTATCTGATCTTCATGTAAATTTAAATGACTTTAATATTGGACATTTTTATTCATATAAGGAATATCTAAGTCCTAGCTTGCAGTTCCCTTTCTCGGGGTTGAGAAAAACTTTCTTGTTTTATTGAAGATTCTAAATCTTAAAGTGTTGTAGGCTGTTGTGCGGTGACACATGAGGGACACGATGGCAGGATAATAATTTCTGGGTAGATAAGCATGCAAAGAGTTTGTTTAGTAGACCCAGAAGAGTCATGAGTCTGTGACTAGGAGATATAGCTCCAATCAACTGAACATGAGCTGTTGGTAGTCGGTAATGGGGATGTCCTCTGGAGTCCCACCAAACTCTTCAGCATTATTTTTTTTTCTGTCTATAAGCTGCAGACTTAGTGCTGCTCAGAGCTTAGTAATTGCACATGAGGAGAAGATGTTTTATGGTTGGCACATCTCCTTGTTCCTGTCTGTGAATTACACATAACAGGCCGTCTCTGTTAGAGGTTATAGCTATTAGAGCATTTTAAGAGTATTTAACTTTGTTTATGCAAATGTCTAACTGATTCTATTGCATGTGTGATTTTTGTGCTTCTTTTAATTTATTTTGTTGGTGTATTGTGGAGATGATGTAATTGTGGCTTGGAGTGACTTCAGTGAGCTCCCTGGCCCACAGTCAGCATTGCAGTTTTGGCCCCTTTTGAAATGGACAGAAGTCTCTGATGCCCTGCTCACTGTCGCACCTGTTTTGAACTCAGGTTTGTTGTACTATGCTGGCCATGGCTACGAAAACTACGGGAACAGTTTCATGGTTCCTGTTGACGCCCCGAACCCGTACCGCTCAGCCAACTGCCTGTGCGTGCAGAACATCCTGCGGCGGATGCAGGAGAAGCGCACGGGGCTCAACGTGTTCCTGCTGGACATGTGTCGCAAAAGGTACCCCCGGCACCCGGGAGCGAGCTGGCCTCTGCTCTCTGGGCTCCTCACAGAACGCTGGGCCTCCTGCACGTGACAACTCTTTAGGCTGAAAATTCACTGTACTGCAAAGGCCATGGTTCTGAGGATTCACAGCCTGCACCTGAGTGCTTTTAGCATCGGTAGGATTCACCCAGACTTGTGCCCGTGGCCTTGGATAGAGATGTGAACCTGGTGGTTAGACTTTGTCCCCATGGGTACATACCTGCCTCCTGATTTCAATGACATTTATTTCTTTTCTGCTGCTGTTTTTTAGACGTTATAAACAGACTGATCAGATAAAAGTAAAATTTGGCATCTTAAAGAAGAAACAGGACCCTTTCCCCTGGGATTATTATCCATCTTCCTTCATTACAGGGAGGAAGGAAAGCCCTGCGATCAAAGGCATGTTAACTTAACAGAAGGGCTCAAATGAAGTGCTTATTTTAGAATTCCTGAGAGCCATGGATTTTGCTTCTATACTGACGATGTTGTATCTTTATTTAGAGGTTAAAAACCAACTGATTTATGGGATTTTTTTCTACACAAAGTACTGTGTTCTTTCCATGTTGAGATACTACTATGATCATTAAACTGGAACTTGAAATCAGCTCTTCAGTCAGCACTTCTGGCAATTGGTCTCTGGGGAATGTTTCATAACAGAAAGTTGCTGGCACTTCAGTATCTGTGGAGCCTCCAAACTTCTTTGCTAATGAAATGCCCGTGACCCAATTCAGCTTCACAATCTGCTGTCCAAATAGAAAATCCATCTACGTAAGCTTTGTACTAACAGCGCCATGTTTGGTGGGGAAAAGACACATTTTAAAAAACATGGCATTTTTGAAATAAGGTAAAATTGGTAGATATCAGAACTGTGTTTTGCAGAGATTGCAGCCAGACTCTACTGGTTAGTACAGCAAGCTCTTCTCTGGGTAATGCCTGGTGCCTCTGTCTTTACACTGCCCTCAGGCAGAGTGTTGATGGTGCTGGCTTTTGTATTTGAGCAGTCAGGATTCATTACAGACTCGGAGGAGTGAAACAAATTACTGGTTCTGAACTCTCTGTTTTGTGTTTTGATTTTGTTGCCATTATGAGTTCTCAAATTACTATTTTACCTTCTTGTGTTTCCATTTATTACAGAAATGAATATGATGACACGATTCTTATCTTGGATGCTCTGAAGGTTACAGCCAACATTGTTTTTGGATATGCAACGTAAGGAAGTTATTCTTCTGTGCCACAGAAATGACTGAGATTTTATAGCTGATCTTTTTCAGAATTGTGCTGTGGGCCAGTAACCTTGGTCACTTTTCAAGTGCAAAAACTGCTGAATAGAAGTAGTCAGGAGCTTTACTAAAATTGTCAATAAGAAATTTAAACTCCTCATATGAGCAGTTTGATGAACAGGTCTAGTCTGTGGTGTCATTTTTAAGAGAAACTTCCATCAGCTGCTTGCAAGGGAACATGAAGAGCAGGTTGGCCTTGGACACAGCCTGGTTTTCAAATTGTAGGGTTTCTTTCCCCATTCCCAGTATAAATTTACTTTTAATCCTGCAGGTTTTTCAGTGTTTTTTCCTTGACTGATGCTGATGATCTCACAGGTGCCAGGGAGCAGAAGCTTATGAAATTCAGCAGCTGGGGTTGGCCAATGGAATCTTCATGAAGTTCCTGAAGGACCGTTTGTTAGAAGACAAGAAGGTCACTGTTCTGCTTGATGAGGTTGCAGAAGGTGAACTCCAGCTTACTGCACTAACAGTCTCTTCAGTCTGCATTACTGAAAACAACTTTGCTTCCGTGTCTTTCCTCTCATGGTGAATGTGTTACATGAATTAAATATTTCTTGTTGTGCTTTGTTCAGATACCAGGTGCTACTGGGCAGCATATGAACAACATTCCTGATGCTCAGCCTCTTTAATAGTGCTCAGTTTTATACTTTCCTCTTCAGTGAACCTTATTTGTTCTGAGTATCTTTCAGCATGGAGCTTTGAATTGTCCATCCACAAAACTGCTCTTCTGTCTGTGGTGCCAGCTGCATGTGGTAGTCCAGTCGTTTGCATGTTCATTTAAACAATTAACGTAATCCTCCTTGCCTCAGGGTGCTATAGCAATGATAATGATTTGTTCTCTAAGTGCAGTAAAAAGAGCAGTGCACTGTGTGAATTTGCCTGGCTCGGTGATTGTATTTTTGATGGGAGAAGCACTAAAGTGAAAAGTGTGGAGGGAAAGCATACTGCTTCTGTGCAGACACCTGCTCCAAGCACAGAACAGTGTCAGACTGGTGTGTGTAGGTGCATCTGCCCTGGGTGCAGCAGCCTGGGGCAGCTGCAGGTCACAGAGCTTTGTGTTCTGTTCAGGAATGCAGGGAAAGATTGACTGGTCAGGCAGCGTGACAAGCCCTGGGAGGATTTGCAGGTGTTGGGTGCCAGGGAGTACACAGGTTCTGTGCAGACAGTGCCAGAGGATTGTTCCCATTAAGTGTTCCATGGAAAAGGCTGTAGCCTGCTGGCTCCGTGGCTCTTGCTGTGCCTGTGCCACCAGAGTGCAGTGCTGGCTCATGGTCAGCTTGGTGACCACTAGGTCCCCAAGCAGGTCCTTTCCTGCAGATCTGTGTCCCGGTGAGTCAGGGCCCTTCATGGACCTCTGCAAGGGATTTTTCCTGCTTGGGAGCAGAACTTGGTGTTCCCTGTTACTGGACTTGATGACATTCCTCTCTGCTCAATTCCACAGCCTGTCCAGGACCCTCCCAAGAGCAGTACAGTCTTGTGGGGGATCAGCCACTCCTCTTGATTTTTAATCATCTGCAAACTTTCCAAGTTTTGTTCTCTCTCCTGACACATAGGTCATTAGTGATGCTGTTAAATAATCAATATTGCACCCTTGTATCTAAACCTAAAATACTCCCCTTGCCCCCAGTTCTTTACAATAATCTCCTCCAATGGAATTACTCACATTCTTGAAATTAGCCACTCTAATTAGGACCTTACCCAGTCGGAGCTGTGATCTGCTTGGACTGGCTCTGAGGAACGGGACAATGTTGGCCAGGCTGCATGCAACCCCTTGGGGCTCTGCAGAGCTGCTTTGGCCTTCAGGGAAGGAAGAGCTGAGCAAGGAGCACCTGTAAAACTGCAGCTCTTGATGGATGTGCTGGCTCTGCCATAACCACAGTAACCACACATTGCAGGAAGGTACTTAATTCAGTTGGAATTGCAGCAGCATTGATTTTAAAAGAACCTCTCTGCATCTTGTTTTTAGATATGGGCAAGTGTCCCCTTACCAAAGGCAAGCAAGCCCTGGAGATCCGCAGCAGCTTGTCAGAGAAAAGGGCATTAACTGATCCTGTTCAGCAAAGCACATCTTCTGCAGAGTGCCTGGCACGGAACCTGCAGTGGGCCAAGGCTCATGGTACAGTACAGTCTGCTTTCAGATGGCCCTGCTGCCGTGATGGGCGGAGGGAGGGCAGGCACTGCTGAGTGTAAATGGAAGAAGTGCAAGGCTATAGCTACATTTTCATTACTATGTTCAATTGGAAGTTTTTGGGTTGGGGCTTACCCTTACATGAGATAGTAATGAACAAGGTGACATGTAGAATTCATGTATATTCAGTACATTTAAGACCACTCAGACCCTGGAGGGGAGACTTAGGGGTTGTCTGTCTTCTGGGACAGTCTCCCAGAACTGCTTGTCTAGCAGTGACATTTGTAAGATGTCACTGATCTCATTCTAAAGTCAACACTTAAAATAGCCAGGTGAACTGTATAGTAAATGTGCATGATTAAAAGAAGTTTTCAATGCAGACAACTAAGAAAACTAAAATAAGACTGAGATGAGTTCCAGGTTTCCTAGCCATTTAAGAAGGCCAGTGGGGTTTGAGACCTGTTTTTACCTTTTTCACCTAAACCTGTTGGAGTACATCTTCAAATTTCTTTGACCGTTGGGGCAGAGGGTCAGGGATAGCATTTCTAAGACCACTTGTCATATAGGAAGGCTCTCTCAGAGATGCAGATGTTTATTTGAGCCCAAGCACTTAATTCTTGTTTGTTAAATTATTGAAAAAGAAAAATGCATATGCTAAATTTATATTTAGACTGTACCAATGTGTTATTTATTGGCAGAGCTTCCAGAAAGTATGTCCCTTGAATTCCAGTGTGGTGTTCAGATTCAGTTGGGGTTTGCAGCAGAGTTCTCCAATGTCATGATAATCTATACACAGATAATTAAGAAGCCCCCTGAAATCACAGCTTGCAGAGCCCACATCACAGACTTCCCACTTGTAAGTGCTTCCTGCTGCTGTCTCATGATCTCGCTCCACTGAAGTTGAAAATTTTCTGCTCCACTCATATCAAGTTGCATCTTGTATAATAAAATGGGTCTAAAGTGCTTTAACTTATCAAACTGAAAGAAATACTATTTTATGATCTACAAATTCTATATCATCAATTAAGTTATTTTTTTCCTTAGGACTTGGATGTAGATCCTAAAGAGGCCAATAAAGGAACTCCTGAGGAAACTGGAAGCTATTTAGTTTCAAAGGATCTTCCCAAACACTGCCTCTACACCAGGCTGAGTTCACTGCAAAAGCTAAGGGTTAGTATATACTGTTCATTACAAGTTTGCCCAGGTATTTGACACTATTTATGCTGCTTTGCAGTTCTGTTGAGGCAGCTGTGTATTGTTACTGTGGTAAGTTCTTTGGAGGGAAAGAATGGATAATAACACAGCTCAGTGACTTCAATTTCAGCTGAAAAGTAAAAGGCAGGGAATTGATGCATATGCAATCCTGAAACCAGTGTGCAAGGCCCTTTGTATTTTCCAGGCCCATGCTGAGCTTGGCCAAGATGGTTATTTTTGTGCAGATCACCTATTGCATGCTCTGAGGGTGTTCCTGTGCTTTTTAGGAGGAACATGTCCTGAAGCAGAGCTGCCTCTTACACAGCCATTAGTAGGAGATGAAAGTGTTGTGTATCATGTGTTGTGTTGTTGTCCTGGGCAGGTTTTTGAAAGGTTCTCTTCAGCAGGCTGGGGCACTGCTAAGTGTCTGTATGTTTGTGTCATGAGCATCTGTGCCAGACACAGCCTGGCATCTCTTCTTCGGGGCTTTTGGCAGTTGAGGTAACACAAGTTCTTGTGGAAGTACAGACTGTTCAGTGAACAAGCAGTGGCCAAAAGAGGACGTCAGGAAACAAGGCCTGCCCATTGTGTCTCTGGCTCCTAAAGAGATCACTCTGCTTCTCCAGGAGGCTGGACCCTCCCCAAGCGTTTCCTGTAGTGTTTATTTGCAGAGGAAGTATAACTTTTTCTCTCCCCTTCTTTCTGCTTTTACAGGAACATTTAATCTTCACTGTTTGCTTGCACTATGAGTATTCAGGAATAGAAGATACAATGGATGAAAGAAAGGAGATTAATGTTGGGAAGCCCCTTATTGCTAAATTAGGGCTTCACCCTGGATTCAAACCCAAGAACTGTCTCCAGACATGTTGCATGCCTGGTTATCCTGTTCATAATCCAGTGGAATCGAGTCCAGAGGCAGCTGAATACTACATCCCTAGTCATTGCCAACCCAGTTCCTCTCCAGGTGTTTGCCATCCACACTGTGCTTGCTCAAACAGCACCACACATCCGGAGGCATGTTCCTGCAATGGGACTGCCAGGATGTTGGCTCCAAGACACGAAGTACAGCATTACTCACCCACTGTGGAAAAGCAGAATGTACCAGTAGAGACCACAGATGATACTGTTGAACTGGAATTCTTCCTCTCTGACAGCCTGAGCTTCTCTGAACAGCAATAGCTGGGATGTGTTTGGAAAGACCAGAGTGGCATCCTTGAACAGAGGGGCTTCCACACTGCCTCTCCATCTTCTGGAGTTTGGAGACTTCTGGACAAGGCCCTTGGAGATTCTAGAGTAGGTGCTGGGAATGAGATTGTGATGAAAAATTTTAATACCTTAAGGGACAAAACTGGAGCAATAGATTTAGGAATGAAAAATGCATTCTTTCTAATTTTTTTTCACCTACTCTTTGTTCTTTGGTACAGAGAAAAATCTGAACTGCTCCAAGTTTCCTATGCTGTTCTTTGGCCATCGTGTGTTAGGATTGGTCACTGATGTTCCAGTGCCTGGGATGCAGCCAGAAGGCAGCTCTGACTGCATTCCCCTCTCTGATTGCCAAATGTCCAGTGTCTGGCAGCATCTGAGAGGGCTAAGATCTGTACAAGGAACCCAAAACCTGAAGAGCCAACAAATTGACATCACTTGTGATTTTAAGAGAACCTCCAATTATCAGAGGGAGCAAAGTCACAGAATCATACTGTGGTGGATTGTTTCTATTTTGATTTTTCTTTTACATAACACTCTAAGATTTTTTGCTGATCTGATACCTGATTCTTCATGTTCTGGAAGAACACTAACTGGAAAGATGAGGGCAAGTGCCTGCTCAGCAAGCAAGGTATTGTATGGTCAGTTTCACAGACATGCTGAGGGCTAAAACAAGAATCACGAGAAAAGTGATGTTTATTAGGTCATTGAAAGTCTTGAAAATGCAAAATATATTGGGGTGTAAGGGAGTTTTCAGACAGGGGTAGTAGCCTTTCCTGTACTGGTAATATTGAGAGGAAGAATTGCTTTCATTAAGATCCTCATCATAAAAACAAGATAAGTGAATGCTGTTGAGGCAGACTAGCCAGTTTCAATCTGCAGTGGAGTGCTGCGATCTGGTGGCCTGGCAATGTCCTGGTGTGGCCATAAAACTTTTGAGATGGGAATGTTAATGTTTCTTTAACTAAATCTGTGATCTTTAGGTTGCTCTGTGCTGAAAGGTGGATATAGGTACATGGATATAGCTATTTCCAGGATGACAGCCATGCTTGAAGTAATCTGAACATGAGCTTGAATTTCTGTTTTCCTTCTGCAGGATGTTAAGTAGCATCATAGCTATTAATGAATGAGATCTACCTGCATTAACTGTTCTGTGCAGTTGACTTCTAAATCAGATTGTAGCTTGAGACATGCTCTAGGAGTGCGCTACTTAGTTAATACTTTGTCAGTTTCCTAATTTGTATAAAAGCTTATTATTTTTTCTTACTGGGTAATAAATTGTTGTCCATAAAATTATGTACTATGTGCATATGTAGTTGCTACATTCTTCTACGCCTTCCAGCCTTAACGAGCCAAAAACTTTATTGAAACAAAACATGTGAGGAAAGATTTTCCTTAACAGAAAAGGGGAAATCTGAATCATGAGCTTCAGCTGAAGATATACAGATCTGGGCCTGGGCTGATAGCCTTGCTCCTCGAAGCTCAACCCTTGCCTCTTGAGAGGTGCAAAGGTGTTTGATCTTTAATAGGTATCCTTGGACATATTTGTATATGCATGTATGTACTTGTGTGTGTGTGAATTGATTTAAATCCTCTCTGGGCAGTATAGTATGGATATTGCCATCTTAGATCTAGAATTAAATTCCTGCTGCACTTATAGGAATTGAATCATTTCACAAATGTTAAATAGTCAGCAGTTAGGTGGTGCCAAATTCTTCAAGCATAAACCCCTGCCCAGCTCTGAGCCCTGTGACTCAGCAGCAGGGCCTCTGTTAGCCTTTGGCACTCGTGGTGCCTGTGTAAATCATTCTACATTGATTCTCGACAGATTTTCCTCTGTGTGCATCATCCATGTAGCAGTTGCCAGAGTGAGCCCTGCCATTCTGCCTCACCACCCTTTTGCACACTTATATTAAACCTGCTTTTGCTAATACCTTTAACAGAGTTCTCTGAGTGACCTAAATCACTCAGGCTTGTCCAAATTGTGGACAAGAGACAAAAGTCTGCCTGTGGCAGTAGAGTGTGTAGAGGAAAACTTTGTCTTTCTGAACCCTCTTTAAAAAGAGAATGGTGATGGAAAGGCATTTTCTCACTGCAGCACTGTCTTCAGGAAGTGCTCTGTTTTAATTATTAGTGTTTAGAATGAAATACTCTGGTTCTTCAGTGCAAGCAGCACTCATGTCCTTTGGCCTAGGTCCAGGAAAGCACTTTAAAAGTTCAACGGGTATAAATTAACATTCCAATCGAAGTGAAATTGGTGGGATTAAAAGACATGCCTAAACCTAGGTAGTTGTTACCTCTCTCTTTGACTTGTGGTACACTTTCTAAATCAAAGCCTCAGGGGTTTGTTTTTTCCCTACAGTGCAGTTATTTGCAGATAATTGTTTTTTGCTGAAGTATCTGGTAGGCTAAATTACTTTGCCCTCTACTGTAGCATTGCTGTATGGTTTTGTGTAACTGCAGTGTTTGTTACCTGGGTTTGGATGTTGAATGCGTTAAGAAGGAAGGTTTAAGGTAATCTATGTAAACTCAGGCTTCTCTGGCAAAAGAAGGGTTCATGTGCTTCAGAAAGGCCTCTGACTCACAAGACCATCTGCACCATGGAACTCTTCAGCAGATCTCAGGGCTGGCGTTGCTGTCTCTGTAGTTACTGCCTTGGTTCATGCATCAACTACTTTTCCTCATTCTGTCAGCTAATTAGTAACTTTGGCAGCTTTCACATGCAGTAAGCTCCTGGGCTATGTTCACCTTGACATAGATTCCTCAGTGCTGTAATGTGGATATGTTTCGGTATTTCTTCCTTGCACAGAATTTTAGTTCAGGTACAGTAAGATCTGCTCACATTTTAGAGTGCAGCATTCTGAGCTCCAAGCTTTTTGCTGGGAATTGGAGATAGGTTTAAAGCATCAGGTGGAGGAGAGCAGGTTGGGAATTTGGTTTGTTGGGATTTTTTAAAAGACTGATCATCTAGTAATTGCAGTAGTCAAGGAATGGAGTGGGGACAGTTCCGTGTTGTGGCATTTAGGCAGTTAGTAATTTCTGAGGTATGGCTGCAGCCATTTAGTCAAAGCAGGCTTATTTTAAGAGCTAATGAGAAGTGCTGTGTCCCATGCCTGTTGCTGCAGGCGGTGAGCAGGATCCCTGTGGGGAGTGTTGCCACAGCGACAGCCTCCACATCTGCAGCGCGTGTGGGAGGGAGCCACAGCCTCCCCTCTGCCCTGCAGACGGATCTGCTGGCACCCAGCTCCCAGCCTTCAAAGCCGCTTGCAGGCAGGAGGAAAAGTCTTCAACCCGTTGTGCAAATTACTTCACTACACATAAGATAAAGCAGCTCTCAGATGCTTCCTGGGCTCTCTGATGACGTAACGTGGTGGTTATGATTTATTTCATCTCTCTAAACATGCGCCAGCTCTGCTTCCCGCCATCCTGTACGAAGAGGGATGGACTGTGCGTGGCAGGACAGGCTCCCCGCATACTCTGAGTTGGAGGGACCTACAAGGATCACGGACCCAGCTCCTTGCTGTGCACAAGGCCAGTCCCAAGAGTCGCACCCTGTGCCTGAGAGCATTGTCCAAACGCTCCTGGGGCTCTGGCAGCCTTGGGGCTGTGATCATTCCCTGGGCAGCCTGGTCAGTGTCCTACCACCCTCTGGGAGAAGAACCTTTTCCTAATATCTAACCTAAACCTCCCCTGCCATTCCCTTGGGTCCTGTCAACAGTCACCACAAAGAAGATATCAATGCCTACAGAGGTAAGCACCTTTTCTGTGGGTTACCATCAGGCAGCCTGTCAGCAATTGCTCAGATTACTCCCCTCTGAAAGCTGTTTTTCAGAGCTGTAGGTGTTTAAAGCAGTCCCAGGAGTCTTCTCTGTTCACATCCTGTCTTCTTTGTGCCTGCCTGCTCTTTTCCTCTCTTTCCTCTTCTGCTGAATGCCAGCACTATGCATGAGACTTGCCTTGCAGGACCGGGATTGGTCCAGAAATTTTTCAGGACTGCTTTGAGATATTCATAACATACCAAATCTGGTATTTTTTTTGGTCTGTAAGAAGCATAACAGTCTTTTAGGAAGCTACAGAGTCACTATAAAACACTAGTTTGCTGATTCTCAAAGCTTTGTAGGCTTTGTTTCATGCCTGCCTCAAGGATATGCAGAAAATTGCTGCAGATTCTGGTTCAGTGTTGCAGCTGCAAGAAAACACAATTTTGTAATACCCATTGGATTACTAACCCTTATTTTAGTGGAAATAGTGGATTTATTTGAATCAGAAAATAGCTGTGCTTCATGACAAGCTGTTTACCCATGCTGGCAGGTGGAGAATGCAGCTGTTTGCACCTCACTGCATCCCAGCACACGAATCAGAGGTGGAACTCATTACCACTGCAGAGCCTCCCTGCTGGTTCCTCTCTTGCTGTCTGCACTGGGATAATCCAGGTTTTGACAAGAGTACAACATGCTTTCCTGTGGTGGGATACACAGGAGCAAGCCACTTGCCAGCTGGAGTGAGTTTTACTTGGAATGAGGTGTTCTACCTTCCACTCTGGTGTTGCCTTGCCATCAGCATCTTTTTTCCTTTAATGATCTGATGAGAGGAGCCACATGCCCAGCAGGCCCTTAGTACCCTGCATATGCTGGGACACCTCTACACCTCCCATCATCCTGTTCCATAAAACAATCCATGGGAACTCCTCATCTCTGCTGCTGGCAATCCAATAATCCCTTCTCTTCTTTATAAGCTCCGATAAACAAAAACTTTTTTTTCTGGTTGTTTTGTGGAAACTGTAAGTTTCCACGACTGGAAAAGCTCTGTCTGATATCATGCAACAATTCTTAACAGAATATGATAGTAAAGAAGGATTAAACCCAGGTTTGTTACTTAAAGGTTCCCAAGATAAATAACTGCCCTTTCTCAAGTAGTTTTGTTTACAGTTATTTTCCTTTTAGACTAATTAGTTAAGTATTTTCTTATTGCTATAGTCTTGATGCTAGACAATAGTTACAATACAGTCAACGTGTAGTTAATAACAGGGCTGTCTTGAGAGTGGTATTAATAATGTTTTTCCTTATATGAGTTATCCTGAGTCACTGGTGACAGCAGCTTCTCAAGCTGGCAGATGGTGTCTCTGTAAGAAAACATGTTTTCTTGCCTTGCCCATCAGTTCATTCCCAGACTGAGCAAGGAGAACTCGGTGGTAGTAGCATCTGTTGATGGAATAGTTCGTGTTAAACTCCATCTGCCTGCCAGCTCTAGGATGTTCAAACTGTGGTGTATATATAAGGTACAAAAGGTATTATTAGAATTCCGATGTATCACAAACTAGAGTGGGTTTAGTTATGTAGGATGGACATTTTTGGACAGTTCTAAGAAGTAATAAAAAAAAAATCTCATGAGTAGAGAGATGTTGCTCAGCAGTTGCTTTTTCAGCCTGCATTATTATTTGCAGCCATGCAGTGCAAGATGGAGATGTTTGACTGATCTGAAGCCAAGCCAGTTCTCGCATGGCGGCTGTGTGGGAGCCTAATTTCTGAAGCAGAGGTTTCAGAGGTGAAAGGACAAAGAGAAGAGATTGCTGGGGCTGGCAGGGAGGATGGTGAGCCCAGACAAGGTGAGCCTGTAATTTGGCCAGGCAGGTGCAGGCAGCCCCAGCAGTGTCACTAGTGACAGCAGCAGGGGCCTGGCTGTTGGCTGCTGGTGGCCCCTGCACTGTGCGGGAACCCCTGTGTGCCCCCACAGCTCGTGTCCCACAGGGAGCCGTGCTCGGGCACTGGGGCACACCAGGCTGGAGCTGGAGCTGCTGCAGTTGTTTGTTCACATGAAACACGTCAAGAGCCTGCCCACCTGTACTGCAGAGGGGAAAGCCATCTGGGACTGATAATCCAGCTGATGGAACTAAGCATGGGCTGCTGCTGAGCAGTGAAACCCTTGGGGCTGGATGCTGCTCTGGTGGCTCTCCCCTCCTCTGTACCCAAGACTTTTATGGCAGCAGACAGGAAAGCTTGCAACATGGGAAGTAGTGTTGTTACACAAACGAAATGGAATTTGTATAATCCTGACTCATCTTCAGTAGGTGGGGATGAATCAGATGTCCTTTTTCCAGCAGGAGATGCCAAGGACCAGCATGGAAAGTATGAGTGCTTGAAAGACTCCCTGGCCATGCCAGCCACAAACCAGCAAGGCGCCTTGATTTTAACTTTGCTTTCATTGTAGGAAGATCATCATGGGCAGCTTGAAATCAGGAACCACAGCCAGGCTGAGCTGCTGCTGGCACCCTCACCTGTGAGGGCAGCATTTCCTGAAGTAAACAGAGGAAAAGTGGCAGAAAAATCACTCTTGGGTTCATCCTTCTTTTATTATGTGCTTCCCGAGAAGGCTCTGGAAAGGCAGAAGTGCAAGCACAGCTGCTGCTGGTCCCAAGTGCCTGTGTGCCCATCCCTGCAGAGGAGCAGCACCTCTTGTGTCACAGCACCATCCCCAGCGCCTCTCCCCAGCTGTGCAGGTGGCAGCCCCGAGGGAGCAGCAAGCTGTGTGACTGGGGATGGATTTCTCAAGCAGCTATGCACTGTCTCCCACTTCCTAAGGGCCTCCCAAAGCAAGGGTACAGCTGTGCCTGTTGTGTCGGTTCTCCCAGACACAGAACCCACTTGGGTTCGGGAATACAGTGTCTTCTCTCGCTTCTCGGTCTCCTCTTCCAAGAAAGAAGTGCGTGGAGCACACAGATGATATCTGGCCCTGCTCAGGCCCGTAAGTCATGGCAGCAGTTGTCACACCTTGCAGGACAACATAGGTAAACTGCTGGCAGTTTCTGTCCTCTGCTTCCCTGCTTGGAGTGATGTATTGGGTAGTTTGGTGGGATATATACTCAGCTATACTAAGATTTTCTGAGAAAATTGTATTAGATAACAGCTAGGACCAAATGTAAGTTTTACAGCAACACTTGCTCTCTTGTTATGGTTTGTAGGATCACTGCATGGGCATTACTCGTCTCCCACACCGGGTTCAGGTTCAGCGCTCTCCGTTTGCTGGGTAAGTGCATGGAACACACAGCACAGGAGCTGTTGATGGCACCATCTGCAAAAGCCTAATGGCTCATTCATTAAGCAGTGGGAACCGGCACCGCCACAGTTTAATCAGGTATTGTATGATGAATAATTCAGAAATAATCCCCGATACTTGAATAAATATAAGGAGGAGGAAGGAAAAAGCCCCGTACATATGGCACGTATGGGAACAAAACAGGCATTCTTCAATGAGCCAGGCTGCTGAGCTCTGTGGTACTGATGTTAATCACGCAGGTGGCTAATTCCTGATGAGGAGCTGACTGAGGGGTTCTGGCCCAGCACTCGGAACATGTTCGTAAGCGGAAAAGAGAACGGTGTCACGGAAAATCCAGAAAGCCATCAGCCTTGCATTCTGCACTGTGCCTGTGGTTGTGTTGTGTCTGGCCTGAGGCTGTGCTCTTTGTGCTGCTGGGAAGATGGCTGTGATCAGGTGTGCGCTGTCCCTCAGCAGCTCTCCCTGCACGCCCTGAGTGCTGCTCTGGCCAAAGTGCTGGTGTGATGCACTGAGTGCTCAGGGTGCTAGATGCTGTATAAATGGAGTATACAGACATAAAGTATTGGGGTACATAGTTGTTCACCAGAGCCTGTAGTGACAGGGCAAGGGATTTAAATTTTTTAAGTTTTAAATTGACAGAGGGCAGGATTAGATTGGAAATAAGGAAGAAATTCTTCCCTGTCAGGGGAGTAAGACACTGGCAGATTGCTCAGAGGAGCTGTGGCTGCCCTGCCTCTGGGGAGCAGTCAATTTTCTGCTGCTGCTGCTCTGGGAGTAGTCAATTTCTCCAAAAACGGTAGTCCTGTGCAGAAGAAATGCCTTCCCAGCTTTTGACAATCATCAGTCATCATACAGGCTTTTCTATTTCATCTTTCCTATTTCATATCTAGAAATGCTTGGGCTGAAGGCCCGCTTTTGCCAACAGATGTAACCCTGTGACAGTGCCTTCAGCTGTGTGCCTTGAACACCAGTGTCCCTGCTTGGCAGCTTGGGGATGAGGCAGCAAGTGCTGTGGGCATGTGGCCCCTGTACCAGGCCCGCTCATGTGCAACACTGAGGCTCCTCTATGTGCAGATTTGGAGCAAAGCCCTTTATTTCCCACTGGAATACACTTCATACTAAAGTTCATGTGTAGCTGAGTGTCTGAGGGGTGTTGTTCTGCTCTTGCCTGTTCAGAGGAGCTGGGAGCTCTCAGCATGGCACAGCACAGCGTTACCTCATACTCGTGGAAAAACTGAGCTAATGACTGCAACTCCTCACAAACAGAACTGTTTCAATGATCCATGATCCTCACTAACCAACTCTGATTTCTTTGGATAACACTTAGTTTGCTCTGGTTAACAGCCAGAAAAAAAAGGTATAATTAAGCCCTGACAAATCCTCTTGGCTTTGTATTATATCTAAATCAGCATCTCTTTTACAGATGATTAAAAATGGGAGTCTCTTGTTGTTCAAGACTTGGCAGTATTTGGGCCTTTACAGTGTTTAACACCTTGAGAGTCATTAGGGTTTCTCACTCTTCATGCTCCTTGGGCATTGCAGATGTTCTCGCTGTGGTTCAAGATTCTCTCCTTACAGGTGGATAGCGTGAGCTGCCATCTTCCATGGACACATTCTTTAGATCTGGGGGAAACTGCCTGTTGCAGAGATGTTCCTCAGCTCTGGGCAGTGTTTGTACATTTCTCCTGACCAAAGTCCTTATCTCCTATGAGATCGCCTTCTTTTAATAAAACTCATAATTTTAAAAAGCAATCCTGGGCGTTTCAGTCCAAAATGTAATAGAAGATATATTTTAATAACCAGGAAAGGAAAAATTATTTTCCCCCAAGAAAATACCTAGAGATTAGTGATAGGAACATCTGAAAAGGGGAAATTTAATTGTAAGCTGGTCTTTAAATATTGAATGTTTAAATATATGTGGTTGCATTCCAAACAATGATAAAAAGAAAAGTATAAGTTATTCTAAAACAAGAAATATAAACTTCTGCTCTGCTATTGTTGATCACATGTTACAAGAAATTTTATGGTGAAAAAAGCAATGGAATTTACAAACACTATTAAGCATTTGCCAGAAGCTGTAAAGCTATTACTCTGAAAACAAATTTAGAATTGGAAATATGGAATCTGCATTTTACCCTTCTTGCTTTAAGTTAAGCATGTTTTGCTAGCTAGAAAGGAAATGTTCTCTTATTTTTCTCCAAAAGTAGGAAGGACAAAACAGGCAGTATTTATTCTGACATAAAAAAATCAAATGTAAATTGACTTCAGTTTTTATTGTGTCAATCCACCTGCAAAATCCTCTCTGGTCCCAGCACATCTTTAAAGTACAGAAGCTCTGTTTGATGCAGTTAAAATTGATCCCTGTACAGAAGGCATGAAATGAATACACTGCTGTTCAGAGTTCTGAATTTCAAGAGCCTTAAAATCCTTAGAAGTTAAATAATTAAGAAGTTATTATTGCACTCAAGTTCAGCATTCACCATAGCAGCAGTGTTCTGGGTTGGCAGCACTCCTTGCTGACGGCTCTCAAGGAGCAGCAGGCTGCACTGGGGGCGTTTCTCCAGGAAAAGAAAAGGAGGGGAAGTGATGGGACTCTGGGAGCTCCCACCCCAGAGCTGGAGTGCAGCTGCCGGGATCCGCTGGTGATGGTTTCACCGGCTGGATGGGCACTTGGAACCTGGCTGCTGCAAAGCCAAGGGACAACACAGGATGACTTAAACAAGGACAATTTCCACCACGGCTTCTAAGGATCATGTAGCAGAGTGTCTGGGGGAGTGAACAGGACTTCTGGTCTAAGACTTCAGGTCAACATGCCAAAAACTCCCAATGCAGAAGTGACTGCAGGGACACTCATGCTGCTGAACCTCTTTTTTTTTTGTGTGCTTGAATTAAAAAAACACTGGACAAGTGCTATCAGCCTGGCATGACTTGTAAGATATACTTTAAATGCTCTTCATTTTATGTGTTTTAAGTCAAATACTTAGGGTGACAGACTTTTTCTCCTATAGAGATGTCAAGGACACCTGGCTGGAAGGAAAGCAAGTAGATTTCCTTCCTGGCTGGAAGGAAAACAAGTAGATTTCCTTCCTGGCTGGAAGGAAAACAAGTAGATTTCCTTCCTGGCTGGAAAGAAAACAAGTGTGAAAGGCAGCACACACAAGGACCTTTGTGCCATGTATGAACTGTGAAATTGGTTAACATTTCAGATATTAATACCAGAGTAGTAGTAGCAGCTGCCATCTTCTTTTATGCTATTATGCAAGCCAACCACAGAAATTCAATGGAAGTAAAGAGAGTGTAGTTTTCACTTCTTTAAGCAAATCAGTTTACTGATGAATTGGGAAGAAATAGGGTGTTGTAATTATCACGGCCTAATTCTCCAAGTAACTTGGAGGATGAGCCCAAGGCTTGTGCAAGCTGAACTGCATGACCCTTCTTGAACATTAAAACTAGTGCACAAATCCACTGTCATATAATCCTAAAATCGATTTATTATATTAGCATTAAAGTCAGTAGAACCTATGTTCTGCTGCTGTTTTGGCTAATTGGAATAAGTTAGAATTTTTATGTGGAGGCAGGATTGGAGCAGCCAGGGAATGGCGATGGGTAATTTCCTGCCCTACCGATACCTGCGGGCACAGCTACTGGGGCAGCTTCCCAGAAGGAGCTGTCCTTGTGCAAAACGCCTTTGGGATTCTGCTGCCTTACTAACAGGCTCGTAAGAGACTCTAAGACACCAGACGCTAATGCGCTAATACACGTTATTTTATCTAGAATCTTTCGTATACTGTCTGCCCATAGCGTTAACTTGAGACGGGTGTTATGTATTTAAAGCCATGAGTATGCTTCAATAAAGCGATTCGCGTGCAAAGCATTACATTCTGAAAATGGTGCTGCACGGCGGTACCGGAGAGGGCGGGATCTCGCCCTGCTGTTGCTAGCAATGGCGATGCCGCCGGGATGCTGCGCAGCCAACAAAGGCGGCCGGTCGGAGGCAGCGCACGGGCCGCAGGCGCTGCGCAGGCGGGCCCCAGAGTGCCCGGCTAACAGGGTGTGGAAGGAAAGGCAGCATCGCTCCGGGACACGGTTCCCGGCCGCGCCCCGGGCCCTGGGGGGTGACCCCGGCCGGGCCCGGGCACAGCGGCCGCAGCGCCGGCGGAGGGGCTGAGCCGCCAGAGCTGGCAGCGTGTGGCTCCTCCCGTCCTTTGTTGGCCTGCAAGCGGAGCGGCGGCCGCGGGCTCTTCCCCCGGCTGCCCTTCGAGGCCTGAGGCGCCGGGGCACGGGGAGAGCCCGGCGGGCCCCGGGGAGCGTCTCCCACGGCACCCGGGCGGCGCCGGCTGCGGCGCGGAGGAGATCGGCCCCGGCGGCCGGCGCGGCTCTGCCCGCCGGCAGCGCTCGGAAACCCCCCCCGAGCTGTGCGGGCTGCGGGAGGCCGCGACCCGGCCCCGGCCCCGCGGCGCTCGGCGGCCCCGCAGCCTCCCCGCCCCCGGCACTCTCCAGGGAGCCGTTCCACACGGAATCACACGGGAGCGTCTCCCCATCTGTGCCGCCGAGCACCCCCACCCCCACCGCCCAGCCCCGCAGCCTCCTGCCATTATGTTCCTCCGACGCGGGGCCGGGCCGCACCGCGGGCCGTAGCCCTGCCCGAGCCCGCCGGCTCCGGCCGCAGCAGGTGTGTCGCATGGGGACCGGAGGTTGCATGCTATGGGGTCGCTTCCTCCCGGCCCGGCGGCGGCCGGAGGCCCGCGGGCACCCGTGCAGGGATTGCCCGGGCCGGCGGCTCCGGGCCGGCCGGGCGGGGGCGGATCGTTCTCCTCGCTGCCGAAGGGGCCACGGCCTCTCCTCCCCGGCCGTCCCCAGGGTTCGCAAGGCCCGTTCGGACAGGGCCGGTTCGGGCCGGGAGCGCGCCGACCCGCGGGGAGGTGCCCGGGGCCGCGGCAGCCCGGAGGAGGGAGCGGCCCCCCGGACCGAGGGGCCGAGGGAGGGCCGGCCGCGGTTGCGGCCGCAGCAGCCTGTGCAGGGAAGACGGGCCGAGGCAGCGGAAGAACATGGTGGTTCTCCCCAGAACGGGGTGGGGATGAGGGATGCGAAGAAGGTGTCTCCGCAGGGAGGGGTGCAGGGTTGTGCCCGAGACCTCTGTTCAGTTGCAGGTGCAGCCAGGGGCAGAGGGGCTTTGTCGGGGTCGCCCACCCAGCCGGAGGGAGCCCTGCACAGCAGCATCTCCCGCAGCCTCCGAGAGGAGGGGGTTTCAGCGCGTAGGCGGAGGTGGTTACTGGTGTTCCCAGAGCAAGGGTGAGTAGCCAAGAGGAGCGGGGTGGCTGCTGTCTCGGTCTGGGTGCCTGTCAGCCATGCAGGAGGAAGGCCCTTGCGTGGCCGAGGTGAAGGGGAGCGGGCAGCAGCAGAGCGGCCACGGGCACAGGTGGGTGCGGACCCCCGGAGCGGCGTGGGCACCGCAAGGGGCTGAGACCCTGGGCAGGCATCGGCTGCGAGGCGCAGGGCCGGGCAGGCGGCCGGTCCGCACGGTCTCTGCGGGGTGGGAGCTGCGCAGAGCCTGACCGGGCCTCCCCAGCCGGCGGGTGCAAGCCGGGGGGGCTGCCCAGCCGTGGGGCTGCAGCTCGCTGCTTCTCAAGGCCTCCAGCATAGTCGAATAGCAAAAGAAAAAAAAAAATCAGTGTAGCAGCCAAGTCGGTGCTGCGAGGAGGGGGTAAAGGAACTATTTTGTAGGCATCTTGCTACTGCGGAAATGGCTTTCTTGAGGGGAGGGAGGCGCATTTGTGGGTACTCTATAGTAAATGCTGCTCAGAGCACAGAAGATGCCACTCGGGCGGCCCCAGATGGAACGAGGAGTGGGGAGGGCAGATGGGAGAAGCCCTTGATGGGGCACCCCATGGCCGTGGGCATGAGGGGGCAGATGTGACGCGTGCGAGCAGCCACCCCTCATCTGGGGGAGCAGAGGGGCAGCAGCCCGGGTTAGCAGCCTGTCTCCCAGGGCTGTGGCCGAGCCTGCCTGGTGCTGCAAGAGAGATCCTGTGAGGATTTTTATTGCGGTCTCTTTGTTAGCTACAGCCAGGCACGCACACACAGCTCTCAGCCAGGTTGTGGGAGGTAAGTGGGGGAGGCGAGCGAGGGAGCGTGTGGGGGGCTCTGGGGAGCAGGGGCCGCGTGGGCCGGGCAGGAGGGGAGCCGGGGCACAGGGCTGTGCCGGCCCCACGCCACACAAAAACCAGCCCCTGCGATTTTCAGGGTCTTGTTGGCAACTCAGCGAGGGTTGCCATAGCTTTTTATGTAGGGTGACCAGAACCGGCTGGAACTGGTTTGAGGCAGATCAGCTCCTGAACACAATGCAGTCACTGAGCTACTACACTGGGATAGCTTCCTCCCTTCATGGCAGCCAAAAGCAGAGGAGCTTGCAGAAAGATACCATCCCAAAACAGTATGTGAATGCACACTTTAGACACACAGCACTGGTATGTGGCTAATGTAGTCATAAAGGGTTCTGTATGTAAATGTACATATTTGCAGTAACTGAGATTACTTTGGCTTTTCGTGCCTTTTTATGCTTAAGGAATGGGCAAGAGCTGAGATTTATGACCCTTACTAAAATATTTTTGCTTTGCAAGGGTGGGACACTGGCAATACAGTCTATTTTAAAACTAAACTAAATAAAATGGATTTAATTATTTGTAATTGTAGATATGCTTGTGACTGAGGATGCTTTGCATGCTGTTTTATTTACAGGGTGCTGTCTTGTGGTTTGCTTCCTTAGGAAACATTAATGGGGGGGGGGGGTGGGTTCTGTGCCTTTCTCTAAGACCAGAAGGAAACAATATTGTTGTAGAATTGTGCATAAAAGCATTGAAAAGATGCTGTAAGGCATACTCATTTTCCTTTTTTTTTCTTGTAGGCCTATTGATTTGGGCTGCCTTTAACCCTTTGGTGTTTGCAGAGGTAATGCGGCTGTGGCAGTAACTGAGCACTGGCTAAAAAAATCCCTCAAAGGTCAAGGTTCACAAGGTGAGACGTGGTGTTTTGGGCTGAATAGAACAATAGATTGGAGTTACATCCTGATTGCACACTTGGCACATTAGGAAGGAAACAATTGTTTAAGTGTTAATGAAGAAATGCTATTAAGATCCTCCAGTTTTAAAAGGATTAAAGCTATTATTTGTAAAGAGTTACTGATATCTTGGTTAAATACAGTATTTTCATTGACGATAAACTTTTTTTCCCCAGTGTAGTGATACGAATAGGCCTCTGAATGACAATCATGAATTGCCGAGCAGTTGTGGCAGGGAGCTGTTCTGTGCTGTATTAAGAGAGTCACACATGCAGGATTTGCTGTCTGATTATTTACACTGTTGTTTGACCACATCTCAGTGACCCAATACTTGATTTTTAATTAAGGTCTTCAGTGTTAAACACGTACTTAATATCGCCTACAGAGAAAAAACCTGTGCAAAAGAAATTGTATGGATGGCTTTTCTTAAACTGTTGTAAGCTGGGGAGGATTTTGCAGCAGCCAAGTGGAAAGATGTATTTTGGGGGCTGGATGGAGCTCCAGTGGTGTGAATTATAATATTGTGCATAGGAAACTGGATGGGCAGTGCAGCAACTGCAGAGGGGTGACTGCATTCAACTTAAAGCAGTGGATAATGGACAGAATTTTTAGGTTTTCTTTCTCAACTAGAAAATACAAAATGTGTGCTTAGATTTGAACTGACGTTTTTATCTTCTAGTGAAATCTGAAGGAGTCAGAGAGAGGGAGAGGGGCAGAGAGAAGGAAGCAGTAATGAATCCAGCAAAGGGAAGAACAAAGGCTGTTAGAGCTTGCACAGTGGATCACTAAACATTTTGCCTGGGGGATTCTTTTGCTGGAACTGTTATTTCCTATAACAGGAAATCAGCAACTCTAGAATCCTAACCAGTGTGATTTTTTAAAAATCTTCCCAGTCCCGGCTGTGTTAGCTGGTTTGGTAACCTACAATCAAGATAATATGGAGGCAGAACATTGGAAATACTCTGTTGTGGTGTGAAATGAGGGTCGTTTCCTCTGTGCTCAGCAGAATAGACAGCCCTAAACGCCTTGAGAGGTTGTGGATACTGGGTAAGTTGTGTGCTGGCTGCTGAGGCAGGGTGACAATACAAGGGAACCTTTTTGTTTCTGACTGCAGTGGATTACGTAAGGCACTGAGCTATTAATCATAGAAAAGTGAAAATAGCATACTACCATTTGGCCTGAAATTCTGTGTTTGTAAGCTTTACTGCAGCTGTGATAAGCTGTTTTTCAGGTTTGATAGAGCAGTGAATAGCTCGTGGCAGAGCAAAGTGCCTGACAGATCACTGTGCTGATTTCTGCTCCTGTTCTTCAGCATCAGGATGCAGAGGGTCTATATTTGACTAGAGACGTCTGTGGCAGAATGATGCTGCAAACAGGAGTTCTTGTTGTATGCTAGGAATAGGATCTCTTCCTGATGAGGATGCATGTTCTTTTCCAAGTGTCAGCTAAAATTCATATATTACACAAGAGCATTTTTTGGGATTTTTTTTCCTTCTGCCAGAATAGTAGGCAGCTTTAAAATTTTAAGTTCTCGGATTGCGATAGAATTCCTTGAATCCTTTTTGTTTGGGTTTTTGAATGCTATCTGTATTACGAAATTTTGTTTTTAGCAAAGGAGATTTTGAATTTGCAGGGATTTCTGATGGCTGTAAGATGAGAAAACTGAATAGATGGAGTCTGCAGTGTTCTTGGTGAGTTGTCTTTTTTCAGTCTAGTAATATCTGTAAAGGCTCTTCCTCAGGAGATTTGGATTGTGCACGCAGGCCAGCTTTCCAGCAGCAAATGCTAATGCTGGAGGGCTGCTCTTCTGTATCAGCACCCAGGATCTCATTTTGCATTGGTCTCAGTTATTTGATCTTCAGAATGAGGGTAAGGATTTATCACATTCCAAGTCCCTTTGGAATGAATTGACTAACTGTTGTTTCCCTAGCCATATGCCTGTGTGTTAAAATACAAATATGCAGCAGAGTACCAGGAATATATGTTCAGGAAAACCCAAAGTTGACCCTCATGTTCTCGGGCCTGCTTGTTGCCCTGCTGGGCCCTGCCTGGCTGGGAGAGCTCCCTGAGGGGCTGCACTGCTCGTGCTGTGCTTTGGCCACAATTGTCATCCACTGCAGAAAAAGTACCTTACGGGATAGAGGTGGGAAGCTTGTGCCAATTAGAGTGTAATTCCAGTCTGCGTTCGTTTGGGAATCTCAACATTCTCTTCATTGTTGTTGTGCATCTGAATTATTCACGTGGTACTGCCCCAGCCTATTTTTCATATAGAAGTACAAAATTAAGCTGTGATTTAAATTAATTTCTAGGTAGACTAGGAAAAGAGTGGTATGTAGATTTCCCTGCTTTTCAGGAATTCATCTATGTTTTAGGAGGGATTTGGGAAGTAGGTAGACCCAAACCGTGGCTTGAATCTCTTGATAAATACAGGTGGTTTTCATGTGGCCAGCTGTAGCTGGGGATGGCCTGTTCAGCCCCATGTTGTGCATAAGGAGATTCCTTGCTCACGTGTTGAAACATCCCTGTTCTTTTTGCCAGCCAAAGGCTAATTGTCCTGAGCTTTGAACCAGCTGTGTGTGGTTCTCTTCAAACTGTGCCAGAAGTGGTTCAGACTCCAGAAGATTCCCCTCCTCTTTCCCATCTTGTTTTCCAATACCCAAAGAGAACCTGAAATACCCAGTTCAAAAATTGATGTGTTGGACTACAGGATGAGGAGTCATAAACTACAAGTAACACTATTTTGGCTGTCAGAATGGTGGATTAAATCTTGTACTCATTGAGTCTTGGACATGGAAGCAAATTGGATTTTCCCCTTTTTTGATATGGTGTATAATATAGAAAAAGTAGGTTCTTGGGATAAATTTTAACTGTAGAACACCCCATACTTCACAAAGATGTTTACATTAGGGCTGGCATGACCTTACTGATGCTGTGGATGCTAAATAGATGCTAAATAAGACTGTTATCCAAAGAAATCGAAAATTCCTAGGGTAAGAATTACTTTGCATATGACAAAAGGAATTTCTGTGATTGGTGGAACTGGGAGTTTGTCTGGGTTTTGCAGCAGTAGCAGGCCATGGGCCCTTTGATAGTGAAAAGGAACCCGTTCATTATGTATACAAGCATGAGAGCCATTGCTGACTGTGGTTGAAGTGGGCTCTTGCACATCCCACTTGCCTGCTGAGTGTGTCAGACCAGGCCAGGCTGTGATTGGAGATGTGGTTCCCATTTCCTGAAGAAGGTTTTGTGGTTAGATTAGCGTATGGCTTTGTCTGTCTGTACAAGGCTTGGCTTTCAGAGCAAGTGACTGGAAGTGTAAGTCAGTCATAATTACTAATAACCAATGAACTGCTCATCATGTGTGTATTAAGATGAAATTTGTCTAACGTTAGGATACATGTTACTGCAATTCTGATTGAATCCCTTATGCCTTCTCTACCTGATGAAATTTCTTGTCACAACAACACAGAAACCAAAACCCAAAAAAGTATGGTTTTGTGCTGGTTAGGCTGGTATTGCTCCCTGTGTAGGCATTTTGTTCCAGAATGAGCTTGATGTTACTTAGGCATCATTACTCTTGTTTGGAGGTGGAGTAATTATTCCCGGTTACTGGAATTTTGCTCTGGAATAGTGTGTCTGCCTGGGAATCAGTAGAAGTAACAGACTAATTCCTCTATGTGGCTATAACAGAACCAAGACGCTGCCATGTGCCAGACCCTGAAAAGAGGTTTCTCAGTGTTCTCACAGTGTTCTCATTTCACAAAACTGGAAAGAATGCTGGTGTTTTTGGAAGAACATGCAAAAGACAACATCTCCATCCTACAGTGTGCACAGTTCTCAAATGTATGTAGTACAAAGAGCTGTAAAAACAAGAGTTTAGGGCAGGTAAAGGAATGAAGTCACAAGAATGTGAATGCCATAGGTAGAGGAAGATTAAATTTGGTGGTTTTCCTTTTTCCTTTGATAACAAATAGATTTGCTGCTGAGGGAACTGAAGTTGAGCATTTGTCTGAACAAAAGCAAGGAGTTAGATATTTAGATGGGATTTGAAGGCAAAGGGTAGGAATTCAGTAAGGCAGAAAAGATGGTCTGGTCCAATTAAAGCAATTGTTTAAAGTTGTTAGACTTGTGGTTTAGCTATTTGGAAGGTCTGGGCGAATAGAAAGGTGAGTGTCAAGAAGGGAGAGTTGGTTGGTTCTTCAAAGGTTAAGGATTAAATAAAAGAGTAAAAATTGAGAATGTAAGAAGTATTTACAGGCATCATGTTAGGCCAGAGAAGGAATAGACTCACAGCTGGTCTGGCAGCAAAGGTGTCCCTTAGTTTTGATTTTGGATAAAAGGCAGAGTTTTATCCTTAAAGGAAAGAGTTACTAAAAGGTTTGTGGAGGGAAAAAAAAGAGAGGGGAGGAATATGGCCACAGAGTCCTGGCAGTTGTGGTGGAAACATAGTTTATATACTGAATCTTAAGATGGGTGTCCTAGAATAGTGAGGAGGAGATAGTAAAATGGCCTAGTTAGATCTTTTCCTCCTTATGTATCACAACTGACCATGTTTGTCTCCCTTTTTGTTTAACTTTGATTGCTTGAAAAGTTAGAAGAATGAGAGAAGTTCTTGATACGGGCAGCCGTAGTTCTCAGTAAAGGACAGCTCTGTCTCCTCTGCTGGGCAGTTGTGATCTTAAACATACTTGGAGGAAGAGGAATTAAGTGTGTAAGCAGGTCTTCATTCATTGTTATGGGTAAATGTTAATTAAACTCCAGGATATATAATTGGAAGAAGTTTCAGACTAGGGAGACTATCTAGCTCTTTTTGAGTGGATGCAACAACTGTTAAAAGACACCTATGGACAGATGTACAACCAGAATGCAACTAATTAGTATCCCAGATTACGAGAAACTGTGTCAAAGCTTTCTGTCAGTTTACATGGATTTTAAATGCTTTGGTGTCTGCAGTCTTTTCCATTTAATCCTCAGAGAAACTTGTTTTGTGATTTTGATTCTATGTGTGCATCTGTTTTTTTATTAAGAATTTCATAGGTTAGACAAATGGCCCAAAACCATTAAGTGAACTGTGTAAACAAATTTCCAAACTCTTCTATATTTATTTGAAGCCGTTTCATGAAATATCTGTGTCTATTCCAGTATCCTTTAAAAATCTTCCTCAGTTGCCTTCTCATAATCCACAAGGACTTCCAGGTAGCCAGTGTTGATGAATACCTAAGTCTTACAGATGTTTATTACTTTATATTTCATTTTCAGGAAGACTCCTCAGATTAATAGTGCAGCTGTTAAGGAAAGTCAAGACTTCAGAGGAATTACAAATGTCTCATGTTATTTTTATGCATGTCCAGGTATTTTGCAGTCTGGGTGAGTGAGGATAGGAGTGGGTGTAGGAGAGGGAACAGGAAGAAAGTCACTGCAATTTGGGCCCAGAATAAAATTGCCAGGTTACTATCTGTGGAGTTTATAAATTACTATAGTTCTTGGTGTAATAATTCTACTGTATGCTTGGTCACTGTTCTGTAATGTATAATCTCTGAAAACATTACTTCAGAAGTGAAATAGCATTTCTTTGCATGGCAGATGTGAACAAGCACTTGTTTTCTGTAAGACTGGGCTACTAGAGCTTAAAGTGATGACTTTCTGCTTATTTTACAGATCTGCTTACAATCAAATACATGGCCATGGGGGATATGAAGACCCCAGATTTTGATGACCTTCTTGCAGCCTTTGACATACCAGACATGGTAGATCCCAAAGCAGCTATTGAATCTGGACATGATGACCACGAAAGCCACATAAAACAAAATGCTCATGCAGATGAAGACTCCCACGTCCCATCATCATCTGATGTTGGGGTGAGCGTCATTGTGAAAAATGTGCGTACTATTGATTCTTCCGAAGGTCTGGATAAGGATGGCCACCATTCCACAGGCAATAGCTTGCACAATGGCTTTCTGACATCAGCAGCTCTTGAGAGTTACAGTAAAGATGAAGGGAAATCACTTAAAGATGATGGGTCAGCTTCTGAGACTACACTGAAGGATTCAGCTTTCAACCAGTTCAGCCCAATATCAAGTGCGGAAGAATTTGATGATGATGAGAGAATTGAGGTGGATGACCCCCCAGATAAAGAGGAGATACGTGCAAATTTTAGAGCAAATGTCTTGGCAGGATCTCTGTCGCAGCAGGAATATGACAAACTAAAGGCACTTGGAGGGGAGAACTTAATTAAATCTGGAATCACAGTTTCAAGTAGTATAGATAAAAATAAAACTGGTAAACGAGAGACAGAGACAAGCTCCATGAATTTAGGTGTCTATGAGCCTTTTAAAACTCGAAAAACAGAGGACAAGTTACTAAAAGACAATTCTGAGAAGCTTCTTGAAAACAGGGTACTTGATGGAAAACTGAGTGCTGAAAAATGTGACACAAATCTTGCCAGCATTTCCCAATCCAAAGCAAAGTCATCAGCAAAGCTTTCGTCCTGCATTGCTGCAATCGCAGCACTGAGTGCTAAAAAGGCAGCTACAGATAGCAGTAAAGATTTACAGTCTAACTCAGGAGAGTCTTCTCCATTACCAAAAGACATGAGTGAAAGTCCCCGGGCTATTGAAAAATCTCCTGAGTCTCAGAGTTTCATTGATGGTGCTAAGAAACCGTCTGTCAAACCGCCCGATAGTCCCAGAAGTGTCTCCAGTGAGAACAGCAGCAAAGGGTCTCCGTCTTCTCCCGCAGGGTCAACACCAGCAATTCCTAAGGTTCGCATAAAAACCATCAAGACTTCTTCTGGGGAGATCAAGAGAACTGTTACTAGAGTGTTACCAGAAGTTGATTTGGACTCTGGTAAAAAGCCAGAGCAGAGTGCTTCCATGGTAACCTCCATGACATCTCTCCTGTCCTCACCAACTTCCACTGCTGTTCTCTCCTCTCCTCCCAGAGCTCCTCTGCAGTCCTCAGTTGTCACCAATGCAGTTGGATCTGCAGAACTTGCCCCCAAGCAGGTCACTATCAAACCCGTGGCTACTGCCTTCCTGCCCGTTTCAGCAGTGAAAACTGCAGGTTCCCAAGTGATCAATCTGAAGCTGGCTAACAACACCACAGTGAAAGCCACTGTCATCTCTGCTGCGTCCGTGCAGAGCGCCAGCAGCGCCATTATCAAAGCTGCCAACGCCATCCAGCAGCAGACGGTCATGGTGCCAGCATCGAGCCTCGCCAGTGCCAAACTCGTGCCAAAGACAGTCCATCTTGCCAACCTTAACCTTTTGCCTCAGGGTGCCCAAACCACCTCTGAACTGCGCCAAGTGCTAACAAAACCCCAGCAGCAAATCAAGCAGGCAATAATTTCTGCAGCCGCCTCCCAGCCTTCGAAAAAAGTGTCTCGAGTGCAGGTGGTGTCATCTCTGCAGAGCTCTGTAGTGGAAGCATTCAATAAGGTGCTGAGCAGCGTCAATCCCGTACCCGTTTACGTCCCAAACCTCAGCCCCCCTGCCAATGCCGGAATCACGCTACCCACACGAGGGTACAAGTGCTTGGAGTGCGGCGACTCGTTCGCTCTCGAGAAGAGCCTGACCCAGCATTACGACAGGAGGAGCGTGCGAATTGAAGTGACTTGTAATCATTGTACAAAGAATTTAGTTTTCTACAATAAATGTAGTCTCCTGTCCCATGCTCGTGGGCACAAGGAGAAAGGCGTCGTGATGCAGTGTTCCCACCTGATCCTAAAACCAGTCCCAGCAGATCAAATGATAGCATCTCCTTCCAGCAATACTGCTGCTGCCGTGCTCCAGAGCGCAGGGGGAGCTGGCACGCACTCCCTAACAAAGATCCAGACTGGCTTAACTGGGACAGTGATCTCGGCCCCTGCGAGCTCTCCTGTCATTCCAGCTATGCCCCTAGACGAAGATCCATCAAAACTCTGTAGACATAGTCTAAAGTGTTTGGAGTGCAATGAAGTTTTCCAAGATGAGACATCTCTTGCAACTCATTTCCAGCAGGCCGCAGACACAAGTGGACAAGTAGAGTATCCTATGTTTACATTCCAATGTTTCATCTATAAGCCTAGGAGACTTTGGATATGTTTTTACTTTCATTTAGCTGTTATTATCTGAACCTCTGTGATTAAAATGATAAATGAAAACCATAGAAAGTCTTGCAAGCACTTACATAGTGAATGTCAACACTTTTAAAATAAGACTTAGAATCTTTATAGGCCCTGAAGTCTGAAATTGACACTTATATTTTTGCTAAAATTTAGCATTAGCTTTCTTACAGCTGAACGTGATAATGCAGAAAATAATCGTGGGTATTACTAATCATATGTTAATGCTTCTTTCTGTGCTTTGGAATTTGACTAGCCAGTGGAATCCACTTAATTGGCACCCTCATTAACAGCCCATCTATTCAACCTGAATGATAGCTTTAAGTGATTCATTCTAGATTGGTCTTCAGGTTTTAGAGTTTTCACCAAGTGCCCTAAGTGAGAGAGGCATTCCCCTCACGTGCAGGGAGGGACTCAGGCAGTGACAAATGGCACACTGACTACTGACAGGAATGCTGCTGTTTGCCTCAGCTCTTCCTCACAAAGTGCAAAGTGCTGTTCTCACTTGCACGTCTTCCTTTCTGTGTGACCATTGGTTTAGTTGGTTCCATTTCTTTTCCTCTTACAATTGCTACTGAGTTCAACATAAAAACCATTTGAAAATTATTTACTAATGTATGTGGCCTGACCTGAAAGAAATACGTCATTCAATAAAACGTAATATTAATCAGTGTGCGATGTATTTTATAATCCTGGCAGAGTGAAGGTGGTCAATTAAATGATACGGTTGGATCTCTGTTGGGGTGTGCCAATTAAAAGGGATTCTGGTGTGGTTCAAAGCATCCAGGTGAGCTTGGTGCTCCAGCTTCTTGCTGCGGGGGAAGCTGAAAACCTGCAAAGCATGCTCAAGACAGGAATGCCCCAGGAGTCTTTCTGGGAATCACACAAAGTGGGCAGGCTAAAGACTTTTAAGTCCTGCAGTTAGGAAAAAAATGCACTGGTCCTAGGAGCACAGGCAGGTTCCTGTCAGGATCTATTCACTGCATGTAGGACCTATTCTGTACCATGAAGCAGCTCCACTGCACCTACCACTACAGGTAGTAATGTAAAGAGATATGCACGTGGAAATAGCCTCGATTATGTGGCTCTGCCTTAGTTCCTCCCTTTGCTTGGCTGGCAGAGTTAGACTGAAGTTACCTGGATTCCAGGTGGAATGCCATGCAAGTGAATTTCTGTTTGTAAGATACTACAAGTGTGCAGAGCTCAGGGAATATGTCCATGCACAGATGTTGCTGCAGTTCTGAACAGGATCTAATGGCTGACCATTACATTCTGCACCTGCTCGGGCTGCTTAATACTGTTAATATTAGGCTGTTTGGCTAACTGATTTGCTGATGCTTATTGGTTGTAGATAGATTCTTTTTTTCCCCATAATAGGCCCATTAGGTAACATGCCATCTAAGGTCCAGTAGACCTTGCAAAAACCTGGTGGTTTTGGTACTGGAAAAGCAAGCAGGAAAGAAAGTGACAAGACAAAGCAGTTGAATGAGGGACAGAGAATTGGTTGGGAGGATGAGGCGAAAATAGAAATTGAAAGAGAACAAAGATAAAGTGATGTTCTCACTTTCAGGGTGTGAGGATTTTTGTCTTTATGGCCAAGTAAACAAAACCTTTTGCCCTTCCCTTTCTCCCTCTGTCTGGTGCTTTTGCCCTGTTGCTGCTGAGTTGCTCTCCCTACATGTCCTTTAGATACTGTTTATCCTGGCAATTTACTAAAGGAAAGCCATTGTGATGTTGACAGAATGTGAAAATGCAGCTGCAGGGAGGTGGAGAGAGAAGTGCGGGTTCCCAGGTACTGCTGTTGAAGGAGGGAAGGCCCTGGAGCTGCAGGAGCAGCTGGCATTGCCTGCTGCCTGTCTGCGTGTTTGTGTCTCCTCATGGAAACCTGCTCTGCTGAGCTGCAGGTTTAAACAAAACAGTGCAAAGAACTGGAGGAAAATAAGCTATTTTCACGTTCTTCCCTTTGAAAAGAACGCTTAATAAATGTAGTTTTAAATGTTCTTTGTTGAAGCATCCTTTTACATCTTAATTACACATTTTTGTAGTCCTTTTCATATGTCAAGCAGCCGCTGTTTTTTATGTTGAGTTTGGTTGCATCCTGTAGGGGTAATGTTTCCTGGAGAAAGGCTCTGTACAGGCATTTATTACTACGTATGTTGCTACTTTTTCATTAGATGTTACCTCTTGAGAAGCTTAGATGAGAAATACCCTGACTTGTTTTCCTTCTTAGTGCTTGGCACTGTCTTTTTGCTGTAAAACTGCCATTATTGTGGGGGGAAGAAGACAGGGAGGTTAGATGAGATTGGTCTTTTTTCTTTGGAAGGAAGAAAGAATAAAAATGAACACTTAGATTTTGCAAACAGGTAATAGGAAAAAAGGTTATTTGCAGCTTACTGTTCTTTCTAGTGTCCCATCTAATTGCTCCTGAAATGGAAAATGTATAGTTTTGTGTTTCCAATGAGTAAGTAGCTGCTCTTATACTCCTGTTACGAAGGTAGAATGTTTTGTTTAAAATAAGCAATGGTAGAACAATCTTATCAATGAAAATACATTCACTATGAAGTTGTTACTTTTCTGTAATGTTTTATTGCCATTAATATTCCTGTTAAAGGAATATTAATCTAAAGGCATATTCCTGCTAAAGCAGTATTAACCCTGACTCACTGATTGGTTTTCTGGCTGAATAAAACCCTCATGTACTTGCTGGGGGGAAAAGGTAGCAAATCTGGGCTAATGAATGTTAGTATTTCTCTTAGTTATAGATAGGAGTACATAGCTCCCATGGAAACTGCATAGCTCATTTCCCTTCATACTCAGCGTATGTGTGTATCTTTATTTTCCACCTCCACCATTTTTCCTTCTAACCCTTTTTTTTTTCTGAAACTTTGACTTTAAATGCAGGCAGGTGATGATTTTCACAAACTGTGTTTTATTTTGGTGTGGGTTGGAATGAGAGAACTGGAAGTTAATGCCACCTTAAGCCCAAAATAAAATGGTAAGCAAACGTGCTGAATGTCAGAATTTCACAGTAGATGCTTCTTGTTCTACTGTAATCAGTTACAATCAATCATTTTCTGTACTCATTGAAATAGCAGAGCAGGGGCCTTAACTAAGAGCATTACTGGCATGTTGGGTCAGCAAATGAGTCTGGCAGATTGCTGCAAAATCAGGAAGATCACTGAGCTGGGGCTGGAATGTTGTGTGGCTCTTCTGTGGCATCACATCCCAGTTTCCTTCAGAGGTCCTGCAGGCCAAAGGCTTTGGAAGGACTGTGAAACCTCCAAATGTTTCTGTTACTGGAATAAGTAGTTCTGGTCTGCTGTTTTCTTAGTAATCAAATTATGCTCCAGATTCTCCAGTATTGTATTACAGCTTGTTAATACAGGAATAGCCAAAGAGATTTGGGGAATGGTACTGAGCCCAGTAAATGTGGCACTTATTGCTGGTCAGAGAGTTTTGCCTTTATCTGAACTTAAGACAAAGTTAACACCCCAAAACAATTCTGGTCAGCCTGAGGCTGCGAGTTCCCCACTTTTGGGCACTCTTTGGTCAATTAAGGCCAAGTATTTGGCATTCCAAAGTGAATATTTCTTTGTGTCTCAGCATAGCCTTGCTGCGCCCCAAAGGCTGTAAGCAGGTGCCAGTTTGACATCCCTGTAGATAGCTGAGCTCAGGCAGAGCCCTGCAGGAGAGCAGTGCATGTACCCATGCTGAACAGAACTGTAGTGGGCTGGCAGGAGAGCCCGTGGAACCTGCATTGCAGCGATGGCCTGCTTGCTTTGCTTCACGTGCTGTAATTTAATGATTTGCACTTTGCCATCCTGCTGCGTCAGGACATGGGAGAACTCTGTTTGTACAGAGACTGTGTTCAAACACACCAGGCCACAGTGCTCCCAGAGCATTTATTTCAGGATTTCTTCATGCGTATGTTAGTAAATAATTTATAATGCAGATCTGGAGATCTTTTTTGGTCAATATTCTTGCAGAGTGTACACATCACTACATATGCCAGAACATTCTTAGAACATTCCTAAAAACATGCAAATACATGTTTAAAAACATACTGATGTCATGAAGGAGTCTTGGGTTTGATTTTAAATCTTTGCAAGGCCCTGGTGAGGTTCACAAGTCCCAGACCATAAGAGACAGTAGCAGTAATTTGATTTTGGAGTTGTTTGTAGGCCCCTTGCACTATGAAGGTAATCTGGGAAGGCACCCCAGTAATATTTCCATAAAGCACGTGTATCTCCCGTGGTCAGTGGTGTAGGAAGGAGCTTTGTAGCCCAGGATGCCAGTCAGTCTGGCTACCAGCACCTGCCAGCTCTGCTAGCAGGGCTTGTGTTTGTACTTGCTACTGCATTGGGTCCCATCCCAGTTATGACATTTAACCTTTATTTGCTGTATTGCAGAGTTTGACACAAGATGTTATGTAGAGCTGAACCAAACCTTTTGTCTCATCTATTCTGGTTTATCATTTAGAAGACATGCAATATCTGCCAGATGCTGCTTCCTAACCAGTGCAGTTTTGCATCACACCAGAGAATTCATCAGCATAAATCTCCATACACGTGTCCTGAATGTGGAGCAATCTGCAGATCTGTCCACTTCCAGACCCATGTCACTAAGAACTGCCTGCATTATACCCGAAGAGTTGGGTTTCGGTCAGTATGATGATTCCTTTTGCTGTCAATTGATGTATAATTTATGGTTTTTAAAGTGGTTTTCCATTTCCATAAGCACTGTTTGGACAATACCAGCTTCATGGGTTTAAGATTGTCATGGCAACAGTACTATTAGTACTGAAATTTTGAAATAAATACATTAGGATTCTGCTTTGTTTTGGGCATCCACTTTTGTATATGATTAAATCAGAATATTAGCTAGTGTAACACAGATTCAGGACTTCATGGTTTATAAAGTCTAGAGAATTCAGATACATTATCTTCATTTCAGGTTTTCAGAAACCTTCTTGAGTTTTTCCAAACCATTGAATTTTAGATTGTTCTTTCTGGTAGAAGAGTCATCGTCAGTACTTCCAGAATGTATGGTTCAGATGTTGATGGGCATGCTGCTTCTGTCTGGTTGTTCTCTTTTCTGTGGCAAATCAAGATTCGTAGACTTTATCACTTTGCATCACTTGGAAATTGCCTTTCTCAAACAACCCTGTCTTTTGGTTCTCCTTTGTTACTCTTCAGTTTCCCTTTGACTTTTACATTTCCCTGTAATGGCAACTCACTGAGAAAATGGGGAGCAGAGGCATTTCATAGAAATGTTTAGTTTTGAAAGATTTGAAAAGATGCTTTCTGTTAGCATTTTCCTTGCACTTGAGTGGCAGGCAGCACAGCAAGAGATCAGAAGAGCCACCCGTACCCTGAGCTTTGCTTAGCACTCCAAAAACATGTCCACTTCACCCTGTCTGCCTGGAAAAAGGCCATTGCAAATCTTCCAGCAGGTAGCTCCTTCCACCCTTAAGGTGCCACAGTTCATTTTCCAGGATGGCTGTGCAATTGTCCCCTAAGGGATGAAAGCATTTTTACTGCATCAAGCCTCTGTTTTCAGCTTGAATTCATGTCCTGATATAACTCCAAGCTCTTCTCATTTCTTTGGGTTCTTTTCTTTTTACCCTTTTCTCTCAAGCAGTAGTGTTTCTTGTCCTGCATTTCTCCTCCCCCTGCTTCCTGCACTCCACTGCTCTTCCCTCTCATGTATGTCTCTTGGGTTTGTACATGGAATCACCTCTGGGACTCCTGGCCTGTGCTGGTAACACCAGCAGAAAGAATCCCCTTCACTGGGAATCTAAGTCACTAAACTTTTCAAGATGTCTCAAAAAATCTCATGTCACATTGAGTCGAGAATTTCTTGATCTGAATTCTCGACTAAGCCTAAGTCACGCAGGCAAGCAAAAGCAGTCTCTGGGGATGTTACTGCCTCCCTCCTTAGCCTGCCCAGCCTCTCCTGGAACTGTGGTGCTTTTCCCCGTGAGCAGCACAGCCTGTCCTGCCTCTCACAGGGCCTCTGCCAGAAGCTCCCTTTGACTCCAGTGCTTTAGGCTACGTGTCTGCACGGAGTCAGCTGAAACTTCAGCCTGCAGTTTCACCGCATGCTGCCCAGGTGAAAGCAAGCAGCTGTTGGAGCAGTCCCCAGAGGAAGGCTTGGGCCTCAGGAACTGTGTGATATACAATGGTGGATGCTGAGTTCAGTTGCTACGTGCCATCACTCGAGAGGAAAGTCAGGCCGTGGCACGGGGGGGTGGCAATGCCACCCTGCCCTCCGAGGGACACCTCAGGAGCACGTGTGTCACCGAGTGCACTGTGCTGTGCACGGCTGGGAAAAGTGCTCACCTCTCTGGGACAGCTCTTAACAGAGCCAAAAAAGACCAGAATAATCTGCTTTAGAGAATGCATTAGTGAGCAGAGACTATATAAACTCAATGAATATTATTAAGAGTGTAAATTAAATGCCCAGAAAAAGAATGGATGGCATTTCATAAAATTCAAGGGTGATAAATTTTAAAAGTAAAATGGGATCTTTGAGTTCAATGTAGAACTGCATTTCCTGCTTTATTGTTATCATCAGGGCAGTAAAACTATTGAAAAATTAAATTGACATTTATATGAAAACAATCATACTGCCATGATAGATGCTAAAATTAAAATTCTGGAAGGGTGGAGGCCTTCTACGTTTGAAGAGTTTGTACAAGTCTTACTGCAAAATACTGATCAATAAGAAATTGTCTCATTTGACAGGTAATTGCTGATTGCGCTATGTTCTTGGACTGATTTGGGAGCATTTGCTACTGGAGATAGGACATTAAAGGGGATCATTGTGTATAAAAATTCTTATGTTCTAATATTAATTCAATTTTTTAATCGTTTCATTTTAGAATAGATGCAGAAAGGTCACAAATTTTCGTCACAGCAGAAGTATGTTTTTGAAAAATATTTTCTGAATTCCAATATGATATATTGATCTGATAGTAGGGATTTGGTTTCGTTTTCCTGAGTTTCAATCCAAGTGCTGATTTGATTACATGTACAGAAAATCATTACCAGTATGTCTTCTTTAAATCTAAACAAGGGAAATTGTGAAAATATTTTCCTTACTGGTTTTCCATTTGGTGGTAGTTTCTAAATTGCTGTGGTGTACTTTAAACAATGCCCTGCATGTGATAAAAATGAATTCTAGAAAATCTCTTTCCAAATTTGCAGAGGATTTAAGCATTTTTCTGCAATCAATAGAGTACTTGTCTGTCCACCCTTCTATCTGTTTTATTGTAATAACATAAAAACATGTTCTGACCTCATATCTCTTAGATTTTCAAATGACAGTGTGTGAGATTTCTCTCCCCTTACTTTGTGATCCCAAAATCGCTGGTTATGTTGATTCTTACGGGGTTGTTGCAGTTGACAGAGTAATGTAGTTTTATGCAGTTGTTCCCCATGTGTGTTTCTCTCTGACCTTTGCTTGAAAAGCCATGTTGATGATGTCCAGCCCTCTGGGGCAGGCTGCACTGACTCTGCTCCGCTCTCTCCGCAGCTGCGTGCACTGCAATGTCGTGTACTCTGACGTGGCGGCCCTCAAGTCTCACATTCAAGGTTGTCACTGTGAAGTCTTTTACAAGTGTCCTATCTGTCCCATGGCATTTAAATCTGCTCCCAGCACGCACTCCCACGCCTACACACAACACCCGGGTATCAAGATAGGCGAACCAAAGTAAGCCAACTTCATCTTCTACTGCACTTGCCTGATTTGAATGCGCTGTGAATTGCATTGTGTCCTGTGCTTGCAGGACACCTCTGACAGCCACCGGTTTGTCAGCCTGCTGGGAATGTGGGATTTGTGTAGTGCTTTCGTGACTTTTCAGCTGGGAGTTCATTGGGCAAAGGTGACATTTCTCTCATTGAATGCACTAGCAGCTCTTTAAGTACTGCATGCTACAAGAGAGTGATTGCAAAATGTAATTACACAAATTATTTGGACAGGTGGCCAGAGCGTTGCTCGTTCTGATGTTTTAATCTGCTTAGCTCATCTGCATTTTTACTGTGAATTAAAATAATGTGATTCCTAAAAGAGATGCTAATACTAATTGGTGCCTATGTGGTGATTTTCATAATGTGGTTGAGAAGTTGAGAAAAAGCATTTTGTCTATTTATATAAGCTTTTTTCCCAGTAGGTAATCTCTTTCTGGCTTGAAGCAGAAGTGGTTTTGTTCTGTGGCTAGAAAGTTGCCCATAAAGGTGGTAGTTGCTGAAGGTGGTGACACAGAGTACAAGTAGGACTCGGCTTCAGGGTGTCTTTTGAAAGCTGTTGGACAGCTGTGCTGCAGGAGCTCTGTGTGTGCAGACTCCTGCAGCCCTGGGGTGTGACCTCTGAGCGCCCCTTCTCCTCCCTGCGCCTCTCCCTCGCTGCCAGAGCGCCCTGGGGAGCGCAAACGGGGCTGAGCTCCCGTTCTCTCTGGGCGTGCACAGCGCCAGCATGGTAACAACTGGCACGATCAAGAACATAGAAGGTGTCTTGGGATGTAGTAACCAGCCTTCCTAAGAGTTCACTTTCTCACTGTTTCTTCTAACATAGTAACAGGTTTTGCTCTGTTCAGTTTCTCAGTGTTTCTTCTATCATATAAACAGCAGATTTTTTTCTTTGTTTACACTTCCATCAAAGCAAAATGGCAACAAACTTGCCGTGTCTGATACCAAAGGGAAGTAATTTCTGCCTCGTGGGAAATGATACATTGTTTTAATTCAGGATGGTGTCATCAGTCAGGGGCTATTAGATACCAGCATTTAAAACTTTTTTCAGGTCCCCATAGTTCTCATTAGAGAAATGTAAAAGATTAAGATCACTGTTTGTGTAAGATGCTACACATATGAAAAGTGAACTGTGCTTGGATCTGCCGATTGTTTCTGATCAGGTTAATGAATTAAGTATTTTTTCCATATAGATGCACTTATAATTGCATTCCTCTACAAATTTACTTTGATTATAAAAAAATGAAATTTTATTATGTACTACTGTAATAAGTTACAGAACCCATAGTGGGGCAGTCCTCTTAAGAAGTGGTGTTTCCTTTAAATTTGCCAGTTTTAATCCCAGCACTGCCTTAAATGCATGCAGAGTGACTGGTAGGATTTTTGCAGCCCTTGCAGTGCTCAGAGTTGTTGGCTTGCCCAGTTGTGATGAGAGCTGGCAGGCTGCATTTGAGGCAGCGCGTTCACACTGGGTTACCTGTGCGGCACCGTGGAGCGGCCCCTGGCAGCCCCATTGCTGCCCCACTGCTGCCCCATTGCTGCCCCAGGGCTGCCCCATTGCTGCCCCACTGCTGCCCCATTGCTGCCCCAGGGCTGCCCCATTGCTGCCCCACTGCTGCCCCATTGCTGCCCCAGGGCTGCCCCACTGCTGCCCCCTTGCTGCCCCAGGGCTGCCCCATTGCTGCCCCATTGCTGCCCCATTGCTGCCCCATTGCTGCCCCAGGGCTGCCCCAGGGCTGCCCCATTGCTGCCCCAGGGCTGCCCCATTGCTGCCCCAGGGCTGCCCCATTGCTGCCCCATTGCAGCCCCATTGCTGCCCCACTGCTGCCCCACTGCTGCCCCACTGCTGCCCCACTGCTGCCCCATTGCTGCCCCACTGCTGCCCCATTGCTTCCCCACTGCTGCCCCATTGCAGCCCCATTGCAGCCCCATTGCTGCCCCATTGCTGCCCCATTGCTGCCCCACTGCTGCCCCACTGCTGCCCCACTGCTGCCCCACGGCTGCCCCGGGGCTGTGGCACCGGGCAGGGGCGGTGCCAGGCTCGGCAGTGCCCCGGGGCTCCCGAGGCTCTCTGCTGTGGGGCACACTGCTCTGTCAGAGCAATGGGGCTCCCGGGCAAGCTGGCTGCCTGCCCCTGGCTCTGTGTGATTTACAATCACATTACAAACAGTTGCTGCACAACAGATGCACTAAACTATTTGGTGTATGAAAAATGACTTTTATATGCAGGGATTCTCAGTGGGATGAAATGAGATTATTTTAATATGGGGAAATGGATGGCTGTCTTGTCTTTCAACTCTGGGAAGCTCTCTCCTGTAACATACTCTTAAGCTCTGGTTTCCCAGAAAACCACCAAGGTGGTCTTTTTTCAGTATGCAGTGTCTAGGAATGGCACTAAGATATTATTCATGGCTGATCTCTTTGTGATTACTGGAGAAATTCTTGTTTATCAAGCCAAATTTTGGGAAGGAGGAATACTATCCTCTGGTGCAGAAGCTTTCCAAATGCTAAATGTCTTTTATATGACTGAAAGTATTTTCCTGAGATAACACTTGTATTTATTCCCAGATACTACATGAATTTGCTAAGCAGATTTTTGGGAAGTGAAAAGGCCATGTGCCTGCTTTGGTGTGTCCTGTGGGCAGGAGCAGTGCTGGGTAACCAGCCTGGGAGTGGGATGGGATGGGATGGGATGGGATGGGATGGGATGGGATGGGATGGGATGGGATGGGATGGGATGGGATGGGATGGGATGGGATGGGATGAACTGCCTGACTTATTCCAGCATCCCTGTAAATGACATCCTGTGGAAGCACAACTGCCTTTAAGCTTTGAACAGCATTTTAGGCAGCTGCATGTTAAACACTGACTACTTCAATTAAATTAAAAAAAAACAAAACCAGTGTACATGGTTGCATGTATGTTAAGGATTGAAAATTATGTTTTTGCTGTGTTTGAAGGAAATACTCCAAGTGTGTATAGTCATAACTCATACTGTACTTAGTGAATTTAAGTGAGTACAGTCTTTGCCCAGAGACTTGTCTGAAATTTGGATCTTTACCAGATAGTTCTGCTTCTGTGAAGGCAGGGTAAAGTACTTTAGCTGCCATAGAAAATACAGAGATTCAGCTCGTGGTGGTTTTAGAGAGTTACAGTTTTGATATGTGATAAATTCAGAAAGCATTTCTACAAATCTCCAGATCTGCAGTGAAGGGTTCACCACAGAAAGCAGGACAATAGTACATTGATCATCAGAGGATGCTGTGCAAATAATACATTTATCTTAGCATGTGTGAGAAACGGGGACCCCTTGATAGCACAAAGTCTTTCCCAGTTAATATGAAGTAGTATATTGTTTTTCATTTGGAGTCCCAGGACAGTTTGGACATGGAAGCAATGCCCATGTTCTTGTCATCTCAAAACAGAGTGCAGCTCCCTAGAGCTCTGGAATACTGCACTATCAATGGTAATTACTTAGAGGCATATAGAAAGGATATTATGTGGCTAATGAGAAGATTTAGCACTTTAGCAGGTAGGAAGGTTTGATGGCTGTTTTTTTAAGTGGAAGTTACTCTTAAAGATGGGAAGTGCCTGTTGCTGTACGAGCACCTGTGGTTGATTCTTTTATTTTAGCTAAACTTTCTCTGCAGCACTACAGATTACATGGCTTAGATTTCTCTCTTATCTCATGATCTGTGGTTAGAAAACTGCTGTAAGAACAGGAGTCTGGGGAACCTATGTTCAAAAGTCACATGTGCTCCAAGAAAGGAAGTGTTTGGTGGTGTCTCTACATTTTTGTGGCAGATTCATCACATTGGAATGGCAGATCGGGGAAATCCTGTCCTGCACTGTTGGAGCTTCAGGGCATTTACAGAGTCTAGGTTTGGCATTCAGGAGCATCACAGCCATGAACATTGCCCAAAATGTATTTATCTTGAAGTATGTTCCTAACTACAACTGAATGAATCACTCCCTTACAATATACTGCATATACAATATACAGGTTTGTAACCTGGAGCAGGGATATTATCCTTTAGCTACAATGTGAGTTCAGAAACTGAAGGTGTTGAACTGTCAGATATCCTGAGCAGATGTTGTTGTTGTATCTGTAACTGGCACATGCGATTGTTTTCTGGCTTCTTGTTTGCGCTTTTAAATTTTTTTTCTATTTTGCTGTTTCTTCTACTGCTCTTATATTTTGAAATTGAAGGATGTTTTGAATTAATTTAACTTTTTTCAGGCAGTGTGAAACAATTGCTTAAACATGTCAGATCTTATCTGTGATGAGAAAAAAAGTTAACATCATGATTCTTGCAAATAGATCTCAACGTGACTGACATTGTTTATTGTGCTTCTGTTTTTAGAATAATATATAAATGCTCTATGTGTGACACTGTGTTTACTCTACAACCTTTGCTCTATCGCCACTTTGATCAGCACATTGAAAACCAGAAGGTGTCTGTTTTCAAGTGTCCAGACTGTTCTCTTCTATATGCACAGAAACAGCTTATGATGGATCATATCAAGGTGTGTAGGCATCTTCTCTTGTTTCCTTCATTATACCATTTGGCATGCAATACATGCTGTGAAAAGGCATGGAGTAACAAGACTGCTGAGAGAGATGTTACCAATTCTGAGGGGATAATCTGTGAATGTTGTTCTCAAATGTTAAACTTTTATATTTTATCTTGTCTTCAGCATATCTGTAATGACTCAGTTGATTTTTCTGTAAGAATGTTGATCTTGGTGTACTGGGAATAGCTCAGCAAGTCCAATCCTAACAAATACTGGGTTTTATTTGCAGTATTTTAAGTATTATTCTAATTGTTAGGAGCAGAGAATGCTGAGTGCATCACAAAATCAAGCCTTTGATGTTCAGAATTCACCAGGAAGCAGTATGTTGCTAGATGTAGAGGTTACCTGTGTTATATGAACTTGAACATGTGTGCTTTGAAAAAAACTCCAGTGGATTTCCTCATAAACACCCTTAAGAGCTGACAGTTCACCGTGATCCTTGAACGTGCTGGTTTGAAGGATCAGCAGCCCCCTGGCTATCATTTGTTAGTGGTGTTTGACACAGACTCTTAGCTCATGTCATACAGACCAAAGCTGAGGTGTTTCTGCCTTCCTAACCCCCGGTGCCTGAACACACAGTGGGACTGGAGCTCACTGCGCTTCTCTGGCAGCAACACAATTTCTGAATGCCATTTCTCTACTGCAGAGTGGAAGACCTGACATTTTTTTTGGCTGCTAAAACCATAATTTTGCATTTTAGTCCCAGCTATGGCACTTGTAACCACAGAATTCTCTGAAGTAGTGTTGAAAATAAGATCACAAGTCTTGAAAAAAACAGGTGGTCTTAATGCCAGTCTTCATCTTGAGGAGGAGATGAGGGGAAGGCTGGGCCAGGATGTTCAGAAATACAAGGACTGGGTATTTCCATTGTTTCTGAACTAGTAGCACTAGTTCTTGCATGTTTACTGCAGGATATCCTAGATGCTCCTCTCATGCAGCAATGCAAAACTCTGATTTCTGTTTCCTTTGATCTACTCAGATGGTTGGGGTTTTTTCACTAAATAGGCAAATTCTGTGTATTGCAGTGTAGTCTTGTTTCTGTATTTAGTTTTTCCTGAGTCAGATATTACTGGAAAAGTATTGTTATATCCATACACAAGTACTTCTGTAAGACCTGAAGACAACACTTTCGATCTGACTGCAGTTAGGGCCAGGAGCTCTCTTTACAGAAATTGGGGTGTTGAGCACCTCACATTTCAAAGATGTGCTCACTTGCTTGGGCACTACTTTATTTCTTTGGCTTTAGTGTTCCATGACAGTATTTGAACTTCCAGCCAGTGGGGTTTTAGCATGATTCACAATAAGTGATTCAGACAATTTTGAGACTAAAATTAGAGGATTAATCAATACATGTGCAGTAGCAGTATTGCTGGTTTTGCATTTAGGATGTGTGTATAGCAGTAGGGACTGGAGCAAAGCATTGTAAATTGGAATTCATTTAAGGGGGACTGAAAAATCAGTAACAGGTTATAGATAAAAGCAGAAAAGGATTCAGGGAGAGGATAAAAGCACAAAAGGACTCAGGGAAACTACGAGTGCCAGACAGAGGCAGAGCTCAGCTGCACAGAAAGTAATGGTTTGGTATGGCTAGACATAAACCATCAAGGCAGAGACAGACCTGGTAAAAGTAGGACAGAAAGGGACAGAAGGAAGCTCAGGAGGAGATTATTTAAAGCTACAGAAAATAACCCAGAATAATTCCTGCAGATGCCAATATTTCTTGATGGCAAAATGTATGTCTTATTTCCCTGTAATGACTCGCTACAAGAAAATTTCCAGCAGCCTGTGAGAGCAGATGGTGAAGGACTTGCCTGGCCTGGCCTGGCCTGGAGGTGTAATACTCCCAGTTTGGCCAGCACTGGGACTCCGTACTATGCTTTAATGCTCTTGGTGTCGTTTCAAATAAGAAATGAAATTTCAAATACTGTATTTACAAGACATTTGGAAAGTTGAGCACTAACATTTTACATGCTGACAGGTTAGGCTGGAATGGAATCTCCAGGTCAGCTTCAGTTGCCTGAGAGTACAGGAACCTTGTTTCCTGCTCCCCTGTGCAGTGGGATACTAAAGCCAGCCTCCTCCTTTACTACACACCTGCACTTTGCTCTTAGTTGTTGGTCCTGTGCACTTTGCTTTTTATTAACAGTTATGAGCCCTTTTTCCCTCCCTGCTAACCCACAACTTAAACTTTACCTCCAAAGTAAGTCTCTTTATTTTTTTTGTGAAAATACCTATATACGGTGTCAGTTATTGTTAGGTCATGCTAGGTCTTGCCTTTACTTAATCCTGTTTCTTTACAAAGGTGATCTGATGATAATAGTATGCCAAAGAAGTAACTGAAGGCTTTTGTTTGAGTACAACTGTGTATGTCTATGTCAGTTTTGTACCTTTTTTTCTCTCTCTTTTACTATAGTCTATGCATGGAACTTTGAAAAGTGTTGAGGGGCCACCAAACCTGGGGATAAATCTTCCTCTCAGTACTAAACCCACAACTCAAAACTCAGCCAGTCACAACAAGGAGGACACAAAATCTATCAACGGCACAGAAAAGCTGGAGAAGAAATCTCCTTCTCCCATAAAGAAAGCAGAACCTAAAAAAGTCACTAGCCCCGGCTGGACATGTTGGGAGTGTGACAGGCTCTTCACTCAGAGAGACGTTTACATCTCCCACATGAGGAAAGAACATGGAAAGGTAAAGGAATACATTCAGTACAAAAAGGTGAATTAAACCTGAAAGGCGAAGTATTTGTTTCACATTCCATTTGTGTTTCTGAAAATAATTCCTTTAAGTCCCAGTATTATTATTTACTGTTCTTTTATCTATTTCATCTTTTTTGCTTTGGCTGCTTAGTTTTTTTTCAGTTTCTACATCATTCTACCGAGAAAATCAATTGTAGACTTGTTCATTCGGCACCAAAATTTTTTCAAGATGGAAAGAGTGACAGATATTGCTGTATTTCATCCAAACCATCTAATCTGTTCCAGGTTCTTATTTCTTCTTTGTGCCTTCTCAGTTCCCTCTCTTTACGGTGGCATGGTCAACGTGGCAGTGCTGGGGTAACAGCTGGACCCAGTCTTAAAGGTCTTTTCCAGCTTAAACAATTTGATTCTGTTCTGTTCTGAAGCTCAGTGCCTGTTAGCCTCAGGGAGTGGAGACTCAGTCATGTTTTACTCATCCACTGAGTGCCAACTGGTGTTTCATTTAAAGGCAGACACATTCCATAGTTGAGCTGTTGCTCTAATCTGACACTTAAGAGTTCAGCTGAGTTAACAAGTTGAATTTTGTATTTAAAGCACCTGAATTTGAGCCACCTTACTTAAAATGGATTGAAAGTGAAATGTGGGAATGTTGCATCCTCATGTCAGCAGAGAGGCTGTTTGATGTTGTTCCTGCACTCAGTAGCATTTCCAGGTAAATGACATGAAAAGCCTGGCAGGCAGGAAGGCAGCAGTGACCCTGCTCAGCTGTGGCAGGCTCCAGCCAAGCCAGCCTTCCCCTCTGCAATGCTCTGGCTCTTTCCTCAGCTGGGAACCAGGAAGCCAGACTGGTGTGCTGTGCTGCACTGCAGCAAAAGGGCAGCACTGGGAGGGATAATAGGCTGGTTTTGTCTAAGTGGAGGAGAACCACGCTGAATGAAAATCCATCGTTTTCAGGATTCTAATGTGCTGTAATAAATGATTGCACATTCCCAGAGGTTTTTATTACAGTTATTATCTCTAAAGCTGTTCTGCAAATTATTTATTCTTTTTATAAACGTTTTATGGAAAAGCTGAAAATGCTGGACTACTGAGTGTCATCTTCAATTTTCTTAGGACAACTTCAAGCAAATAGCACCCCAGCATCATTGCCTCCAGTAACTCCCACCCAATTCCTTCAGCTTCCTGCTGCCCAAATATTAACTCAGCAGAGCTTTTACTGGCAATCAGAAATGCATTTAGGACTGAATGCATTGTACATTTATGCAATTCTTAAAAACAAAGCAGCACAACCTCCCAATGAAACTGTCACTTCAGAGTGAACTAGAGAGCGATATTCAGTCTGATTCCATCCACAGCAGAGTAGCCAAAGGCATGGTAAAGAAGGTTAGTAACATATCAATAATGCTTTTTAAATATTAGCTTTAAATCTGTGTCTTTCTCTCTCTGATGTTTATGTGCAATGTTACCTCAAGAATAGCCCTTATTATGAAATATTAGATAATTGTTGCACACAAATCCTGGCCTGAAGGCCTCTTTCATTGCTTCCATTCAGGTGCTGGTTTTTATCCCCACTCAAGGAGTTCTTTGAACAACACAGGAGGCACACAGATACTAAAATGAACAGAAATACAATTCCATGTCTTTCAGAAATGGGGGATACAGACCAGGTGCTACATTCCTTCCCAACCTGTCAAAATTTCTAGTAATTGTTAGCTGTCAAAAAGACTATGTTGAAAAACTAAACTTCTACCATAGACAGAATAGAAATGAGCATAAGATAACCAAGTATGTCATAGGGATCTAATAAATAGAGGAACTAATTTACAGTCTTATTTTCTTAAGAATCACAGGTGTGGGTTAAATGCTCTAAAATGATCCTTTCAGAATGATTGTTTAAAACTGTAATTAAGCAATTCATGTGCTATTCACAGAATCCATTGTCATGTGAGGTACGTGAAAATACAACTTTCAAAGTAGTTTCTGCTTTTGTAGGAGCAGAGTGAAAGAGCTGCAACCGTAGCTGATCCCAGGCTGGGTTATGCAGAGGTATTCATAGGAGAGGTGTGGCTGTGTATATCCCCTTTGGACAGATCCTTAAGGTTCCAGCCCCTACTGGGAATTGTCTACGCAGACAGACAGACAGACAGACAGATTCACATTTTCTGATCCTCTCCTGAGGATCCTGGAGGAAGGGAGCCAGCTGGAGGGTAGGAAATTTTGTAGCCACCTTGGTGTGACTCTCTACCTGATCTTAAAAGGGCTGCCAAAAAAACCCAAAGGTTCCAGCCCAGACACGGGAGGGTTGCAGCAGGCCTGTATAACTCCTGTCTGAAACTGGATCCTGTGTGTCTGCCTTCACCAGGCACCCATCTGCTGAGCTCCTTGCACTTGTGTGCAGGTGTGTTTCTGTCAAAGGGCAGATGTTTTCTAAGTAGGAGTTACCAACTCCAACTTAGTCATTGATCATCCTCTTCTGTTAAGACAAGATGCTGTAAGATGCAGATCATGCTGCACTTAATTACAGAAATAATTTTTCAGTTCTTTTTGGTTTGGCTGCCATTGCAGAATCTGATGCATCCAAAATTCTGTTTGGGTCTCTATCTTGAGCCTCCCCAAGGAATTTAGAACAAGTGTGGGGTCACAGCTAGCTGCCCCAGGTCCTGCTGGGCATCATCCTCCTCCTGCTTTTCTGACCACGGGCTTGATGCTTCTGCTCACTGCCACACAGCTAGTGTGTGACTGCTCCAGCCCTTCTCAATTTCTTCCTTTACTTTTTCCTACAACTCGACCAGCTGAAACATCAGCCCCACAGAATTCCCCAAACAGATGGCCATCAAGTTGGCATCAGATCATACTGCTCATTTTGTCATGACTTTCCTGAACTCTCTTAGTGTGTCAGTGTCTGTGGGGTTCAATTTTGGTCCTTCTGTGCTCTTCACCGTTCCCTGAATGTGACTGAGGAGCTGCTAGTCAGCAGCTGAGGACATGGTTTGGTGATGGGAAGGGAAAGCACCCCCTCATCTGCTGCCTTTATTGATCCAGAAATAGTCCTCTGATCTTCCCTGTTTCTTTGGTGGAAGAAATTCTCTTCATCCACTGTCCCTGACACCAGGTCACAGCTGGAGACAGGTGTGTGTGTGTGTGTCTGTCTGTCTGTCTGTCTGTGTGGAGCTCATAGGGCCACACTGCTTTGAAAGCGGTCCAGCTCTGACTTGTACAGTGTTGTTGAAGAGGGGCTGTACATGAAGTACAGTACCAAAAATGGGTAAGTGATGTTTCTTTCCTATTTATCAGAAGGTTCAGCACAGGCACCACTTTTACTGAGCTTTTTTAATGAAAGTCTTTCTCTTATTTTTTTTAAAGCAAATGAAGAAACATCCTTGTCGGCAGTGTGACAAATCTTTCAGCTCATCCCACAGCTTATGTCGGCACAATCGTATCAAGCACAAAGGCATTAGGAAGGTTTATACGTGCTCGTAAGTTCTGGTTTAATTTATTTAGAAATGGAATACAAAAACCATTGTTAGTTGAACTCTTTCCTTAACTGTGGAAAAGCCAGTGTCCCATTCTTTCAGATGCCTCGGACAGGCCAAACCAATTACCTCTCCTGCCTGCAGAAACGTGTCAGGCTCCTGAGAGTGCAGTGTGTAAAGTCTACAATCTGAAATTTGGCTGAGCTGAGAGTTCACAGTTCCACTTTGGGAAACCTGGTTTTCAGGGGTATCTCAAATACAAACCCATTCTTCCAGTCTACAAAAGGCACTTGTTAAGCATGACACTTGAATGTGTGTGTCTGTGTGTGTGTATCTGCAGGCACTGCCCAGATTCCAGACGTACTTTTACCAAGAGGTTGATGCTGGAAAAACACATTCAGTTGATGCACGGCATTAAAGACCCTGATGTGAAAGAAATGACTGAATCTACCAACATGGAAGAAAGGGAAGTAAAAGAAGACACAAAGGTAATCACTTCGAAGACTCATTCAATCACCGAGAATGATTTTTTTGGGGTATACATTCAGGATCTTTAAATAAATACAGGTACTTTGATGCCATAAATGACTCATCTTCTGTGAAGCAGAGCCCCAAAAGGATAGTTTATCAGAGTTGTTTTAGAATTTGCCAAAGGAAAGGTTCTGACATTTGCAAGTCACAAATAGTTATGGAAAGAACTGCATCTTTATGCTTACATGACACACCGTTTCTGTCTCTTTGTTAGGTTCCTAGTCCAAAGCGTAAATTGGAAGAACCTGTAATGGAGTTCAGACCTCCACGAGGTGCAATCACTCAGCCGTTAAAGAAGCTGAAGATAAATGTTTTTAAAGTTCACAAGTGTGCAGTTTGTGGCTTTACAACAGAAAACCTTCTCCAGTTTCATGAACATATTCCTCAGCATAAATCTGATGGCTCTTCGTACCAATGCAGGGAATGTGGACTCTGCTACACATCTCACGTGTCCCTGTCCAGACACCTCTTCATTGTACATAAGCTGAAGGAGCCTCAGCCGGTGTCAAAGCAGAATGGGTCTGGGGAGGATAATCAGCAGGAAAACAAACCCAGCCACGAGGACGACTCTTCCAACAGCGCGGCCTCGGACAGAAGATGCAAAGTGTGCGCAAAGACTTTTGAAACTGAAGCGGCCTTAAACACTCACATGAGAACACATGGCATGGCCTTCATCAAGTCCAAAAGAATGAGTTCAGCTGACAAGTGATCAGATTGTTTGGGATGCAGAAATCTCGCTCCACATTGGAATACTAATGACATTTTTGCTACAGAAAGCTCAAGGTATAATAGTATTAACAGTACTGTTCAGGCTGTTGCAATATATTCTGCATAAAAGTGTCCCCTTCACTTCATTGTCTATACCCTCAGAACCATTGAAGCAGTATTTGAGTTGAAAAATGTTTGTATATATTTAAACTAATAATTTTTATACTCTTTGGTTATGTGTTTGTATCAGTAACTAGTGGAAAAAATTTTTTTTTTCTCGTTATTTTCTGTTCTTTTGTAGTAAGTTTCTTTAAAACAGAGTTCTGAATGCCAGGGCAGTTCCTTAGGTTCTCTTAAACTGTTTGGTTTTTGAATGCTTCTGAAAGAAAATTTAGCTAATGGAAGTTTAGCATCAAGAGGAGGTGCTAGGAGGGGAGAGGAGAGAGGAAGCAAGGGGAGGGTCCAAGAACTTGGACCTCCACATGTCTAAGGAAGCTTTTAAACTTTTTCTTACAAAATACATTATAAAAAAAGACAAAAGTACCACTGCATGTGTAAAATAAAGTGCTGGTTTTTAGGTGGCAACACCAGAACAAGTGCAGACCTCCTGGAGTGGTGAAGTACTTTTGAAGAATATAAATGCACAACTCTGAATATCATGCAATGACATTTTTAGGTCACCAGGTGCTTGTGATCAAAGCTCAAATTGTTACAAATGGGCTGAGTTGCTCTGGATTTAAGAAATAAGATGTAATTAGAGGAATAGGTTTATAATGGTGATGTTTTTTGTCATGTAATTTATTAAACATATAGAAGTGAGTACACAGCATTATGTATTTTCCTTGCTGGTTACTGAAAGGAAATAGTTGACCCTTGCTGCAGGGGTTGGGCTTTGCCAGCTCCATCTGATCATGCCAAACGTTCTGGTGCTCAGAGTCACACACAGCCACAGCTGGGAAGGAGCCAGCCCAGCCAGGAGGGGGCCTGGGGCCTGCAGCTTTAGCACAGGCCAGACATTGCAAGCTCCTGTCCAGCACCACTAGTTTTGCTTGCACAAGTACAAAAAGGTACCATACTGTCCCTTTCAGATAGAGTTCTCTGTGAGAGTATATTTTTAGTTTGTTTTTGCATTTTATACCTTGTATGTAACCCTACAAAAATTTTTGTACTTTTTTTTAAAACAAATTGTGTATATATAGATAGCTGCATGATAAACAGTAGTAATTGTTGGGTTCCTTAAAAGTCTTGCTGCTGTCAGATGTTACTATACACTATGTCCATTACGACTGTATTAAACACATTTCATATGTAAATAAATGTGGAGCATTTTGCCCCAAAAGATTTGTGAGATTCTGTTATTTATCATTAAATTCTAATAGTTTTAAAATTTGAAGTGTTTAAAAAAATATGGGTCCTCTCAGTCACCTCTGTAAAACTGAATCATTCTGGAAATTGTTTCTCAGACACATGAGTTCTGCCCTCTCCATCCTCATTCCTGGTTTGGCTCCTGGGTAGATGCTTGTTAGCCCATTTCTATTACTGGCACATCGAGTGCTTGTGAGGTACTTCACCCTGCAGTGGGCACAGCACCACAGCCACCACTGCCCTTCCCATGTAGTGGATACCTCTGGACACTTGTTTGTTGATGTGCACTGTCAACTGTACAACAAATGAGTTATCACTATGCAGAATGGTGTTTTGTATACAGTGAACAGATAATAAAAGTTCAATTTTCACAGCCATTCCTATTACTTTTCTTTATTTTCCCTTTTCACTGTCTGACCCCTGCAGGTAACCTGACGGTGCAAATGGCATCACGGTGCCAGGGTGTCACACTGGCACCCGTGTCCCCAGAGGAGCCCCTGCACAGCCAGGGAGTGCAGCCCAGCTGCTTGGCAGTGGGCTCTCCTCAGGTCTAACTGGCACAGCAATTTAACTCTCCCACCAGTAATCTCTTGAAAGGTTTAAGGGACAGAGGGTCTTGAACTGCCCCATAAGCTCCAGCCACATTTCTGTGTCAGAGCTGACATACCTCCTTAACAGGAGCACAATGTCCTGAAGAGCAGGAGGTGAACAGAAGGTTTAAAAGCAATGTGAGATATGGTGAAAAGGCACAAATATCAGTAGGCATGCCTAAAGGAATTATTTCCTATTGTAAACTAAAGAAAAAATGTTTAAATTTATTTTAGTCCAAGATCTGACATTTGAGTTGTTTGCTTTTAATTAACAACGTGACACTCACAGTCAGCGATGACATAAATACTCCTCTTTTTTACCCCTTTCCTGTGAGGATTGAGTAATGGATTAAACCTCATAAAACCTCTCTGAGAGTTAGGAAAGGGATCATCTAGACTCCACCATTTTGCAGCCACTCTTGTGGTTGGAAACAAAGGTGCTCAACAGTACAACCTCAAATTGCAACAGAAACTGAGGCTATATATCTCCCCCTGTTGTGTGCCTTCCCTTTCCATCCCTTCTGCTCTCCAAGGAGGCGGGGAGTGCAACGAGACCTCTGCCCAAACATCCAGCTGCAAACTGCCCAACCAGGACTGCACCAGCGCTCGGCTCCAGCTGCCCCCACAGCCACAGTAAAACTGTTTTTCACCTGCTACTACCGGTTAACAGCTCACCTCAGGGCATGTGGGCAGTGACTGCCACGAGCATCTGCCTGCCTGGGCATGACACAGGGGTGCTGTGGCCTCCCTGCACGGTGCCCCAGATCCCTCCCTCGGGAGCTTTGAGCCCTGGCCTGCTTGCTGGGGGTACAGCCAGAGCTAAACCTGGCCACCCACAATCCCCCTGATTCTCTGCACTTGTCTCGTGTTTGTATTTCTGAAGGGCATTTACAGATGCACAACTTGACCTGCCAAAGGCCCAAATGTTCTCAGTTCTTAACCTCTGTCTACCTGTGGGGAATTCAGTTTGGCAAGCCTATTTATTTTAAAGGGATTTTTATACAGCTGCGACCTTTTCATTCTGTTAATATTACCTTTCTCAGTACACTTAGCGTACACACATAGCTGCCAGGCCAATAACGGCACACAGAAGAACCTATTTTAGTTTAAAACCTTTCTCAAATATTAGGGCAGTTCGGTAGTCAATTATTTGCATTTGAATTTCAGCTTATTACTCAAAGGTTATCTGCTGGGCTCTGTGAAGGGTGACTAGGAGCAGTGGGGAATGGACTGACAGGAGAAATGAGTACAGAACTGGTCACCCATGGAAGGCACAAGCATGCCTGACCTACATCCCCGGGCTCTGTGTGCAGAGCAGATTCTGCAGCCAGGAGTGGATGTGGACGCAGGAGCGTGGAAGAAGGAGCTACTTCCTGGCTCATCCCTGGGCACTTCCTCACTTTGGGAAAAGAAATTTGATTTGCTCCTCAACAGTGGCCGTACAACACCTGGTTTTGGTGTTATTTCTTTCCTAGCTGGCAAAAAAGAGCCTTCCTCACCGAGGACCAAATGGGCATCGCATTGAGGCACTGCACTGGGAATGACCCAGATTCACCTGGAAAATTAACTGGAGGCACTGCAGCTCTCTTCTCTGAGCCCCAGGATTCCATTTTGAAGGACGAAATGTATTTGAAACAGTAATGTGACTATTAGCCAAATAAGCTGAGCACGGTGCCCTTCTCAGCTATGTCCCCTTATATGATTTGGTGAAAGACTTTATGCAGCTCATTTCTTTTCTGCTCTCAAATTGTGCTGGTTTGTATTCAATGGCTCTCATGTGCTGGTGGGGATATGGATGCAGTGCATTACCAGCACTGCTCTCCCCGGGTCAGGCCAGCACTTGGCTAGCAGTGCCATGCCTCTGCGGGCCAGACCAATATTGCAGGGCAAGCACAACAGTATTTCCTGATTTAGTGACTGGGTCTGACTTTTTTTCTCCCTGTTCCATGGGAGAAGGGGAAGACAAAGAGAACATTAGTCGCTAAATTCAATTGAGTGTTCAAATAGCTGGATCCTTCCCTCCCCTTACCCTTCTTCCCGAGCAAAAGAAATTATTTTCACAAATAAACTATTCCCTGAAACAAATCCACTCAGCTGAAATCCAATTAGCTCCGCAGACACCGGGTCACAGAGCAGACTCCAAATGTTGACTCATACCCTTAGCAAGTGACCCTGGGGCTGCAAACTGTGCCTGTGAGTGGTCCTTGCCAGCTCCCAAGGCACATGACAGGGCTCAGGAGAGGAGTGACACAAGACAAAAGCCACACATGCTCCCAGGCAGTGGCTCCCAAAGCAGGGTATGCATCCATGGGCATGCAGGAAGCAAACAGCCTTTCTACTGTTACAAAACTGCAATGAAACACAAATATTAAAAGTACCCAGAAGAGGGGAGAGCCCTGTGCCCATAACCAGTCCCCTGGAAAACACAGAGCTGTCATTCAATATTATATATACAGGTAGTACCAATGCCTGGCTGTGTGCAAAGGTCTGGCAAATCTGCCAGAATGTCAAGAGCTACATTTTCTGTGTACTAAAAAACCAGCATGATTTTCTAGCTGCAGAGCTCCAGAAGATCTACTGTACAAATATTGAAGTCAAACATCCAGCGCAGGGAAAGATTTCAAAATACATGTAACCTTTAACAATCGAAATCATGCAGACGGTAAAATAACAAAGCCACCAAGAGAGGTGTGGGGGATTCCCAGCATCTCTGGAAAAGGAAGAAAAGCAACTTCCTAGTATGTTTCTCTTGCCTCACCACACACAAACAGTGGGGGAGTCCAAGTGTTTTCTGGGCTATCAAACACCAAGCACAACCAAACCAACAGGCAAAGGAACTGCAGTGTCAGAATTGAGTGTGGGTTCGTGCCTCAGACAAAAGAAAGTCCCCTCTGTGTGAGCGAAAACATGAGCAGCTTCGATCCTCCCAGGTCCCAACACAAAGCTGCCTTCTCACTTTTCTAAATTCTCCACACACTAACTCTGCTTCTTCCCTCTGCTTGGTACAGAACTAGATTTTACCACCTCGATTTCCACTTTTAATCCTCTCCGTCAGGAATGACTGCCAGGAATTGTTCCAACACTGCACCTTGTCACTTATGTTCTCTCAGCTGCTGCCATCTCCCTTGTCTTTTGCCTCCAAAAATTATATCCCTGCTTCCCAATAGGCAAGAACATTTTTCTGCCTGTTTGATGAATAAAGCACTACCCAAAAATAACACTTAGAGATTATTCTTCTATGTCAGCCATTTGTCTTTGTTCTGTGAGTGGCAGCATTGCAACTCTAGTCTAGGATGAAAATTCATCCATTTATATTCAGCCATTCCTTGTGTGACCAGGTAATAGAACAAAGTCTCAGATATTTACTGTAAAGTGCAACTATATAATTAAACACAAAGTAAGGATTAAATCTATTGCACTTAAGGAGGAATTTGGCAAAACACACAGCGTTTTGGAACAAAAGCTGGTTCCTTGTGAGTTTTTTTTCCATATTGATGCAGATATGGTACCCAGCATTAATATAATGAATTAATAGCTAAAGCGGAATGTACAGCTATAACCACAAGAAATGACAGAGATTTCCTTCCAATAGCAAAGCAAATTTAACAAAGAAGTTTTTGTCAAATGGTTTTGGATTGCTACGAGTTAGTGGTCTGAACCCTAGTGTAAATTAATGGTATGTTCAATGAGGTTTTTAGACACTGAGGTTTGTTAGTCTCCCCTATGCTGATTGTACAGCCTGTATCAATTTTGTCCCAATCACCACTTTTAATCTCTGTTTTCTTGGGGTTTTTTACAAAAATAAAGGCAAGCAGATTTGTACACAAAGGCAAAAAATTCTATTAAAAAATCTGTCCAAATAGTATGGTATGAAAAACCTACTCAGGGAATTGCAGAAAACCTTTTGCTGGGCAAGAGTCAATACAATATTTTAGTGGGTAGATCTCATTTGTACAGAAGATATAACTTGTTACACACCTTTTTAGTTAAACTCTTAATTGCACAAAGAAAATTCAGTATCTTTTCACCGCCTTTGAGTCTGCTCTTGTGTATTTTCCTTCTCTCTTAGTAATTACTTCTGAATATTGTATCTGCTCAAAGGGGACAGTGGCGGATGCTTTTCTCTGAGTATGTAAAGGATAGCAAAGAACTGACCTGAAACAACGTAAACTCAGAGGAACTCTTGTACAGTAAGTAAAAGAATACTGGTGTCACTGGAAGATAATTAGATGAGGGGAAGGATCTTATCTAGATCATGCCTACCTGGTGTCCCTGGAGCTTTCTTTCCAACTTGCCATTTCTGTTTGTTCCACAGAGCATCACACCTTCCCCTGCGGTCTAGTGTCAGTTCCGCCTCTCTCAGTCAGTCCTAGTCTATTTCATTCAACTGTTTACCAACGTTACAGTCTTGATATATTTCTAGTCAATTACAAAAACACTGCTCTGGTCAGACGGTTTGTTTCCATTTATCTTAGTAGCATTCCAGCGTTACAGTCTTGATATATTTCTAGTCAATTACAAAAACACTGCTCTGGTCAGACGGTTTGTTTCCATTTATCTTAGTAGCATTTCCATGTGTTCTCTGTTCACCCATTCTCAGTCTTCAGGGGCTAATTTTAAACTTGGTGAATGCCTGACTCGGTTTGGTCCATTTAATTCCCAGGAAATCAGGCTCTGGGCTGTGATTTTTATCTGTGTGGCTGCTTACTGCTTCAGGCTCATGCAACCATTCAGTGACGAACTGGAAATGCGTGTGAAGTCTGCCTGTGCTGCTGGGGGTCTGACCCACTGCCCAGCACACCGAGCGGCCCCGGCCCATCGCTGCGGGCCGCCAGGCCTGCCGAGGGCACCGAGGGGCTGCCGCACGCCGCTGCGGCTTTTCCGGGCCTCTGTGCCCTTTGATCCGGGCCGTGTCGCGGGGCCTGAGCAAACGCTGGGGTCACCGCTAGCTGCTGCCATGAAAGGACTCCGCTCACAACTGCCGAGGAGGACGCTGCTGTGCCGCTCGCTCCCTTCGCACCCCTCCGCAGCCACGGCCCTCACGGCCCCTCACGGCCCCTCAGGACCCCTCAGGGCCGGCCCCTCACGGGCTCTCAGGATCCCTCACAGCCCCTCACGGCCCCTCAGGACCCCTCACGGGCTCTCAGGATCTCTCACGGCCCCTCACGGCCCTTCACTGACCCCTCACGGCCCCTCAGGATCCCTCACTGCCCCTCACGGCGTTCCCGCGCTCTGCACAGCGCCCCCTGGCAGACAGCGCCCCCTGGCGGATGGCGCCGCCCGCCCCTCACGGCGCGCGCCCCCCACGGAGCGCGCGCGCCCCCCAGCGCCCCCCTGCCTCCCTTTCCCGCCAATCAACTGCGCACACGAAGCGGCAGTCCCGGGATGCCCTCGGCAGTCGCCTGATCAAGACTCTCCGCGCCCGGGAGAGCGGCGCAGCCGTCCCGGTGCTTCTCGGGCGGGTGCGGCTCTTTCTGCCGAGCCGAGGGGTCTGAGCCTTCACCGATGGTCCCTCGGTACAGCCAGCCTCTCAGGCACCTCCAGGTGTGACAAGCAAGGGGCCTCGTCCTCAGGACCTTTCCCCGCAGTGTGTCTGGGAGTTATGGTTCACCTGGCGGCAGATGCCCCCTGTGCATCAGCAAGGCGGGAGAGAAAGGGGACTACAGATCCCAGAGAGCAGCGCGGGTGCCGCTGCCATCGCCGGCGCTGCGCGGGGCGCGGGCGGTGCGGGCCCGGAGCGCGGGAGCCGCGGCGGGGCCGCCATGGATCTGTTCGGGGACCTGCGGCGCATGAACAAGCGGCAGGTACCGGGCCCTCAGCCGCACCGGGAGCGGCCCTTCGCAAACGGCAGCTGACAGGGTCCTTCCCACCGCTGTCCCCCTGTGCTGCCCAGGAAAGGAACGGAAAATGAAGGAGTGTGGTTAAAGCGCCTCCGGTGCTGGAAGGGCTGGCGGGCAGCAGCATTTGGGGGCAGAAAGTCAAATCTGTGATTTTCTAGAGAAGAAGTTTCAGTATGACAGTTGCAGGAAATGATCTTTTGTCGTCCCCCGTCTCCTCCAGCCGCTCTTTTTAAACAAAAGTCGCTCTCAGAAGGGCAGCCTCTGCCTGTGCCCGGTGTCGCTCGCAGTGTCCCTCTGGGGCAGCTCCGCGCTGGGGAGGGAGGGAGGGACGGGGGGAGGCAGGGCCGTGGGACCCAGCGGGCTCCCAGCGTTTGCCAGGTCGCGTCCCGGCATTGTGAGCCTTCCTCAGAGAGTGTCTGCGGCTGTCACTGACACTCAGGGGGGGATGAAGCCGAGACTAAGGCGCGCAGAGGATTCCAGCCTTATGCTGCAGCTTGGTGGATTCTGACACGGCAACCTGTGCTACCAGGCTTGTGTTGGAATGGGACTCTACCATAAAAGCCTAGAATTTGTGGTGCGCTTGAGTTAAAGTTCTATGTTGTTGTGCTTCTAAATACAATACAGGACCTTTAAAACCCAATTTTCTTGTTTCACACAGCTATATTACCAAGTCTTAAATTTTGCTATGATTGTGTCCTCTGCCCTCATGATCTGGAAAGGGCTGATCGTGGTGACTGGCAGTGAGAGCCCCATTGTTGTGGTGCTCAGGTGAGTCAATGGAAAGGCTTTCTGCTTCAAGTCCAGGTGTTGTTGTGCCTATTGTCTCCTCCCCCTTCCCCTTGGATGCAGTTGGAATTTGAAATGTCATCCATTCAAACACTCACTTTCTTCTGGCTGTGTTTGGGCTCTGGCAAAGGTCACAGTGTCAGTAGCCATGGCCCAGCTCCCAGTGAGGTTTGCAGGAGCAGTAAATGTGTGAGACCTTTTAAAACCCAGGTTCCTTCACTCAGTGGGTAAACCCCTGCAGATTGCTGTCTGGGATTTGGTTTCTGTTAAAGGTCAGTCTTACTGAATGGGTGAGGCTGCAGATCTCTGTTAAAATTGTGGGTTTATCTGTAAGAATTAAATGTTCTTTGATTTCCTGGTGCTTCTTTCATTTATGCCAACAAACTCTCTCTTTCTTGTTGTTTGCAGTGGCAGCATGGAGCCAGCTTTTCACAGGGGAGACCTGCTGTTCCTAACAAATTTCTATGATGACCCAATCAGAGCTGGTGAAATAGTTGTTTTTAAAGTTGAAGGCAGAGACATTCCAATAGTTCACAGAGTTATCAAAGTACATGAAAAGTAATGCAATTTGGTGTTTTTTTGTTTGTAAAGCTGCTTTCCTTGCCCATGGCTTTCGGTGTGGGTTTGTTTGTGGTTTAGTGTGTGAGAGAGGCTCGTGAGGATCAGCAGCGAGGCAAAGCTCAGTTGTAGGATGTGATCCACTTGTGTCCCCAGTTCTGTGTCACTCCTTGTGAGGGTCTGAGACCTTTCCCTCAGGGCTGGAGCAGGTGGAGCTGTGCCCAGGGGGAGTCCTGGCAGCAGGAATGTGCATGGGAGCAGAATGTGCTGCTGTGCTGCTGCTGGTGCAGTTGGGATTTTGGTTGGAAGAGCAGATTTTTCGTGGAAGGTGGAGATTCACAGTCGGGGTGCAGCCTGACGGTGTGTGAGCTTTGCTGACTGGAGTTTTCCAAGTTGGATTCAGGATACAAGAGGAGACCCTTGTTTTTCCTGTGTCCCTCGGCCGCACTGCCCGTGGCAGTTCCGGCTGAACAGCAGCAGGGAGAGGGCTTGGTGTGGCCGGGATTGCAGACCCCTGCCCTGCTCAACGGCTCCCTCCAAAGCACTTCCCTGCTCCCTGCCCTGCACAGGGAAAAGCCAGGCTGCAGGTGGCAAGCCCTGACCTGTTTGCTCCATGAACTGAAGGTGTTCATTCCTTGAGTAAAATCTGTTCTTCCGTGCTTTTTAAAATTTCCAAGAACCGCCTGTTTAATTTTTTTTATTACCTAAATTGTCTTTATGACAAGTCCTCATTTCTTGAAATTAGTACTTAATGAACAAAATTAATTTGAACACTGTAAACTTCAGAACTTTATTTGAATTAGTGTTCTGTCGAAGATGCTGATAAACACACAGGGTTTTGCTGGGGAAGTTTAGTGCCTGGATGGACAATGTCCCTTCCGTGCCCATTGTGTAATTGCTTACATCAGTTGACAATCTAGGAGTGTTGTAAAAAATGTTTCTTGCTAATATCTGTTGATAGATAAAGTCAGCAAAGTCTGTAATGTTAATGATTTAATGGTGGTTGTTCAATAAGCAGGGCTGAGAGCAAACATTGTTATCTAATCTTGTAGTGCTTTTCATTCTCATTTACTTTGTAGATGTTAATTGAGATTTTTAAATTAAGTGCTATTTAGTTTATCACCTCATTGCCTTCTAGAGGAAATGGGAACATCAAATTTCTGACTAAAGGGGATAATAATGAAGTTGATGATAGAGGCTTGTACAAAGAAGGTCAGAACTGGTTAGAGAAGAAAGATGTTGTCGGAAGAGCAAGAGGGTAAGTAAAGCAAAATGTACTTTGTAATTAAAGAGAAAAATTAGCTCTTACATCCGTTCTGCTGTTGATACAAACCAGATCTGATATATTTTTGAAGTTTCTAAGATAGAATTGTAATTTAAAAGAAAACCTGGAAAAGTTGCTTCCTGTAGTCCTCAGACTGATGTGGAGGTGGAGTGTGGGGGGAAAAAGGGGGCATTTAACAAATAGCTCACCTGAGAATATAGTATTAACCAGCTTCTCCTTGTGATTGCTGGGAATTACTAAGAAATTGTTTTGGCATTCCACAGGAATTTTATGGAAGGCTTGGGCTTTTGACTTTGTCTCCTTCTCCTTCAGTTGAGCTGAAGTCTCTTCAGATTTTCTCAGATAACTTTGATTAAGGAAAAGTAATGAATTTTTTTACTTCCTATTCAGATCCACATTAGGCATAAATTATGGGATTGCACTGAAATATTCCAGAATGAGTAACATTAAAATACTTCCATGTAATGTTTGAGGGTTAATTTTACTTTCACCTGTTTTATCAATTACAGGTTTTTGCCCTACGTAGGAATGGTAACTATAATAATGAATGACTACCCAAAATTTAAGGTATGTATACTGACATTTTGAATGCTTGAATTGCTAAAATAACAAGTAGACACAACAAGAACCTTGCCTCTAAGCATACATGTTAATAAATTTGTGTCTGTGGTTTGGTACCTAACGTAGGATGAGCTGGGTTTCCTTGCTTACTGTTGGGCAGTAGAATTTGTTGTTTGTAAGGAGTTGGAAACATGTCATTTGTTAGAATGTTGTTAGTTAAGTGTATGCAGTTTTGATGCCTGGTTATGATGAATTTGATCACTTTAAAATCTTCCTGCAATTTGGTAGGACCAGAGCTCTGTAATTGTGCAAAGTGTGATGTCTGAGAGGGCACCTTGTGAACAGTTTGTGCTTTCAGAGCTCAGCGGAGAGGAATTGTAACGAGTCTGTGTTCTGTGTTTCTTTGCAGTATGCTCTCCTGGCAGTGATGGGAGCATATGTACTGCTCAAGAGGGAATCCTAAACACGGGAACAAGGGGAAATTCACAGGGGGAGAAAACTAATATATTTCAGATGGTTTCATTTCTGTATACGGTTACAAAACTGTGCGAGCTTTTGTCTTGTCTAAATAAATGACACCTAATGAGTGAAGCTGTTGGCTGCTGGCTAATTAAAAATGATGTATTTACCACCCTCTGCAGACTGCTCTCAGCTAGCCTGGCACTGGTTTAGGGGGCTGGAGCAGCAGGGGCTCTCCTGCCTTGCCACAGTGGGTTTGACTGACTGGTGCTGCATCTGAACCCACTTTTGCCCTCCTGTTTGCCCTGGGGGTTATTTTTAATCTGTCAGTGCCCTCTTTTCTCCACATGACATGCTGTTTGCATCAGTGCTTGTAAGGACACAGAATCTCTGAACAGGTAGGAAGTTCCAGGAGTTTGGTCAGACTTATGCCTGAGTTTGCTGGTTGTGGCTGCCAAAAACAGCCAGGAGGGGTATTCCACTCTGCCTTGGTGCTGAGCAGTGGGGACTCAGAGCTTTCTCCGTGGATTTGAAACCTGCTCCTTCCCGGGGTGAGGACAAAAGCCCAGGTTGGCCTGGTTTTTAGAGGCCTGGTTTTTAGGGACTGTGTGTGTTGCTAGCGCTCAGGCTGTTGACCATCTGCCTTTTGTGTTCTAGCTCTTCAACTAACCCAACAAAAAGGTTTTCTGGGGCTCTAATAACACTTGTAAATTACTGAATGAATAGCACAGTAGTACACTTCAGGGGTATTGCCAAGACGGGGAAACCAGAACTCTTGTGCCAGTTTGGAGAATGTATTATTCTCTCCTATCATATAACACCCAAATAGTGTTAAACGTAAAATTGATTTTTCATTTAAAAACTTACCTGATAACTGTCTTTTATGAAATTTGGTATTTTTCTCTTATCTTCAAATGTCAGTGTTGCACCTTCAACAAAGCAAACTTGTTTTCCTTGCTGGCTTTGTTTTTGTACCTTTGATAAGGAACAGCATGATGCTTTTTTCCTCTGGAGTTCTGTTTCTTCTGTAATCCCTTACCTCTGCAAAAATACTCTATACAATAATGACACCTTTTCTGTTGTAACAGCTCATGCTCAGCAGACAACTGCTGAATTTCTCCAAGTAATATTACTTCTTTTGTGTCCTACTAAGCGGTTTTTATGTCCAACTGTATTATAAAAATTACTTATTTTGTGTCAAATTATATAGAAATAAAATTGAGTATAATAAATGGCATGGCAGAATAATGTCGGGGTCGTTAATGCAGTCTTCCTGGAAGTGTATCATCCCAGTTAAGAAAAAATAATGTGTTTTTTGGAGACAGTGTATGTGGAATAAGATTTTTTTCTTTCTCTTGGTGTTGCTGAAATCCAGATTTATGCTGTCCACCTACCCCAATGCGAGCAGAGTCAGCTCTGACTTGGAGAGTGCAGTTGGACATTTTGCAGCTGGCCAATGTGACAGTGGGATCTAGCCACAGGAGTGGCTCAGAGCCGTGCCAGGGGGATCAGAGTGAGGGTCAGGAAGCATTTCCATTCTGAGAGGGTGCTCAGACCTGGAACAGTGGGAGAGGGTGGGTGCCCCAGGCTCAGCATTCCAGGAGCACTTGGACAGCGCCTTGAGCTTCGGGGCTGCCTGGAAGGGCTCAGACTGTCGGGCTGCATGGTCCCTGTAGGCTGCTCTGGTCCACAGGCATGTCCATAAATGCTTCGCATTTGAATTCTCCAATTATGGAACCCCTCCACTGCAGAAACCATAAACCCAAACTTGTGGCTGCCACAGCAGCCTGGCACAAGTTCAGTGTGCAGTGAGCAATCACTGGGCTTTAGCTTCAGCTGTCCTGGGCTTCCCAAAGTGCAGCACAAACAGTGTCAACTATCTTACACTGGGCCTTATTAAATTAATGTTATTATTTCATATTATTCAGCCTCTGTAAAGTTGCGGAGCTCTTTTCTGAGAAATGTCTTCAGTTCTTCGGGGAGCTGTTGCTGCACCGAGTCGATGGTGAGGTTATTTGCAGAGCACCTGCCCTGAGTGCAGGTTGGAAATGCTGGAGATTAGTCTATTCAGCATCTTCAACATTTACAGAGTATTCCTCGGTGATCGCGCCTGTTATTGCGTTGGAGGCAGGCTTCCACCAGTGTTTGTTCTGTGCACACATCCTGGCTGCGTGTAACGCCAGCACCCCTACAAAGACAATGTTGAAAGAAAGGCACACCATCCTGATATTGTCCCTTTTTATAGCCAGCAAACACGCCTTGCTGATAGAACAATGATGCTTGTCTGAAATGTAAAGGAAGCGGATTAAAGTGTTATCGTGGTAATAGCATTTAAAAACCATGAATGTTTTCCTGCCATGAAGAAGCACAGCAACATCTTGCTTTGCCATGGGATATATGAAAAGGTGAAGGGTATTTTAAAACAGAGAGCTGTTCCTTGATATTTAAACACAAATTGATGTTATCAGGCTTCTTAAAGAGAAATACTGTTTTGAGTGAGTTGAGTCACTCACAGTTCATAACATCCTTTGGTTGTACCTGGTTCCTTTTCTGTTGTGGGGGGTCCAGAATAATATTTCCCTATACAATCAAGTTACTATTTTCCTTAGAAGGGTAATCAATTAAGAATTAGAATAAATCCTAATGAACAAGTAAATAAATAATAAAGGCAATAATAATAGTACATATACAGCGTATGAGAAAGGTTCATTTGTTTGCGTGGTATTTTCAGTACAAGAGATTTGGGACTGAGTAAGAATTCATGTTTGGTTGGCTTTGGTTTTGTTTTCTGAAAATGGACAATTTCCTGAATTTTTCAATTTCCTGCCTTAATTGCTCCAAACAATTAGAAGTTTCTCTGGATGGCAATATTTTATTTGATCAGCTGTCACTCAGCACAGAGCACATGTCGGTCGCTGTACTGCACAGTGCAACTTGAGGCGTGAGAATACTGTTGTGAATTAAGCAGGAATGCATAATTAATAACCAAAAGAAAAGAATGAATCACATTAATCAGTAAAAGAAGACTAAACAAACTGTGACTAAACAAGGGGACAATTTGGCTCAATACAGCAGGATACAGGATTTACTTCAGAAGGAATTGTACAAGAGTTTGCCTGGAAATTATGTAAATTCACATCCGTGTGAGTTTCCAGTAGGGATAGTTCAGTTCCAGTCGTGTGGGGCTAGCTGGAGGAGCTGGCAAGTTCCTTTCAGTCAGCTCTGCTCTCTGTGTATCCCAGTTCCTGACACAGTTCTCTAGACAGCAAAATCATCACATTACACGTGGCTTCATCCTGTCCCTGCTGTTCTCCTGGGTGACAAACAGCACATCAGGGCTTCATGTCTTATCGTTGCTCACCCACCTTCACTCCAGTGAAACCACTGTAAGTGTTCCACTTCAGGGCCTTTCCAGGGATGTACTGTCTCTGTCTTTTCCCTGCGCTGCCTCTTCAGGCTGGAATTCTTTTCATACATTTACTACAAAGCTGGCCAGTTCCAGGTGCCTCAAGGGCTTCAAAGTTTACAGGGTCCCTGTGCAGGGAAAGCAGAAAGTCCTGTAAATGCGCATCCACTTTACTGTCACTTGTGACAGGACATTTGGGTGAAACTGGGAGTTAAGACAAGCTCTTTGTTCCAGCGAGGGACAGGGAGGCCCTTTGCCCCAGGTGCGGCCGGACCGAAGCGCGCACGGCGCGGTCCCGCAGGGCGGCGGTGGCGTCGCCCCCTGCAGCTCCCGGGTGCGCTCTCCGAGGAGCTCCGGTGCCCCGAGGCGCCCGGGCCGCCCCCAGCGCCGGCGAGCGGAGCGGGGAGCGCGGACTGGCGGGACGCGCCCGTGTTGCGAAGGGAGGCGGGAGCGAGAGCGGCCCCCCGGGCCGGCACTGGCACCGGCACCGGCACCGCCTCGCTCCCCCCCCGGGCACCGGCACCGCCTCGCTCCCCCCGCGGCACCGGCACCGCCTCGCTGCCCCCGCGGCACCGGCACCGCCTCGCTCCCCCCCCGGGCACCGGCACCGCCTCGCTCCCCCCGCGGCACCGGCACCGCCTCGCTCCCCCCCTGGGCACCGGCACCGCCTCGCTGTCCCCGGCACCGGCACCGCCTCGCTCCCCCCGCGGCACCGGCACCGCCTCGCTCCCCCCGCGGCACCGGCACCGCCTCGCTCCCCCCCCCGGCACCGGCACCGCCTCGCTCCCCCCCCGGGCACCGGCACCGCCTCGCTCCCCCCGCGGCACCGGCACCGCCTCGCTCCCCCCCCGGGCACCGGCACCGCCTCGCTGTCCCCGGCACCGGCACCGCCTCGCTCCCCCCCCGGGCACCGGCACCGCCTCGCTGTCCCCGGCACCGGCACCGCCTCGCTCCCCCCGCGGGGCGGGAGCGGCCCCGTGAGGAGGCGCCAGGCGCGGCGCTCCGCTCGCCCGCGCGGGCCGGCCCCGGATAAATGGGGGGCGGCTCGGGCGGCGCCGCGGAGCCCTGGCGGAGCCGGAGCGCGGCGCGGCTCGGGCGGCACGGGCGGCACCGAGCGGGGCAGGATGCGCGGCGGGCGGCCCGCGGCGCTGCCGCTGCTGGCGCTGCTGGCGCTGCTGACGGCGCGGGGCGGAGCGGCGCCCCTGCAGCCCGGCGGGACCCCCGCGCTCACCAAGATCTACCCCCGCGGCAGCCACTGGGCTGTGGGTAAGTGCGGTTCAACTCCTGCAAAGGCACCGGAACGCGCGGTTCCCGCGTCCCGTGCCGAGGCAGGGTAAGTCTTAAACCTCAGCTTCTCCGTCCGCTCTTATTCCGGCGAATCTGACCAATAGCCTCTCTCTGTCTCCAGACAAAGCGCTTGGTAATCGCTGCTCCTCTCTCAGCCACGTTTTCTCTGACCATGTAACTTGTATAAGAGACAGAAGAAATTAATAGTACCGTATGACATTGACAAAATCTTCACTCCCAGTAGTGCTACAACTATCTACCCCCTTCCCTTCCCTTCCCTTCCCTTCCCTTCCCTTCCCTTCCCTTCCCTTCCCTTCCCTTCCCTTCCCTTCCCTTCCCTTCCCTTCCCTTCCCTTCCCTTCCCTTCCCTTCCCTTCCCTTCCCTTCCCTTCCCTTCCCTTCCCTTCCCTTCCCTTCCCTTCCCTCCCCTTCCCTCAGTCAGTAGCGGGCCCACTGATGTTTGAACAATCAAATTTTTACCCGTTTTGGTTAATTTTGTGCTACTTTAATTGTTGTTACAGGACATTTAATGGGGAAAAAAAGCACTGGAGATTTTCCTTATGATTTTGAAGAAGAAAACAAGACACCATTTTCAGCATTACCTGAAAATATCAAGCAGCTGGAAGAGTATCTGCGGTGGGAAGAAATCTCAAAATACTTGCTAAGGCTGCTGGAAAGGAATGAAAATAAAAGTGGTCACTTTTCAAAAGGAGTGCTCCCCTGGTACACCAGGAACACCTGGGAGACAGATGACAATAGCAGTTGGAAACATGTAAGTAAGATAAAGCCTGTAAAGAAAATCCATGTGTTCAGGTTTTGGTTTAAAGAATCATATCAGCTTCCTCTGACTGGTGGATTGTTCAGAAAAGCAGCAGAAACACATCTCATGTATTAGACATTCAGTACAATAAGACTCTTCTCTTGATTGCAGATTGTCACTCACCGATTGTATTTTCAGTGACTTCATTTGCTAGTGGGCACAAACACGCATGCATTCGGCAGATTTTAGTGCCTGGGTTCCCTTCCAGCTGCTTGGTTGGGCCATTCTTTTCCTTTTTCTTTTTCTTTTTCTTTTTCTTTTTCTTTTTCTTTTTCTTTTTCTTTTTCTTTTTCTTTTTCTTTTTCTTTTTCTTTTTCTTTTTCTTTTTCTTTTTCTTTTTCTTTTTCTTTTTCTTTTCCTTTTCCTTTTCCTTTTCCTTTTCCTTTTCCTTTTTCTTTTTCTTTTTCTTTTTCTTTTTCTTTTTCTTTTTCTTTTTCTTTTCTTTCTTTTCTCACATTAGCGGCACATATTGCCCAGCAAAGCCAAGCTGGGGTGAAAGGCAAGTGTGAGGGCAGGAGGAAGCCCATCACACTGAGGATGTTCTGCCTTGAGCTAAGTAAAGCCACAGGGCTGCAGAATTGTTTTCTGGTCCCAGCATTGTCCCTGTTTCCTTTGCCTTTTCTCCAGCCCATGGGGCTGGCTATTGCTGTGGTCATTCCTGGGTTTGCTAAAGGAATCTGGGGTTACTGATAAGCTGCCCCTCCTCATCCCTGAAGCTGATGTGCTTCCTAGTGCTGTTGCACAAGACAACAAGGTTTTGGAACAGATTAATCCCTATTGTTTTGGGAAATCCTGTAAAATACACTGGGAAGGATAACAGTGAGGTTTTACAGAAAGTAGTTGGGGTCTAATGTAAATCACAGGATCCACAAGAAAATTCCTTTCCTTATAATACCTCAGCCACAGTCATGGTGATAAAGCTTCAGAATTCTTTTGGGTGACCATGAAATGGAATAAAAAGATTAATACATCCTCTTAAAGATATCAATGGGAAGAATTTTTCCTTCCCGTATTCTACTGCAATATGATGTCATTAATATTCCTGGGCTAACTTCAGCCTTGTTTCCCTCCTGAAATCCTGGTGCAATCAAATCAGTGACTACTTAGGCTTTTATTTGAATGTGGGCAAAAATGCACCCTTTAAATTAAGCTATGATTTAAGTCTCTCACACAGCGATATGAATGCTGCCCACAGGTTTCTTTCTGGCTGTAGCTCTGTGATAGTGATGCATCATAGTAACTGGTTATTAATACTATCTAAAAGCAAAACTATTTATTCCATCTTTGGTTCTGCAGTGTGCAGCTTTGTAATCAAATTAAATGAACAAATTCCATTATTTAATGTAAAGAGGGAAATGTTCTGACTTCTAAAAGTATCTGTCAATAAATCCTGCTCGGAAGTTGCCTCCGATAAGTTGAATCATACCCATATGTGTGTACTTCCACCGTAAATTAACATCCACATTTCTGTGGTCAGACATCGGACATCCTTATGGAGTAATCAGGTTATTGCCTTAAGCGTCCAGATTTCTGCAAGGATTATTAGAAACCAGCTCATATTTTTCCTGTGACTAAGATAGAGGACAACTTGCAGAACCTCTGCAAGTTCATTTGGCCATAGAACCTTTGATGCCCATCATTCAACAGTTTCTTTGTCTCCACCCTGAAGTGAAATCTAATGAAAGGATCTGTAACTGTGCTTTCATGTTGTTGGACACGACCATCTGATGATACACAGCCTAGACAGGATATGATGTCCTGTTTTCCCCTTGGCTTCAAGAAAGCACCTGAAATTTAAGGTATTTCTGAGATCTTCCTTCTAGATGAAGAAAACATGAAGATCAAAAGGAATATGCTTTACTCTTTTGAGGGCCGCGATAGTTTCCTAAACATTTAAATAATTAAAATTATTTTTCATTTTAAAGTTATTTTGGACAAAAGAGGCCTTATTTATAAAGGTGGATCTCTGATATAGGGAATGGGACATTCCCTGTAGTGTGCATAGTGGTACAAACACGTAACTGGCCTTTGGGCCAGTTTTGTGTAGATTTGTCAGGCCATGAGGGGTTTCATGTGCACAGACTTTGGTTAGGTAACACATTGGGGTAAGGTGCTGCTGGACCCCAGCTGTGGAAGGTGTCCACGCACGGGAGAGGATTGCCAGCTACAGGAAGCTGAGGATGATGGCACAGCATGTCCAGAAAATTTGTCCTCGGCATGAAATACTTTTCCAGGCATATTTCATGTGAGTTTGGAACAGAAAAATTTTCTCAGAGGAACCAGATAGCAGATTTGCAGCAGGTTACTGTTCCCTGTGCAGTGGCCTGTTGGACTGAGACACTAAATGTGACCAAAGCAGGTAAATGATGAGCCCTGCTGCCAGCTTCTGGAATGTCTGTGCCAGGAGCACGTGCCCTCCGAGGGCTGCAGTTCCCCTGCGCTGACCATGAGAGATGCCAGCCGCGAGGAGCCTGCCCTGCCTGCAGCCCTGTGCTCCTCCTGCTGCACACGGCAAACGCTGCCCGTGCTGCAACAAACTGACTCCAACAACTTTGCTTCATGGATGCTTTCACATTTACCTGATTTAATGTAAAGCTTGAATTTTAAATTTAGGATCAGAAAGCCCCAAAGCTAGAAGTAAACACAGATGAGTACCTCAGGTAACTCACCTCAGGGTCTCTCTTATTAGCCCAAATCATCCAGTGCATCACCACTGATGCTCACACTGGGCTGCACATTTCTTAAGAATAAAAGAATTATTTCTAAAGGACTCACTCAGAGGAGGGAAATAGCTGTAACACACAAATAGTCAGAAAATGGAAGAGGTGAGCCCAATACTTCTTGGGGTTTGACTTAGGGTGGTGCACCTGTGTTATTTTATTTTCAGTAAATGCCTTGCCTTCTCTTTATTCTGTGAATAAATTACGGTTAATGTAGTTAAAGGGGAGGCAAATCTCTCCTGCAAGATGGACTAAGTGCAAAAGTAAGTTGGAAAATAAACTTTAAATTGTTTCTATTAGTTGGCTTTTTCACACTAATGAGACAGGATATAAATGAGATGGCACACAGAATTATCTGGGAGAATGACTTTCCTCCTACTTTGGCAGTTGGTTATTACACTAACCAAGACAAATGGGGTCTGTTTCAGAAAGATTATTAGGAATATGTTTGTTATGTGAATGCACAGAGCAGTTATCTATTAGGTTTATTAACTTATAGAAGGTTTATTATCTTAGTGAATTACTTTTTCCAGGACTGGTCTATAACTAATATATTTTCCTTTTTTTTAGATGATGGACTATCTGCTTCAAGTTGTGAATATGAAAGAGAGCACTCCAAGCTGAAAGAAGATCGCTAAATCATGAAGAAATTTAATACTTTCTGTAAGAGACTATATTTCACAAGCACTTGATTGTATCAGATAATCAACACGGTCACTTTTCTGTACACAAGAATTCCTTTGTGTAAAGTACTTAAATACACATATTCTTGTATGGTTCAGCAAGGACTAAATCCTCTACTTCATTTTCAAGGTTGCATTTTCTCATTTGAATGGCTTTGATATATATACATATATAATTGTTACGGAAGGGTCTTCCAATTAATTATGTGACTTACCTATCGAATCATTTCATCTCTTAGTTTGAAACTACATGACATTGCAGCATTCGCAATAAATAGTACCAAGAAAAAGACGAATTTTATTTGAGTTAAGCAGCTTTTATTTGAGTTAAGCAGCGAAATTCGCTGTGTAAAAGCCAGTAGCAAAGGCCACCGCCTTCCCCGGGCCAGCGCGCGTGTTGTACTTTGAGCCGCTCTGCCGGGAGCCCCCGTGCCCGGTGTGTGCCCGGGGGGTGACGCCGTGCCCGGTGTGTGCCCCGGCCCGCTGCGGCAGCTCCGCCGTGCCCGGTGTGTGCCTGGGAGGTGACGCCGTGCCCGGTGTGTGCCCCGGCCCGCTGCGGCAGCTCCGCCGTGCCCGGTGTGTGCCCGGGAGGTGACGCCGTGCCCGGTGTGTGCCCCGGCCCGCTGCGGCAGCTCCGCCGTGCCCGGGACGGAAGCCGGCCCGGGACGGGCCCGACCGCCTGCTCCCGCCGCGTCCGCCAGAGGGCGCCCTCTGCCCGGCCGTGAGGGGAGCGCTCCGGGGAGCCCGGGACCGGCTGTGCCGTGACGCCGGCCGAGCGCCGGCCGTGAGGGGAGCGCTCCGGGGAGCCCAAGACCGGCTGAGCCCCGGGACCGGCTGTGCCCTGACACCGGCTGTGCCCTGACACCGGCCGAGACCCGGCCGTGAGGGGAGCGCTCCGGGGAGCCCGGGACCCGCCGAGCCCCGGCCTTGCAGGGTGTCCCGGTGCGCTCCGGTGCCAGGTGAGCCCCGTGGCTGCGGCTGTTTGCCGTATCTCAGTCGCACCACAATGCCCGGCTCCGCAATCCCAATCGTTATGGGGCAGAAGTGTCATATGACAGAGGGATGACTGCCAAATGTCAGCCAGTTTTGACATAAGGCCTTGGCAGAACACAGAGATGCTCAGAGAGGAGACACAGTATTAATTTTACTAGAGAGACTGGTAATGTCAGCGTCCTGGTCCAACGAGCTTTTGGTTTCACTTTTTTTTTGTAGTTTTTTTTGTGGTTTTGTGGTTTTTTGGTTTTGGGGTTTTTTTGTTGGTTGGTTGTTGGTTTTTTTTTTTTTGGTTTAGTTTTGTTTGTTTGGTTTTTTTTGTGGGGGGTGTTGTTTGTTTGGAGTTTTAGATTTTTGTTTGTTTGGGGGTTTTTGTTTCATTGTTTGTTTGGGGTTTTTTGGTTTTCTTTTGTTCCACTATTTTCTCCAATGCTAGAATTTTGCGGGTGGGTACACTGTGGCTGACAAACTACTGAGGGAAGTCCCAAGGTTTATAGCAGCGACAAAGGAGGACGGCTGCCTGCATAGAAGAGAGAAGCTAAAACACTGTAGCTGAAGGGAACGCACTTGAATTAATGCCTGTTCATAGTACGTCCCTAGAGATGAGGAAAGGAAACCAGGAGCTTAGAGCTGCTACTTGAGATGTTGCAATAGTGAGAAACTGAATGTCCATAATTGAAATGCCTGTCAGATATAGCCAGGGCAGATGGAAACAAGATCGTTCAACTCTCTGTGCAGAGGAAGGCAACAGTATTGCCCTCAACGCCAGCAGCTACTACCAGAAATTCAAACTATGGCTGAGCAACGTGTGTTTTCATGTCACAGGGGCTGTGAGCTCCACTGGCAGCAGCACACACGGCAGCCAGCCTGCTGCTCCGGAGGGAATGACAGCTTCCGAGCCACCCCGCAGAGACTGAGGGTCCCTCCTGCGCACAGAGACAGTCCTGCTCCGCCGGGAAGCCAATGAGCTGAACCTCAAGTCAAAATTAAAGAGCTCAGGTATCTGCTGGTTTTCTTGAACATGGGTAGGATTTTGAGCAGGGATAGAGAGAAGGAAGGGAGACCAGAATACACTCTTGAGAACAAATTCCATCATGGCATTTTCTTCATAATTACTCATTCTCTGGTAGTCTTTTTTCTGTGTTATTCTTCCTTATTCCACCTTCAGATGTTGAAAAGAAGTCAAGTATGGACACTAAAAATACTATGTTGCTAATACAGTTTAAGCAAAAGAAGAAACAGACCACTCAGAAGGCCATGCTAATAGCCTTAGCAAAGTTAGAGTAAAGAAGTGGTTAAGGATCTAGATGATTTAATCCAGTTTTAAGAAAAGGTTTTACAGTGAGCAATTAGATGCTGTTTAAGGAATTAATCGCTAATGGGTCATTAACTCTGACTGGTATTGTACAGTTAACAAGCCGAGGCAGGATTATTAGACTCAGCACCCAATTAAGGAGGAGAAGATATTTACAACAAAATGAACAAATGGGCTTTTAAAATGGAATGGGACAATTTGAAAGAAAGTGTAGGAACACAGAAAACTAGACAGGCTAGAAGAAAGATGCGTTTGCATATGCCTCTGTCTCTTTATTTGCCCACTTCTGTGTAGCTGGTAAAATATTCATTTTAGCAATAAACTCCCAGCTTTCCTTGAGAGACATGGACCAAGTCGATCCACTTACAGGGTTCACCTGTACAAGGTGTAAGACTGGTTTAATATGCCAATAAAAGAACAACCACCGTATCTTGCCATAATCTTTATTTGTTTGCAGGTGCTGAATCAGGACCTTATTAAAAGTGAGCAGGTATCTTCAGCTGCTCCTTCTGCTGCCCTGTCATTGTGGTTTTATCTACTGCCAGTCTCTGACTATCTCAAGTAACCAAGCATCAGCGCTGCTGACAGCCGATCAGGAATTAGAGGGCTTCTTTCCAGCGGCTTTACAGGATACAGAAGAACTATAGGTAAGAGAAAGGGAGGGTAGTAGTGCCAAAATATGGGAAAGCACTATTGCAATCTTGGGGAGTTGCTTATTAACCATGAGCAATAAGGACAGGTGAGAACTTTAGGGCAGCAATTTAATGTGCTTACCTGCAGGAGGGTTTCCAGCTTCAGAGCCACAGCTGGCCTGTAGCCAAGTAATGACAAGTGAGATTGTTCCTGCCCTGAGAAGGAAGAGTGTGCAGAGCCTGTGCAGTCACTCATTAGTGTGTGTCTCCTGCTGACACAAACCAGGCTATGCAGGCACTTCTCAAGCACACCAAGAGAAATTCTTCTCTTGCAGCCACCAAAAATGCCATGTCTTCTTGCAACTGGTGATGCAAGCAAAGCTTGCCTGTGAAAGGACCACTAGAATAAGACCTAAAAACTGAAGCAATCCAATTTTTGTTCTCCTTCAGGTGTCTTTACTAGAAGTTAGCAAAATACCTGCCTTGTCCTGACAGCAACGGCAGTTCTTTTCCTGGCAGCGCTTCCTCTGTGTGCCAAGGAAGCAAAGAGACGTGTGCAGGGAAGGGTGGGCACCACCACAAATGCACACACAGTAGAACTGTCAGGTCCAGAGCGCAGCAGGACAGTCTCCCCCAGCAGGGCTTCATTCCCCCCAGACTGAGGGGGAACCACTTGGCTTCCCTGCGTGCCCTGGACCAGCACAGCTCAGGGCAGGGAAGCTGGGGGTCCTGAACTGGTGCTCTGGTCCAGAGAGGCAGGTTGGATCTGCAGGGAGGCTGGGGACAGAGGAAAAGGCGTTTGAAAACAAGATGCATTCCTATTATCTGTAAAAGAAGCTCTCCATACAATAGATGGCGGCTGCTATGGGGGAGATGGAGGAGATGGGGGAGAAAGCTATGAAGGGATGTTTAGAAACTGCTGTCTGAGGTTAAAAAGCTCTCTGAAGTGAAGCTGAACAAGGCTGACATACTTGTTTCTGACTGGACTCTTAAAAGATACGCACAGATTGTGAAAATATAATTAGACGCCGGCCTTTGTCTGGCCACAACGAGTGGGAAATGGTGAAAGGAGAGGTCTCCCAGTCTGCATTGAATCATCCCCAGGACACAATGAGGGCACTTGTGCATCCTTCTCTCTTCCCTAATGAGAAACATTAATTGCCACAACCTCCCGAGTGTGTAGAGCACCCCATGCCCAGCAGAGGAGAAGGGGTGTTTCATTACAGCTTCTCAGCCCCATTACAGGCAGTAACGGAGATAATGAAAAATAAAGATGCCGCAGTTTTAGTTGGGGCAGCCTGGCGATGGGCGCTGGGTGGGCAGGGGAGCGGGCACGGCCCAGCTCTGTGCCAGCCCCCAGGGGCTGTGCTGGGCAGCCAGAGCGGGCAGGATGAGCCTGCCAGGCCCCAGCCGGGTGTCAGTGCGCGACCGGAGACCGTCTGTGTGTCCCTGTGGGCAGCTGGGCTGCAGGGGGCAGGAGCCCTGGGGGTCCGGCCGTTCCCCTTCTTTGCAGAGGCAAGCACTGCCACTGACTCTGGCCTGCAGAGCCCACCTGAGCCTGGCACTGCTCCACAAGGGCAATGGGGGGAGAAGTGTGCCTGCCCCGAGGACTGCAAGGGCTCTAAGCCCCCCCTGCCCACTCCCATCTGGGCACACTCTCCATCACGGGGATGCAGGCCCCAATGCCACAGGCAGCTTGGGCAGGGTTCTGTTGATGGAGGACAGAGAAGAGCCCACAGCCAGGCATCTCCCACCCCTCTGTACATCACACGGAGCAGAGGCTCCAGCCCAAGATGCCCGTTTGGGTTCAGAAACATGATACACAACCTCCATGCAGATGGTACCATTTAATGGTGTAAAAGTAGAACCCCCTCCCCAGGTACAACAGTCCTGAGCTCCCAGCCACCTTACATAGCTCTTTGCCCTACTGTAGCTTTTATTGCAGCTAAAGCATCCAGCCAAGGAGGGAGAGCAAAAGAAACTGTTTTTCCTAAGCTATGATCAGGCCCCTAACTCTTCAGGGGTTGTGGAAAAGGGAACTAAAAGGACCACAAAATACAAAAGCAAGTCAAGGCGTAGGGGAAAGGCGAGTGTAAGGGACAGCCCTCCTGTGCCTGGCCATCCATCCGTGGCAGCCAAAGCAGGGTAAGGATGTCCTTCAGACGTTCTGGGATGCGCCTTCCCCATGGCTTTCTCCCAGGTGCCGAGAGGGAGTTCAGATTGTCTGCCAGGGCTTGCCGATGGACTGGATGTGCTCCTTGGCCTTCAGCCGCAGGGCGGCAATGCTGGTGTTGCGCGGGTCTGCCTCATCCAAAGGGAACTTGTCCACAAAGGTGGCCCCACACTGATAAGGCGGCGGCGGCCCCATGGCCCCCAGGGGCTGCAGCGCGTGGGTCACCGCCGGAGAGTTCAGGAAGGGCGGTGGCGTGTAGCTGCCGGGCAGGCTCTGCGGCGAGGCCACGAAGCCGGGCAGGCTCTGCAGGGCCGTGCTGCTGGGCACCGGCGGGCTGAGCCACGTCTCCAGGGGCAGGCTGCTGCTCAGAGGACCCATGGGCGCTGCCTGCGGCGAGCGGTTGAATGAGAGGATGGGCGAGTCCTGCAGCTTCATGGAGGTCACCTCCAATTTCTCCTGCCGCCTCCACTTAGCCCTTCTGTTCTGAAACCAAACCTGCAAGCAGAGCTGTATCAGCCAGGCCCCAGGCAGCAGAAAGAGGCTCACCTCTGGCTGCAGCGGTGCATGCAAAACAGAGTGAGGGAAACGCACTTTGCCGAGCTGGGGCAAAAGGGAATTTGGGGGGCTCGGGCGTTCTTCCACGACCCACAGCCCCGCGCTCGGTGGAGAGCAGTCCCGCAGTGGAGCGGGCCCGCCCATCCGCCCGCCACTGCCGTGGCACACAGCAGATTCAGCGGCCCCGGGCCGGGACACGCCGCTCAAAGGGCGGCAGCAGCACCGACGAGGCGGCTGCAGGACGCAGCTCTGCCCCGAGCCCCGCGCTGTCCCGCCGGCCGGGCCGGGTCGCGGCCGTGCGGCAGCCCTGCCCAGCGCTCCGGCGGGGCCCCGCTGCGCTCACGGGCCCGCGGCCGCACCCGGGCTGCTCCGGCCGCCGGGACCGCGGGGCTGCGCCCGCCCAGGCGCGTCGGGCCGGGCCGTGGCGGGGAGCCGGGCCGGGCGTTACCTGGACGCGGACTTCGGGCAGATTGACCTTCATGGCCAGCTCCTCGCGGCTGTACACGTCGGGGTAATGGGACTTCTCAAAGGCACGCTCCAACTCGTGAAGCTGGTACGTGGTGAAGGTGGTGCGGTTTCGCCGGTGTTTCTTCTTGGGCTGTTCCTCTTCCGACGGCTTCCCCTCGCCGCTGCTGCCAGCGGGCAGCTCGGGGCTGGCGCTGCCGGGACAGTACGGCTCTGCGAGGGGAAGACGGGGGGTCACCGACGGGATCTCCCCGCGGGGCTTGCCTGGGGGCGCGGGGGAGCGGCGCCCACCCGTCCGCCCCCCGGCACCCTGCGCTCGTCCACAGCGCTCACCTTGGAAGCGCTCAGCGCGGCCCTGGGGCTCGGCCGGCGGCTGCTCTCCGGGCATCTTGGGCAGGCAGTGCCGGGGCCCGCGCCGGTCCGCCTCCTTGGCGCTGCCGTCGGGCGGGAAGGCGCCCAGCAGCCCGTCTTCCTTGGTGAACCCCAGGATAGCCTCGATGCTGTGAAGCCTCGACGGGTTTCCGCCGGGGCTCCGCGCCGCCGGGGCGGCCAGCGAGAAGGCGCCCTCGGCCATGGCGAGCGGGGCGCCGGGCGGGTGCATGAGGCCGCCGGCCCAGGGCTCCGCCGCGCCGCTGCGGTCTCACCCGGCCTCAGGGCGGCGCGGGCAAGTCTGGCACGGTGTCGCCGGCGGGCTGGCCTCCTTGGGGCGGGGGAGGAGTGCCAAGGGGCGGTAAGCGAGAGGGAAGGCGAGGCCCCCGCACCTCTTCGGCACGGAGGGGGAGGCAGGGCATCCCCCGGCCCCCGCCGGCCGCCCCGCCCCTCCCCGCCGGCCCTGGCCCCGGCCCCGGCCCCAGACGGCGCCGGGCGATGCCATCCGGGGCCCCCGAGGCGGAGCGGGGCGGCCCCCCTGCAGCCGGGGGCTGGCCCGGGGGAGCGCCGCGGTCGGAGCCCCGGGGCCGGGGCAGCGCTCTCGGAAACCGCGGTGGGACGGGCGGCGAGAGGCGCGCCGGGCACGGGGGGACAGCGCCGGGACGGCGGGAGCCGCGGCAAGCCGCTGCCGGGGGCGCGGTAAAGGGGACTCGGCGAGCGGGACGGGAAGGGGCGGGAGCCCGGAGGAGCCGGGCCGGAGGACAGCGGGTTCGGCGGCTCTCGGAGCCTCGCCGCGTTTCTCTTGTCCGACGGCCTCAGCCCAGGTCCCTCCCGGACGGTCTGTAGGGGCGCCGGTTTCACGGCGGCCGCTCGAACGCTGCCCTGCGGGACGATCCGCGGCCCCGGCCCGAGTCGGGGGCTCTGGGGTAAAAGCCGCTGCGCTGGTGCTCTGCGGGACACTCGCCCTGCGCCCGATTGCCTCCAAAGGCATTTCACAGACCGGGTGCTTCCGGGCAGGATGGACGCAGGAGGTGGGCTCAGCCTTTCGGACTTCACAAACCCAAGGAAGCTCTAAGCAATATTTGCGAGGAAGTTTTCAAGTATGCTGCTGTAGGACAGAGCCTGTGAGAAGAGCTGATTCGGTGACCCTGTACTCCACGATGCGAGTGGGGCTGGGAGCGGTAGCAGGCAGGGCACAGCTTCATGGGGGATGAACAGAATGTTTTTGGAGGTGAGGCAGGGACCCGAATCCCACACATTTCTCTTTGTACTTGACTTGGTGGAAGACGTGGACCTTCCACAGAACCAACAAGATAACAGCATCACGTATCCTGCATCGATATTTTCCCTGTTTTTGTCTTTCTGTCATTTTCACACCAACAGTTCCCAGTTACCTTTTGTCCCAGCTTGTTTATGTGACAAACGCAGTAACATCCAGAGTGATTTTCAGTCTACACTTAGCTTTAGGATGCTTCCATTTGAAGCCTGAGAAGCGTGAATGTGGAAGAAAAGCACCACTGCTACTGCTTGTTCTTCCAGATATATTAGCTAGTCTAATAAATATGACCTCTCTCAATAAATCTGCATTTTTTTATTCCCCTTCTTCCCCATCAGGCTCCATATCATGTAGATTTTTTCAGAGGAATCACTTCAAAGGTTGGCAGTGCTTGCTTCTGCCAGCGTCCACACCTTTTGCAAGTTTATGTTCTGCTGTCCCAAAGCAGGTTTCTTTTAGGAGTGCACGGCTTTTCCTAGCTTCAGGTGAGGTTTGCCTCAGTTCACCACTGACTGCTTGGGGGTTGGTTTGAGGCCGAAAGAACTCAGACCTCCGTTCGCACGGAGGGAAGAGGCCAACAGAAGAGACAAGAAAAGGTTAGTGTGGCTTTTGTGGACACTATAAAGAGCCAGTCAATACCATTGTAGGGACATTGGAGGGTACTCAAAGCAATCAGCGAGGGGCCATTGTGTTTCTTTAATCTACATGTGTGTTTCCCAGGAACTCTATTAGTGAAGATGAATGAACTGTGCAATGTCCCTAATTTCTTCTAATTTGAAGCTGGGGGTTTACAGCGCTCAAAATCAGCACAAAACACACCTGTCCCTCCAGAAGTCCTGGGCAAAATTAGGAATCAGTTTTGCTTGTTATAGTCAGGAAAGATAGGAATGCAAGATGAAGGAGCAAAAACCCCTTTAGTCAGTGCCATAAAGGGTAAAGATGTTGCTTTTGGGGTACCTGTCAAAGTTGTCCGTTAGAGTCAATACTCGGGTTTTTTGCTGTTAATTACAATATGAGGCAGAAAAAAAGCTTTCCAGCCCTGGAGCACGGTGCTCGAGTCCCACACAGAACACAAGAGACCTTCCTCCCTGACAGAGAAGGCTCCTCTTTGCTCAGCAGTAGAATATTCCACTTGCGTTTTCCATGTGGAGCTACATTTGTCACTGTAGCATCCTTCTGGCAGGCGAGTGGGATTGTTGAAAGAGGAAGCCACTCCCTTTATCCCAATTTGAAAAAATACCTGAAAAAAACCCCATAACCGTGTAGCAGAGCAGAGAGAACTCTGACTCTTCCAGCTTTAGATCTGTCTTTTCTCTCTTGCCATGCTTCAGGCACAGACTGTGTGACACGCATGAGGCATTACAGTGCTCCAGGGAGGGAAGAAGTCTAATGGTTCCTCTGATTGCACAGAGGGTTTAGATAGGCAAAGGATGGTAACTGAACTTTTCCCTTTGGGTCTGATGTCCCGGCTGTCAGTTGAATCGCTTGCAGCCCTCTGGGATCTGTATTGTATTAGTATGAAGCCTCAGAAAGGGATCCTGTGGTACCTCCCAGCTTTACAAAGACTATTGACCTTTGGGAACTTGTGGGGGCAACCAGAATCAAATTTGAGAGTATTCGTTAGGGGATGAAACAGGCAGCATTTGTTACTTGCCTTTCCAAGGGGTATCCCCATTTGATCACCTTTTTTATTTTTTTGCAATGCTTTATTAAAATTTCTGCTGAAGTTATGCTTGGAGAGTAACAGAGGTTCTCAAGATGGAGAAGTGCAGCTGTCTGCTGTACGTCCTTCCACGTGTACAGCGAAGAGTAAAGGGAAGTAATTTTCATCCTGTAGTCACTGTTGAGACATATGCATGGGATGTGGCTTCATGCAATGAAATCAGCACCATAAAATGCCACAGGTTCCTCCTTCCTTTTCTCCTGCCTTTTTTTTTAATGTCCAGGTGAAATAATTACTGCCTTGCAGAGCAGAGATTTGAAGTCACACTACAGGAGAGACATCACTCTCCAGACCAAAGATGTGCAGCAGGGGGGAACCTCCCTGAAAAATAAATGGGGCTTCCAAGGTTAGACTGCAAATCAATAGCAGGGAAGCAAGGCAAAGGAGGAAATATTCACCTAGAGTGAACCTGTACCCTCCTGCAGTTTGCATGCTCTGTATCATCCAGCAGATTGATAAAAACAACCCAAAAAAAGGAATTTTTCCTCCCCAAAAATTCCTAGGGGCGCAGTTTCAGAATCTTCTTGGAAGCATAATGCACGAGGAAATTGTCTCCTCCTGTCACTGTATTGCTCACACTTTCGTTGTTTTTCTGATGAGACTTTGCTTGATCTGCCCAGGAGAATCAGCTGTGTTTTCTCACCTCCGAGAATCCTGTCTGGCACCCAGGAGTTGCACAGAGATCTTGTCCTGCTGTCTGTGCAGGCTGTGGGTGTAGAATGGGCTCTGGGAGCCAGGCAGCCCTTTCTGGTGGGGGCACCGTGGGCTGGGTGCGAGGGTGCTGGCGTTTGGGAGGGAGGGGAGGTTCATGCTATAAGGCTATATTAACACAATCCTTCTTTACTTGTTTTCCAATTAGCCTAATTGAATTCTGATTGCTTAAGAGTGGGCACTAGAGACATTTATCTTGATGGGATGACGGCCTTGAGCTCCAGCGATCCTATTAACTCTAAGAACCCAAATCCCAGGTAGGGTCGGTCCAGCAGTAGCTGCCATGTGACCTAGCCCTTTAATCTGTTCCTGACAGAGATGCACGGACACACAGACATGTCCCTGTCCATTCTCCCACGTGCGTAGCTGCGTGCACACGCGTACACCAGCATTTGTGCACAGATGTGAACACAAGCATTCCCGGACTCGCATACCAGCACATGCAGCGGCTGCCCTGTGCCCTGTCCCCCGGGCTGAGCCCCTTGAGGGCTGCCCGTACCTGGGGTGGCCTCACCACCTCCTGCATGTACTCGTGTGCCGCCCCAGGCCTGTGCCTAGCGGCTGGAGCTGGGAACAGCCGGTGCCGGGGGGATGAGCCCTGCAGGCGCTGCCAGGAGCAGGCAGTCACCTCCAGCGAGCTGGAGATCAGGCTCCTGCTGAGGGCAGCGCAGATTTGCCCGCCCTGCCCCGGCCCTGCCACTCCAGGCTAAATGTGGGAGCTCTGGTCTAACAGTGCTGCCTAAGGCAGCTCACTCCTGCACCAGCAGCACTTCAGTGGGCTGGGCGCCCATCCTGTGCCAGTCCCAAGCCACCTCCCAGTCCCACTTGTCTCTGCCAGCCCTGACACTTTTTTTGGAATCTCATTAATCATTTGTTTGGTGATTCTGACTGTACTTTCTTCTCTGACCCTTTAAACTGTGAAAATGCTGATCATATATCTGCTGACAAATTTAATTAGGTCCTTTAAAGCACCAGATGCTTTCGGTAAGATTTTTGGGATGTCCCAAGCACATTTTAATTCAAAGGTCAAAATCCTTAGGCTTGTTTATTGTGGTGTTTCATAGATAGGACAATTCAGTCTGTAAAGCAACACAACAGTGTGGAGAGAGCCCCCAGATTTATACCAGTGCAGAGAGAAATGCATTGAGCCTCACAAACCTCAGGCTGGTTGAGCTGAGCTGGTGACTATTTTATATACTTTATCTTTACATAAAGACCTCCTAAAATACCCCACTCGTCTTTCCACATAGATAATTTGATGCTGTGGGGCCGTGTGAGAGCAGAATCCCAAGAGGAAGAAATCAGATCTGAAGTCTTGGTGGTTTTCGGCAAAATAGCTCTGATGCTTGAGGGACCTGCTGGAGATAGGTTCTGTCCACTAAAGAAATTACTTGTTGGATGAGAGCCGTTTAATGCACTAGAACATCCTCTGGAAAGAGCAAGGAAGGTCAGAACTTGTAAACTCTGCGTTTCCTAGGTAAGAAGGAAATGAGCAAGAAAAAAAAAGCGTATTTTCTTAATGCTACAGTGGGGAAGAAAATGGATAACAGGTTTTCAAGCAAGGGGAGGGGAGGGGAGAGAGAAAAGACAGAGAGAAGAGGAAGGAAGCAAGCAAGGAAAGAAGGAAAAGAGAAAGAAAGGAGGTAAATCATACTTAGTGAATTTGTTAATTTAAAATTATTATTTTTACTTGATTGGCTAGAGGCAGAAAGAGAGAGAGAGAGAAAGAGACTTATAAACCTGTAGGAAGGTGCTACATGTATTAATTTCCAAATTTAATTTCCAGGCTAGCTCTTGGAGAACTTACAAAGCCATTAATTTTCTAGAATTCCTTGGGAGTAGCAGCCTGCATGTCCCCTAGGCACAGGCAGATTTAACATTAGTGAGAACTATGGCTTTCCTTAGGTTTAGGTGCCCCACCCTGGCATAACCTTCCACATTTAGCCTTCGTTGGAGACAACTCCCAGAACCAGTGTGGGGAGCTGCTTTTGGCCCTGCGCCGGCACCGCCAGCCCCAGAATTTGGCACAGAGAGCAGACAAGCAGAGAGCCACTGCTGTCCCTTGGTGTTTGAAGTGCTTTGAGAGGCTGGGGAGTGAAAGCAGACTGGAGAAGCCTGCATTGCCCCAGAGCAGAGCTCACTGAGAGCCACCAAGCCTTATTTCCTCCAAGCCCCCACTCAGTGTATATGACAACAGTTTTGGCCCAAGCTGTTGAGTTACATGCTTCACTTTTTGCCTTTTGCTACACTTAATACTGAGAGGATTCTAAAAATCAAGGTTTTGCAGCAAATGTCAATATCTGAGCGCTGTGTTTGCCTCAAGATGCTTGAAACAGACATGTTCTTATAGGAAATATGTATGTTTATTTCTGAAAGCAGGATTAAATGAGTGGTTACCTCTATGTGATGTATCAGAAGTACGATTTTGTTCAAACATACACATTTAATAGCATTTCAGTCATGTGGAAAAAATGGAAAAAGGCACATTTGTTTTCCAATATTAATTGTTTTAAAGCCATTTTTTCCATGGGGGAAAAAGTTATGTTAAAAACTGAGGATCAATTCTAACTTTGTTCTAGGCAGTCCCAGCAGGTAAAATTTTACTCTCCCCTCAGGGTTTTAAGTCTCTCTCTCATCACTTTTCTATATTTACATTGAATGCTCTAGAGCTAAGGGCTTCCCTCTGCCTGCTCTCCCTCTGCATCCCCAGCAACACAAGACTGAAGTTACAGCCTTTGGGCAGTGGTGGCTCTTCTACATCATGGAACATTTCTGCTCAGCTGCCTGTTTCATCTCAGTGAAGGTGGCTTGTGCCTTCTCTTTGATGGCATCCATGTCCATATTCTGGATGTTCTGCAGCTGGCCCAGGATAGAGTCCTTGTCTTCTTCCTCCTCCTGATCTTCTGCCACCATCTTCTGAAGGTCTTCTGGCAATCCCACATCATCTCCAGCCATCTGTATTTGATTCTCATCCAATTCACTCTAAAGCAGGGAACAAAACCAGCAGATGAGATTATTTCTGCTCTCCCAGGATCTACCAGTGAGCCTCTTGTTTTGTTCTTTTTTAGGTTTTTAGGGAGAACCGAAACGTGTACAGATTTTTCAGTCAATTTTTTGTGTGCAACTTGTGAATTCCCGGCCTCAATAAGCCTCCACGAAAGTTCTAAGATTTTTTGGGCAATGCCAATTATATTTCTTTGAGGGGCTTCAGCACTGTCAAAACTGAAGCCCTCAGTGTCACTTGCCATTTTAGAAACCTTTGCCATGCTGATGGTGCAGGGATTCCATTCCAAGTTATTTGTAGCCCCCAAAACCATGCTGCAGGACACTAGTGAGCCTATCAGCTGCTGTGCTGTGCCTGTCAGGTTCTGCTCAATGAAACAAGGGCTTTAGAAGAGCTGAGGTACCATTTCCTTATTCAGTTGTTGGGTGGGGTAGGTGGGGGGAGTTTTAGGTGTCAGCACTAAACTGAAGCCTTCTGGAAGAAAGATGCATTAAACTTCAGAATGAATCACTAGAAAAAGGGCCCCCCACCTTCCCAAACCATGTCTGAACTCAGTCTAGGTCTTTGGTTGGCCTCTCTGAGTTGTGATGAGGAGCAGGGGCTGCCTGGCACATAATCAGTGTTGCAGCGCTGGCAAGTGGGGTAATAGGAGGACTTGGACAACAAAAGAGAGAAGGGAGGTTGGTTGTGAGTCTGAGAAAGCAAAAGGAGACGGGAGAAGAAACTAGTTAAGCAATTAAAAGGGCTGAGATGCAGTAAGCACTACACACACTTGCTTCCTGCCTGCCCACTGAAACACTCCATCAGTGGGATTATGTCAATTTTTCAAACAATGGTGATTTTGTTCACATTTTCTGGTGGATTCTGATGGATCCACAGCTCAGAAGAACAGGATATTTCGACACAGTTCACACATCAAAGATAAGCATTAATGCCTCATTACATCTCCAAAATTAACCATGACAGCAGCAAAGGCCTGATATGAATAAGCAGCAATGCTGTCAGCAGGAGGTGTTTTTTAGAGTGAGGGGTCTGGGTTTTGCATGAATGAAAGGACAAATGAATGCAAGAACATACATGAGCAATGTCTGCGTTGTTGCAGGCCACAGCAAGGACAGGCAGGCTGGGGGTGGTCAGCTGCATAACCACTATTTATGGTTCCATATTTCCACGCTTTCTGTTTGCAATGACCGTACTTCCCTTTAATCTGATTTCCCCCCATATCTCCTGTGAAACTGTAGGGAGCTCTAGCAGGATTGTTACTGCTATGTGGATAAAATGGGTGAGGATATCTCCTCACCTTTTTGATAAGGGTTGCTGGAGTCAGATCTGTGGGAGCTAGAAACAAGCTCCTGAACAGAAGAGGTATTTTTTATTAATTGTGTAGCAGGAAAAATGGTTTTAAGCTTTTATTCAGCAACTATCAGAGGAGTTAGCCCTTTTGAAATCCTCACCAGCAGCAGTAGAGGATGATAAAAAAATGTTAATTACTGAACAATTGTCCCTAAACAGACAATCACACATGTTCTCTCCTTTAGAATTATTTCCAACTTAAGGCATCATCACTGAACACTGCTGTAGTGATTCACATCTTTGTCAATGTGAACAATTGTCTGGCATGTTCTTGCACCAAAGCCCACTGTCCTATGGAAGTCTGGGACGTGATGTGCAACAGTTTGGGGCTTCAAAGTGTTCTCTCACCAAAAACAAATATACTGAGATATCGTCTAAAGCAGTACAATTCTGCCCAAGCCACCTGCCTCTACCCACTTGGCATTTAGCTTCAATGGGCCTAAAATGAGCTTCAACAGGGTGGGGCTGCTCAACAAGAAACAAAGAAGCACATGATGCACGTACGGCCTCTTCGCTTCCTTCCAACATTTGAGCATTTGATTCCTGTTTACTTGGATTTGAAATGGAAAAGCGAACACAGAACCAATGTCTATTTCACTAAATTAAATGTGCCTGGCGCTGGTCTCTTGCCCCAAGGCCAGCTGGCCTGGGAAAACCCACGGGGATGCTATTGAACTCTGCTGCCCTCCCAAACAGGGTGGTCCCATCTAACTGCCATTGGGAACGCCTGTCCCAGCTCCCAAACTGGCCGTGGGAACGGCCTGGGAGAGTGCCCAGGCCAAAACTGGGTCAGACATTATTCTGACAATTCAGCAGCATTGGCGGTGGAGTCTGAGTGCACGGTAATATTTTTTGACCCTGATTATGCCTCTGATGTAGCCAGTCCCAGATCTGTTTTGCTATAGATGCAAGAGAGCTCTTTACATATACAACGATACACAGGTAGGTGTGAGCAGAAAACTGCCTAAATACCTGCTTTGTTACAGTTTGACACTAAAGCCCTCTGCCCAAATTAAGGTGCAAGGGTCCAGTTCAAGCATACCAACTTTATTTTGTAGCACTAAGTGTGTACAGAAATGAGAAAAAATGTGAATGTGAGAAGGATTAAGATAGTGCAAGCAGGACATGGTCACCATCTGACCACCACAGGGGAAATTACTTCTCTGGCTCCCACAAGTAAAGGATACAGTTCAACATTAGACAGTTCCATGTCCCCTGGGCAGGAAAAGCAATGTCCCTCAGGGGAGACACAGTCTGTGCCCACAGGAGCAGCCATGTCCCTCGGGGAGGCAGCTTCTGTCGCTGAAAGTTTTGTCAAGGCCCTCCACGAGGCAAGAAGAGCAATCAAAGTTTGGTATTGTTTGTTTAATGGCACTTTCGTTTCTCTGAACAACGATGTTAAAGTCTTCTGTGCAACTTAAGGAGCAAAGAAGACCAAATGCTGGTTCAACGCTGCTTATATGAAGTCTGATTGTAAACCAAAAAGATCAAAGCTCACAGACTCATCCACAAGGGAGCCAAACTCTTTTCCAGCATCCCTATGTGATGTACTGCTTTCCTTGTGCCTGACTTATCCTGCCGTAACATTTGCCTATGGTTATGTGCAGAGGTCCTTAGGTAGCTGACTCCAGACCTTATCCTGGGATTCATCACCTGTCATGCACCAGTAACATCCAAAATCAGAGTTCACCTTGCCTTGACCTGCAGGTGGACTTAAATTAGCAATACAGCAGCAACACCATCCTTTTGCAATTGAAGGGCTGCAAGTCCCTTGCAAGTAGCTACAGGGAGCCAGATGTTGGAACCAGCAGCTTTCCTGCCCAGGAACACCCTCAGAGAAGCCAGAGACCACAGCCTGGAGCACAGAGCTGGGGAGTGGGGCTGCTCCCTACTGGCCCCTGCCTTGGGACTCCTCTTTCCACAGCTCACCATCAGCTCATGCCCCTGTGTTTAGACCTTGCAGAAATTAATTGATTCCTGAATCCCGGCTCAGGAAAAAGGCAGCAAGTGGATAAGAGAGTTTGGTGAGTTTAAAAAAAAATTATTGTTAAAATACTAATGTCTATGATTATATAGTTTTAAAAATGTTTTATATATATGTGAGGCACTGAATACACCAAAGATGAAAAAGTTGTCCATAGATCCAGTGTCTCATGGCCAAAAACATCTTTCTGATGACAAACCTAAGTTGACAACTCTGTTAATAGGATTAGGTTCATTAAGGGTCTACTTTCTCTTACAAATCTGGCCCAGATAGCATGGAGCTTTAGATTTTACATGGCAAAGGGGGGCCCTGCTTAGTCCTGAATTTCATGCTTTTACTTAAAATGCTTGCTAGTGATTGATACTGGTGATATTCAGTGTTTCTAGACCATACTAGGCTACCTGAAATTACTTTCAACTTCCAAAATATTTAGTGCATTATCACAAGCCTGAGAGCATTTGCTGCCAGTGTGTTGTGTTACAGCACTGAATTGTTTTACAGGGACACATTAGCATGCATGTAGAAGTTTCATTTTCTTCCTGCTATAACATGTTTTCATAAGGGCTGATGAAAACCAAGAAATGCTATATAGGGAGAAACAAATGCAGGAAAACGTGTCCTGCAATATTGCTTTCTGGCTTAGAGCTACTCTCCTACCTTGGAGACAAATATTCTACTGTTATTACTGAAATATGGCCCCAGAGAGTACTTGGTACATGCCAAAGCAAAGATCCTCCTGGAGATGGGTCAGAGCACCCCTGCAGACTCCAGTGTCTCTGAGTGCTCAGCCAAGGGGGCTGGTGCCTGGACACCATCTCCAGCTGCAAAAAGCACTGCTAGGGGGAGAATTTGAAAACCAGAGACACCCAGCTCCACTGGTGTTTAGCTGAGAGCTGGACACTCGAGTATCCTGGAGCTTTCCAAAGCAGCCCCTCTTGCAGCTGCAAGCTCTGGCAGCCCATGCCTCCAAAAGGAAAGCAAGGCCTAATGATATTTTACTCCTCAGCTGCTAATTAAAATGCTGGTGTTTAGAGACTTAGGCCTCCAATCCAATCAATCACTTAAAATCTTGGACTTAATTTTTTTGCATAATTAATCTTTCTGTAATTAAACTCACCCTCAGGGTATGTTGCCCAGCTACAGCACCAGAGGAACCAGGCTCTTAGGGGTGGAATACATCTTACCTGAGTTCAGATGTCACCTGTCTTCCCTCTGGAAGCCACACAGCCACCGGGAGGTGACCCAACTCCACTTTGAATGCTTATTTAAAAGTTTGGCTAGATGAGGCTACAGGTGCTGGTTTCTTTCTGTGTATGATGAGTCCCTAAATGACTGGTTTGGATTTTTTACATTTTTTAGCAGCTAAATTTACAGGAGAGAGATTCTTTACCTTTCTCCATTTTAATTAATCAAAAAGCATGGGAAAGTACTGATCAGAAAATGAGTGGTAATGACTCAGAGCTGGCAGGTGAGTAATACAAATAAACTTTCAAATTTCTAAGAAGCACATATCCTTGAGGGGTATAAATGAAATATGCCAACATCTTCCCAGTAGTGACAGATCAGAGCAAATGTGTGATCCAAACCCCTGGAAAGAGTACTCTGTCCTGTATTACCTCACTGTTCCCCATGGCAGAAGCCTACAAAATTACACAATAATTAAAAAATTATTTGAAATATGTTGCTTGAAGCTTTTACTTTCAATATTTTGGTTTTCCTGAAAATATTTGACAGTGCCAAGATCACTAAAGAAAAAAGAATGGGCAGTTTAAAATTGGTTGAAATTTGGCCTCTGGACTAGAAGAGCTCATGAGCTACAGGCTTACCTTGGGCAGTCTGTACTTTTCTCTCAGGTGAACCCTCAGAACAGCTCGCTCTGCTTTTTTCTGTGCAAATGCTGCATCTCTTTCCATCCTGGAAATCAGAAAAAAATGTTCCCTCAAGATGCTAATAAAAACAATCTTTTGAACTAAACCAGTTGCTTGGCTGCAAAAAGCTGCACATGGGAGTTATTCCCCAAGATAAGTAACTTGTCCAAAGGCAAAAAGGGAGCAATAGCAATAAAGTGATGCCAAAGGGCCACACTTCCTGTGCTTCTGTTACTGTGAATTTTCCTCGTCTTTCTTTGTGCATTATTTGTTTCATAAGAGCAATGAATTCTGAAGCTTCCCTGTATGGAAGAGCACTGACTTAATCTGTGATTTTATAAAATGTTTTCCTTAGATTTAAGAACTGGTCTGCACCATTTTTTATTTTGGATTACATATGCATTTATTTGCAAAATGTGTCTCCTCAAAGATTTTTGGTAACATATTTCAATATAGGTATTCTGGCATGTAAAAGCTACTTCCAAAATGAAATACTACTTTTCCTCTGCTTCCAAAATGAGCATTTGGATTTCTCTCCCTCTAAGAACAAAACCCCCACAAACAAATGTAAAATCTGAGAAGTTCCCAAAGCCTGGTTGGTTACTGGTTCTAAACTGCCTGAGCACAAGTTCAGCAGGGCATATTTACCCTTCTGGTCTCCACTCCTGCACAGCTGAGCACTGGGCAAAATCCGTGGGGCCTTGGAACAGGAGCATGCTCTGCCCATGTCAGAGCCTTCTGACACAGCACCACACCTCATCCAGAGATGATCTTTTCTCTCGGTTTCTAACTGTCCTGTGGGGGTATTCCTGCCCGGCTTCCTCAGTACAGTTCAGCAGGGATAGGACACATGCCTCGCTTAAAACAGTACACAAGTAATTCTTTTCCCAGGCATTTCCCTGTCCCAGGAATCCTGTGCTTCTTCTCAGTCTCCCTAAAGCAGCTTCCTGCCAGCAGGTGGTCATTTCTCTTTTAGATATCACTTGACAAAAGGCAGAGCAAAACATTCTGTACTTTTTTTCCAGACCAAAGGAGACCTCTTCAGGGCTTCCTGATTGAAATGTCTGATGCTAAATACAGACCTGGATACCTCAAATTCCATCAGTCATTAACCTGGCACCTATAATCATCTTACAAGAAGGATTTACACAACCATTATGTAATTGACCATTAGAGGAACAGATGCATTTGAGATTTAAAAGTCAATCGTTTTATTTATAATTATGCATGCTTTGAACCCCTACACACGCCAAGTCTTCCATTTTACTTGTTTTCATAAACACAGCAATTGATAAAGATTGTCTTTACAGACAAAATTGAGACTTAATTTTAAAGTTTTAAAGTTCTGCTTTATTTAGTAGATTTTAGAAAAAAAAATAAACCATCTTAAACCTTTGCTCAAGATAAATGAGCACTCGGTACTTTTTCTGGTCTGCCATAATAAATGTGGACAATGAAATATTACATATTGAAAGTGTACTCCACGTGGAGTTCTAGAACAAATCATATACATTAGAGAATTAAATCCTGCACTACAAGCATCTTGGAAAATGTTTCTAGATAAAGTAACATCACCTAGGAACGAGTCCAGCATATCAAGCTGTGGAGGGAGCAGGAAAGCATAGGAGAGAGTTACAAGATGGGGGACAGGGGGGGCAGGAAGAGGAAATGTAATATTTTACCATTTCCAGCTGGGGAACTTTTATTTTGGAAAGTCTTTCTAGCAAAGATTCATCTACTTTAAAAAAAATATTGAAGAGCAGCATGTTTGGCTTTTTCTTGGGTTATTTTTTTGTGCACAAAGTTACCAAGAATCAGCCCCATACTCATAATAAGGGAACAGGTACTCACTTCTCCTCAACCATTTGCTTTTGATATTCCTCATACTCCTCTCTGGTCATTCCTGCAGCTGCTGCTGGATCAGAAGGGGTGCTTTCTTCTTTGCTTTCGTCCCCTCCACCTCCAAGTCCCAAATTCTTTACCTGGTTGCTCAACATACTTTTCATTAGAAAGGCCATCTTCTCAAAAAAAGGAGAAAAAAAGAAAAAAAAAAAAAAAAAAAAAAGAAAAAAAAGGAGCTATAAGAAAACAACTCCAAGAAAGCCAAACAGAAAATGTTTTCAAACACAACAGTTGTAAGCGAGAGAGTTTCTACAGCCACATCAGCTCTTCAAGGGCACAGTGCTAGTGAAACGTGAATGCCAAAACCAGTTTGTCAGCCATAATCTGGATTAAAGAAAGAACTCCTTAATATATAGAGGCAGATGGTTCAGATTACTCCAAAAAAATCATTAGATGCAACTACCTACTTTTTCCATTAATACTTTAAGCTAATTGTACACACACACACACAAAAATCAATTGTAGTGTGCAATAGCATTTTGACATCTTCAGTCTTGAAGTTTGCTCTCACTTTCACAGAGATCACAACATTCCCTGGATCTGAATTTAAAACCTGCTTGACTCAATAGCCATAAGAAAACAGCAAAATTCAGGCTACTGAGCTGAAAGCCCTCAGATCTGAGATTTGAAAACTTGAATTCTTCACTAAGCCAAACCCCTTATTCTTTTTATCCATTAATATTTTATCCCACTGGACAGAAATATTTTGTGTGGTTTTTCTTCAGCCCCTCTTCCTATGGTTGGTTTATCTTGCAGATGAATGAGGCATCACTGTTATGTTTGCTTTATTTCAAGAAAGTAACCCCAAAGAAAGCAAGTCAGATCTTCCTAGTGTACTTCCTTCTGGGTTTCTGTCTGTTCTTCCCCAGGCTGTCTCTAGACCTCTGCTTTGGTGCTGCATAAAGCACCTGCTGTTTGTAATCCTAACTGCTGATGAAGGGTGAATAAATCTGAATCTGTATGCCAGAAAACAGTGTGGATTCCTTTTGGGTCTAGATTGTTTCTGTTGGTCCTTATCTTCCTAACCTTTAGTCACATCATTGCCCTCACCAGCTCTACTCAGGTGAAGATTTCCAGGATCTGCTACCTAGGTCATAGTCTATTTTGAGAAAGAAAATCACCTGCTAGGTTTCCAAAGTTCATGAGTTTGGGTTTTGAGCATTTATCCTACTGCAATGACTGCACGTGCCTTAATGCAACATTCTGGAATTTTGATTATCTAAATGGTTCTCCCAGCAGTCTCATAATTTCGATGAGAACTGAGAGATGGGAGGATTCCAATTTGCCTAATGCCTTAATCTATATTACAGCCTTTCTAATTAAAGCAGACCTATTACTATTAAAAAAATAGAGCAAAAACAAAACATCACGAAAAAAAGCCACCAAAAAAACCCCCAAAACCAAACCAAACCAAAAAACCTCAAAGCAAAACAACAAGAAAAAAACCACCACAGGACATTCTGAAATCCAGGATTATTAGTGACTAAACAAGAAACACTTTTTGAAACTATCACTCAGAATTGTGAATTCCAAGTAACAACTACTTCATCATTATTTAAAATTCTCCTAGCTGGAACTTCGTAAACACTGATTTTTCCAGTGTTAGGTCTCAAGGGTCTTCTCCAAGTGTATGGAAAGTGGTACCTGTTAAACTTTGTGCTGTTGGTCTGAACTGAACAGAAGCTTCCCTGACTTTGCTGTAGGCTTTGATCCCTCTAGAAATGTTTCTAACATAATTTTGTGCCTAGAACTGATGCTTTCACAGGATTGAGAAAGGCGAGGACTGGCTTGGGGAGAGACTGCTAAGAGGTCTTGCCCTCCAGCTCTCAAATTCACAATCAGCAAAAGGCTTTCCCCTGTTGAGATCAAAGATAACAAAGAGGGCTTCAAAAGCTGCTGGGCCTATTGGCACTGAAAACACAGGAGAGACTGGTGACAAAAGGCACAGCTCACCCCAGAGTGATTCTGTCCCAGGCAGGTGCTCTATTGCAGTTCAGAAACTTACTGCTTTTTGTTGATGGCAGCAACCCCAGGCTTCATGAGAACATACAAAACAGCCGCTAATTAAGCACACATGCTGCCACTTCCTTTGCTTAAATCTATGTCTTTTCCTTCTAGTTTAAGCAAAATCAAAATTAAAGACTGTTCCTCTTTTATCTGATGAAAGTGGGCGATATATAAAAGCCTGTGTTCCACACCCAAGGAACACACAGACCTCTGACCCCTGCACAGAATTCAGTCTTGAAACAGGCAAATTCCAGAGGCCAGCCCAAAAATGACTCCAAACTCCAAATCTTTTCTAGATTCTTTGTTCCTACCAGTCACATAATGCAAAAATACTTATGTGTTCTTGAAAGAACCAGGACTCTGCCCCTACTTCATCCCTCTACCAAGAGGATGTAGCCTTTTCTAGCAGCTGAACCATCAGAAATAAGTGTTTTAGGGTTTTGTCACCTAGAATAGATTGAATTCAAGATTCCTGTCCTCCACTTGCTAAAAAACTTGCCCCTGGCTGGGAAAAAGTCACAGAGGGAATTCAGACTCAAAATGCCATTAACTCCCCAGTGTTAGGTAGAACTAAACCCAGATCTCTAAGTGTTCTGACTCTGAACTGAGGGTAAAGAATACTTCAAATACACTTGCTTAGATTTCATGCACATGTACCAAATGAAAAGAAAAAGGCTTACTAAAAATATGCACCTTTATTCAAATAAGGTTATCTCTGAACTCCAAGTAGCAATTTACATCAGTCAGAAACAAACATGAAACTGTCAGCCGTTTGAATTTAAAATAATAAAAAGAAAAAAGTTGACTTTTTTTGGTGTTACAGTCATCGATCATTGAGAAAGGTCAGATTTTCTTCCCACAGAAGTTACAAACCAGAGCAATTAATTTACAAACCGTAAACCAGGTCATTTACAAACCATATTGCGCATTTGACTTGTGAAAGGTTCAGGGGTGACCATGTGTTTAATAAACCCCCACCGGTGCAATCCCATTATTTTGTCATTGCCAAATATTTGCACTTATTACCCACGATTCAAATATAACCTGTTCTCCCTAATACTGTCCAACTGCATTCTGCGTCTTTTCCTCCTAGCTGTGAAACCTTTCTGGATAAGAATCAAACACATTGTCACTGCTGAAAGACACCTAGCAGGAGGCTACATTGACTGAAAAATATTCTCAGAATCCTAATTTGTTGCTATCACTTCAAGAACAGACAGGACCAAAGTTGAGCTGGGCAGCTGGGAGTTTTCTTTTGATCCAGTGAGTTATGGAAGCTCCAAGGGAGTCAGCCATGAGATGAATCATGAAGCAAAGTCCCCAGTTCTGTGGTGTCCCATATCAGACCTTCTGTTCCCTACCACAGAAGTTTTCTCATGGCGTGTGCAAGCCACGTCTGACCCAGCAGGCTCCTCCTGAAAACAGAAGGCTCCAGGCTTCCTTCTAGACATCGCCCCAAGCTGCCCTTCTTTCTAACCAAACAAACACAAGAAGGGGCTGCTCCAGCTTTAAATCAAAAGAATGGGTGGGTAAATTCACAGTAACAAAAATCCAGGCTCATTCCAATGGACACATCAGAACTGCCCCTCATTCTGCCAGATATATATCAAAATACTTTCTGCATAAGGGGTTTTGCAAAGCCTGCTGTGACAGGAGTTCTGTTTGGATGTTGCGTTGATGCAAGAAGGTCTGCAACTGAACGGAAACACCACTGTACAATTTCAGAACCATTTAAGAAAATATAGTAAGTTTCATTACAAGAGTCCGGGTTGTAATAGCTTAGACTCAAGGCACCTGGAAATATTTGCTGGTGTTGAAAGAACCGAAGAGATAAATTCCAGTGGGTTATTCTGCTTTATCTGAAAAGTTGTTTATTCATTGATTAGCCTGAGGCAGTAGTTTTTCTCATTAGTACAGCAAAATCTGCTCAAATTTAGAAATGAATCTATAAAGCTATACTGCTTGGAGTATCCTCCATACTGCAGATGTGTTAATTGGTGTGTAGCCAGTGTCATTTTCTTAGTATACACAGACATTCGCTTTTTGGACACTGTACTTGAAGTAACAAAATATATTGCATAGATTTATCATTTTTCCAAACTGACAGGCACGATACTGAAGTGTTCTTCATTACAGTGAATTTGGCAGCACGTGTTGCACTCCAAGGGAGCAGACTGCAGAAATGCAATAGGAGTAGTCACATCACAGATCATTTTTTGCAGATTCAGATAAACAGATTAACAGTTCTAAGTGAAATATCCTGATGCATTTGTGTATTTTATAGAATTTAGGAAATCACAGAAATACTTATTCTAATTCTACATACAACTCAAGGACAAAGTTACCACAGATATGTAAACAAGGCAAAATCAATTAATTTCACATTCCTAAGTTGGGCCCTCTGCTTTTTTTCTTTCTTTCCTGAAGCAAATGTTCACTTGATAAGCAGTATCAAAAACACATGTTCAGTCTTATGCTTTTGATATCCAAACAGGAATTGACACAAAACACTGGTTCTACAGATTAACAAACATGTCTGAAGCAAGTTGGTAAAGAAATGGGTTAACACTCAATAGCTGCAGTTTACAATACTCACCATGTCAAGATTTAAACCAAAGTATCTGTACTTGATACACGAAAGACACAAGACAGATTTAGAAAAGTAAAGACAAGTTCACACACTAAATACATCCTTGATACAATCAGACTGGAAGATGGATAAACCAATCACCTTTGTTGGGAAAGTTCCACAAATCTCCCAAAAAAATTACAGACAGACTTGAAACCATGAAAAAAGAAATCAGCCCCACAACGTACTTGAAGAAACTACTTTATCACATTTTTTTCTCACTGCCCAAAATCAAACTGCAAAACAGGGAGAGAAGCTTTTCTTTGCATGTTCTGTATAATTGGTTTTTTACATCAAGTATCAAGAGTATATCAAAAGGCCTGTCTTTGTGTCCACATATTAAAAAGGGTTTAAATAAGAATTAACTAAAATATTCCTATACTGATAAATCCAAGTGGTAAACAAATAAAATGTCTATAATAAATTTTTACCTGCTAAAAAAACCCAAATCCCACAGAAGAATGGTTCTTTGAGGTCTGGGATTTTTTACCTTCTTTTTATTTATTTTTTTTTTAACTGCTATGTCAGGACACTTAGTAGCAAGTTTTCTGCACAAATCATCCATCTGCAATTCACACTCTGAACAAACACCAAGCCTGGGTGTTTCAACTCCTCCTCTGGAATCTTAACAAAAGCAGAGGAATGGGGAGTTTGCCTTTCAGTATTTGTGAAAAAGTCAGCTGAAAACACAGACAGGGTGCACAGTCTTACCCCATCCAGCATTTGCTCCCTGTTTTTAGCATCAACACTTTCAATGGGAACTCATTTTATTTAACAAAATTCAATAATTTATAATATTGAAGTATATCCAACACTAAAATTTCCCTCATTTACAGAAGCGTAGAATTTTCTGTGCATACAGACTGGTGTTATGTACACACAAACGGAAAGGGTCATCAAAAGAACTTTTTGGCTGCTGCTTCTTGTTGGCTCCTGAAAGAAAAGGCAGAAAATAATTCTTCAAGTCTTTTTAATTTGAAACTAGCTAACTGCTTTACATTTTCATTTATTTGAAGATTAGGAGATTCCAATCCTTATTAATAGAGACTTAGAGAAAATATAAGTCATATCACAAAAACAGAATATTTTTTTTCCATTCACAAAGACACAGGTAGCATCACTGTACTTCCAATTTTGCATCAGACACAAAAGGAAAAAAAACAAACAACCCCACGTGAACAAACAAACTGACTTTTAAAATACTGAGAAGCTTCAGAAAATGTTCAAGAGTATCTGATTTGCCTAAATATCAGGGAAAGAATTGACTTTAAGTGGGATTTCCTTTTACCCTCTGGCACAGATCATTAGTTTTCTTAGTGGATACAGACACTGTGGATCAACCACGTCCAGGTGCTGGAATTACAAAGAACTGCAGGGGACCAGCTCCTTGTTTGTCTTGGAAATCATCATTCCAGCTCATGGCAAAACCACTACCAAGCATGGAGGTTGTCCTTTTCATCAATGCGAATAGAATTCAACATTATGACATCACAAGGAGGGGGAAGAGAAGAGAAAGACCGTCCCAGTGAAAAGAAAAAAGAAAAGAAAAAAGCAAAGCAAAGCAAAGAAAAGGACACAACAGTCAGGTTGAACCAGGTCAGGTTCCCACTTGATACATGGTGGGTGAATCGGGATAGAATAAACCAAACTTCATTATGATAATTCAGCATTTCCAGTGGGTTCTGGAAATGGTAAATTTTGCATTCTCAGAGGTTTTGAAGGCCTGACCAGTTTAAATCCCAAGTGACCCTATCTGAATTCAGCGTGGACCCCATTTGGAGCAGAAGATTGAACTGGAGACCTCCCAAGGTCTCTTCCAATCGGAATGATTGCTTGCTTTAACAAGATTAACACAATTATACCATTCCAATGACATTATCAGTCAGCAGTTCTAAAACTATTTGCCCTGCTGTCTTTAAGCCACACGAGACTTACCTATACATTACATAACCAATGAATAACACAGTTTGCACTGCCACAAATATGAAGAAATGCATTGTAGATAAGCAGGATGGAAACGGTGGCAACTCTGGACACTTTTGTTTCTCACCAGATGGCTAAAAACCAAGAAAAGAGCAAACAAGACATCCCATCAGAAGACTCAAAAAACAAGGGCTTTGCAATGTGATGTAAAAATCAGAGATGATGGAGAGAAACTACAGTACTCTGAAAAAATAATCTTACTACTCATCTCACTCTCCCCTCCCACCTTTACACTTCTCAGACAAATTGCCTGATGTTAAATTGAGGCTTACATGGGAAAGAATCCATAAATACGGTAAATTAATCAAGGACCTTCTACAGATCATAAGCTAATTCAGCTTAACTGCTACCTAGGCTAGACTAAGGTACTGCTGAATGTGAACACAGTCTTTTTTTTTTGCATTAAGAAGCCTTAAGCAGAGCCTGCCTGAGTTTTCCCTGATTAAAGCTCTCCCTTGTGTGCAGAAGCACCACAGAATCTCCTCTGTACAGAGCTGTTAAGTAGGGGGGGGAAACACAAAAAAAAAGCACCTAGAAAACCTAATTGCTTGACCTTGTTTCCACAGGAAATTAGACTAAAAATCATGCTCTTTGTGCAAAACTTCTCATCAAGACCCAGATCATGCAGTTAGGTCAAGGCAGCATAGTTTTAGTGAAGCAGCTTAATGAAGGATTAATTGCTCCCTAAATTGCATGCTGGCTCTCCCTAGCTTTTCACTAAGAGCCAGAGAAAGCTGTGTTACACTCACACTCACACTCCCAGCACAGAAATTACCGTGTTGCGCTGCACTAAGTGCTCTATGTCCCTCTTCACTACGTGAAGGTGTTCTTTGATGTCATTGAAGTGCTGGGTTGTTTCATAGACTCCTGCAGAGCCAGGGTGCTGGGCCCCACTGATGGACCTCAGAGCATCAGTCACAGAACTTCTGAAACAAGACAAACAACAAACCAGCTTTCGTCACACGCCAGCTTTTCTACAAACAGCACCTACTCTGGACAGCTTTTAGCTCATTTGAATTAGGCTGAAATACATAATTGCACCAAAAGGCAGCAAGTGCTACTAGCTTTCAAGAATACCTCTCAAGAAATAATCCTTTAGCCAAACTACGATTTTTAAAAATCGCTCATTGTGCAGACAGCTGCCAATTGCAGAGTGCCCCATCTCTCAGTCACGCTGAGAATAAGAACTAGCAAATATTCTGTTGCCAGACATCTGCTTTGCCTGCCTGACTGCTGAGGGCTACAGAACAAGAGTTCTGCCTCAGGCGCTGGCCAGGGCTCTAGGATCAGCAGAGTTTAATGCAATCTTTGCAGAAACCCAAAAGCTGTTTGAAAAACAAATAAATAAATAAATAAAATCAGTCATGTAAGAAATAAAAACAAGGAAGAGGCTTTAGGGATAAGAAAAGATTTAGATACATCCTTGTTTCGTGATTACCATTTATACGAGGAACTCAATTCCCATATGCATTGTCAAAATACTTAATATTATCTTATTGTGAATTCATTTTCCTTCTACAACAAATGAAATTAAATCCAGAAAAACTTGAGGTTTCATATCTAATTTGGTTTGAAGTAAACTAGTCAATGAAAGAAAAAAACCTTAATCTCTAATCAATATGTTTATATAATTTTCCCCCACTGTGCTGTTTCTTTTGAGTTGCAAAGAGGATTATTCTACAGCCAAAATATTTATCATGTGAATGATAATCTCTTCATTATTAACAGAACAGACAATCAAAATGTATGCCTCTGGATTTCTGTTTAATTTACTTAAAACTTTCCATTTGGTTGAGATGGAAGCACACTTCAACGCTTTCATGGAGCACTCCTAACTCTCTGTAGAGTGGTCAGCAATTTTTCATTTACCTGGACTTGCAATTAGTGTGATAATGATAATTTTAGAAGTAAATTTCCCACTGGAAGGTTTTACCTTAAATAACCTGTCATGTCCACTGCCTCATGCCCACTGCCAGTAATTCAGTCTTTCCACACAGCTCACAGTGTTATAACACAAGTGGGACACTCCCTTGGTTCTTCTCCCTCCTAACAGAACCGTCTCTACATAAAGAACAGAAATCTGCACACCCACCTTCCCCCAGACCAATCCAGACTTTGTTAAAAGCAAAATAACTTCCCTTAATAGACACGCCTGTATCAAATTGAATTTCTATTGACTTTTGCATTAATAACACCCTGCTGACAGTTTCTATTGTAGGAAGATGCAAGATTCTTCTGTAATCAGGTGATTAAGAAATCCACAATCTTGCCAAGAAAATTACTTGGCCCCTAAGTCCTTTTCCTGCGGGATGACAAGCGATGCACAGAGGGGCTGTTTATTTCTCTCTCTAAATAAAGCATTTCTTTAATCTAAGAAAAGTATTAAGATGATGTTACGCAAACTGTGAGCTGGTAAGTAGTCACTAAAAGGGCAGACTGCCAATGTTAACAAGAAAATCTAATTTGCTTGCAAGGTATAAAGATTTGTCAAGAATATTAACATAAAAGCTTCTGTGGAAGAACAAGTGCAAAAATGGAAGCACTCTAATCTTTATTCTACAAAAAACTGACCTACTTAGATAAATCACAGGAGCTGCCCTTAAACTAATATGGGAGTGGGGGAAGCACAACTGAAGGAATTGTTTTTCTCCTTATTTTTTTAAATACAAGGTAAGTAATGCTATGTTTGAGCTGCGGCAAATGAAGGGCTAAACCAGGTTAAAGCCATTCCTGATTAAGACAGCAACAGTAAAACATCTTAAAGGGAGTACTGAGACACCCCCATCAAACACAAGCATCTTCACAAATCTATTTCAGCAGTATAGCACGTTCAAGATAAGGGGTTTACTTCATTGTTTTTAAAGGGGCTGAACTAAGCTGTTGAATTTCATTATATAGATAATGGAATTTCATTATAAAAAAGAGACAAATTATGGCTCTTAGCAATCGTTGGGGCATGAACTGACTTTATTACAGAAATTAAATATATGCAGGGAGTCTTCACTAAGGAACTGACACAAACGTCAAGTTTGTCAATACTGTCTCACTGAAATACTGTCTCTCACAGAGGATTTAAATAGAAATCATAAAATTCAAACCACAGCCATAATATTTGGAAGGTGTTTACCTCATTTCCTTTACTTGTCTAATGACCTCTTCTTGGGTTTTCACAACTGTCTCTATCTCTTGCTGGAAAACCTGGTAGGGGCAGGGGGGAAAAAAGATCAACATATCTTGGAAAAAAAAAATTAATCCCACAGCTGGAATCAGGCTGGGCTCTGAATCACCATGGGGTTTATTTACCTGTCCCTGCTGACCTGGAGACCCAGCTCCTCTTTTGGCAATCTCTTCTGTGACTGCAGAGACATATTTCCTCTGCTCATCCAGAATCATGTCCAGCTGTCTGTTAAGCTGTTTGATTTCCAGGTGAATTCGATTCTGCCCCTCAAAGATTTGCCTCAGTTCACGATCACTCACAGTTTCAAAAACATCATCTGCTGCTAAGAAAAAACACAGGGGCTTTTTAAACATGTGCACATCCCTCACAAGTTGCATTGGATCATTCTCCTTGCTCCCTTAACATATTCACATCCATCTACCTTCTCCTACAACTTCACCATCCCAACGTCCACAAGACTCTGTGGCAAAGGGATTATTTCTTATCAAAGAAAGGCTGAACCATATCTCAAAAATGCAGATCAAAATAACCTATAGGACCTTTAGAACATAATGTCATAATGTATCACTGTGCAATAAAGATGACAACCTGAAATTTCACCTCTAGATGCCCAAAGTACATTCCCAGTGTATTTGCAGTCACATACAGCTATTAAAATCCACAGAAGTAACAAATGGCTTCCATTATATTTTCAAAAAATCGGGTTCTTGTCTGCCCAGCATTAGGCAAGCATTAAAAAGCTTTTCCATGGTAAGCACATGTTCCAAGATATGCACAGGCCACCTTTAAAAAAGTTTTCTATGAATGTGCAGAAACAGACCAAAAAGATGTCCTTTAAATAATGAAAAAGGCCATGCTGTCTTAACCACCACCTTACAGAGATGCATGACCTCCTCTCCCTTCTGTTGTTCATAATTCCCACCATGTTTCCAGTCATTCATTTTGTTCTCAATACAGGCACCACCAGGATAACTTTAGAAACAGGAAACAAATTACAGTAAAGATTTTAAAATAATGTAAGTAACATCAGTGGGAGCCTAGCAAGATCAGCCAGAGTATCCCTCATTCAGAACATCCTGGAAAACAAATGTTTTCCTGGACAACTGAAAAATAGCTCAAATAACTTACCTGGCTGTCCTTGCACATCAGGATGTTCCCTTTGAAATTCTTCCTTCTTCTTATCCAATTCTTGCTGGAAGTGTTCAAACTCTTCTTGATACTTCTCTTTATCTTTCTGAGGGATTTCTGCATCTGGTGTTGGCTTTAAAACATTATCAGAAGGAAGGGCACGTGTGAGATTTTTTCATGTTCTTCCCCACTCTTAACACAACTGACTCTCCTGGTCAGATTTCAGAAGTGAACACCTAACAAAGTTACTGCAGCACATTCTACATTCAACTGAAGTGAAAAATCACACATTCCCATGTAGATCCAATAGAAAATTTTCCCAAAACAAAATTAAAACAAGTTTAACAAGCATAAATGCTTTTTAGCAGTATGGAATCATCCTAGAAGTAAGGAAAGTTGAAAGTGAGAACAGATATTTGCCCACTTCCAAAAGAAAATGTACTTTATAATACTGCATGGTTTGATTTAACATCATGAGTTTTGTTGCTTCAGTGGTGCTTCCAGAATTCTGGTCTTGAGAACATTAATGACAATATTACTGAAACATTACAATACTAGTTTAATTTTTCTAAACCACATGACAGCACAGCCACATGTCAAAATTGTGAGACAGGAATGCCACGTATGACTTAAGAGGAAATACCATAATTTGGTGCTGCACATACAATAATATGTACAATAAAATATTTTACTAATCATGCATAAAAATTCTTACTGCTTCCTTCCCAGGTTCAGTCAACTGGAAGGTCAGAAATGACAGCACATCATGGTCATCTGTATTCAACAAACAAACAAAAAACCACCTTACAAATGTGTCTAACTCCCAAGCCAACCTTCCACTTGCAAAGGATCTTCAAAAAACTGCATCCTCACAAGTGTTTGTGCAGTGGGGAATGAGAATCTACAGGGGCTTTGTCAGGAAAAAATGAAAATTCTTTAGCTGCAGCAAGGAAAAGTCCAAAGCATGTAAGTAATTGGGGACTGTAAGAGGGTTCATTACATCCCCATGGTCAAAAATTAGTGGATCAACATGAGTAGTTAAAACACAACCACCCAACCAAACTTTCTTGCAAGCCTTACAAGTCCCCACAGCATTTGCCATAATTTTTAACGTTTTCTACCTGCAAGTCCCCCTGTGGCTGCAGATATTCCAAAATACCCTTGTGATGGCAACACCATATCTTCCACTTTGGCACAAAACTCGTAGTCCTCTTTATCCGGAGTAAAGCCATTATTAATTAATACCTAAAAGGACAAACACTTATGATTTTCACCACATTTTTGTGTTAATTTTTTTGTCAGTTCGCAGTAATGCTCACAAAATACAACTTTATTGGGTAACTCAGCTCATAAAAAACTACTTATGTTTGAAAGAGACATTTTACCAACATTTTACATAAGCATTCTATTTGCAAAAGTCCACATCCTAAGAAGGTTCTGGGCAACACAGAACTGATCTACACCAGTCATCCCTTGCAGTTGTGACTCAAAGCTGAAGGAAATTCTGCAGATGCATCCCCAGAGAAAGAGAGAACTGCTAAGTTTAGCAGCCACATCTGGGACACGGAGCTCCCGGAGGAGGCATCAGGCCCCAGGTGAGAACAGAGCAGCCTGGGAGGCTGAAGTTTAACTTTCATTCAGGAGTGACATGCAGCTTTACCCATGACAACACAGTACAAGGTCTGCCCTCTTCCAGGTACAGTCATGTTCACTTTTAGCGAAACTTCTACTACAAAATGATAGCTCTGCACTTTATGGCTGCTACCTGTGAATATATGAACAGCACCTTTCCAGAAGGGATCAGGTGCCAACAAACACACACTCTGCAGCTTTCACAACCTGGCACCACATTAGTATTTTTCTTTCCTTACCTAGAAAGAATTCACAATCAGCTAGTATTTAGAGAAGCCTTAAAGACCCCCTTATACCAGTGGGTTTTAGTCTTTAGTCTTGAAAGCCCTACTATTTCTTGGAGGTGAGAAGCCCCAGGTAGAAAATTTAAATCTACTGTTGAAGAGTTTTAGGTTTTTAGTCACATTTCAAGAACCTCTGGTTCAAAAATCAGCTGTAAAACCCTCTGCAACTCTTAGATTACCTTAAGAAATACCAAGCTCAGGAGCAGCTCAATCACCGGTAGCTAAAACAGATCCTGGCTTTGGGACGCCTCTCCAGGCAAGTCCAGAGCAACAGAAGGGTTTGAACATATCATGAGTGTGTTTGCACAACTGCCTCCTAAGTCACATCAGAAAAATCAGCAATACCTGCATTGCAATGCAGCCAAAACGCTGGAACTGACATATTTGTTGCAACTCTGGGAAAATCCAGTGTCACATTTAAGAAGCTGAGAAAAACAAGTAGTTGTGTTATTTGGGACTCACAGTCAGTGTTTTTTGGTAGTAGGTGATCTTGACTCGCACAGGATAGGGCTTGTTCCGAAAGTCCCTCTGACAGGATGCCAGGGCTTGCGTGGATCCATCGCTGTGCAGAAAGGGAGCATCAATAAAACTCTGTGTTATCGTTAATCAGCTGCAACAAAAAAGGGTCTGACTCTCACTAAGCAACCTCAGCACAGTTTTTCAATCTGCAAGCTTTTCCAGGCTGTTCTGCAATTGCACCGAGCTTTCTGCAGGGATCTCCAGTACTGACTGCATGCTGTACTCAGGACACAATGCAGAGGGAATGCAGCAATGGGGAGGTCTGTTTTCTGAGATACATCCTAAGATACAATTTTTAGATATATTCCTGCACCCAGGAAATAACTGCACCAACTGAGCTAGACACCTCTCCTCTCCGAAATCCAGAAAGGTGTCCATTGTGCTGCTGATAAAGAATTGGAAACCAAAATTAATCCAACTAATTTAACAGCAATTTGCTTTCAGTCAGTCACTTCTGCCAATTATTATCTGTGTGTGGAGGACCCCCATAAGCAATAGTCTGTACTGTACCTGTACTCATCTGAGTTCATCCATCCCAAAGGGCATATGCCAATAAAATATCCATCAGTTGCCAATTTCTCTGCTGTTACTGCCAAAGCAGTGTTTTAACAAATAAAAACCCTCAAATGTAAAGGAAACAACAAAGTTTTGTATGAAAGAAGCCTTTATAATGCTTCTCAAAGGGTTTCATGGAACAATTCATCATTCAAAAGCAAGCATTCAGCAATAACGCTGAAAATAAACTTACTTCTGATGGTCATACAGCAGCTTTCCATTGTTGCCTACAACAATCACTCCGGGATTGTTTTTCTAGGGAAAGAAATGGCACACAAATGGATTAGTTTAATGTGAAGGGAAATATCAGCAACATTTGTGAAAGCCTTCTGCTAAAATCAGTCTAAAACATCTACAAGCAAGCCAAAGTTGTGCAGGAAAATCAATAGCACCCAAGCAGACCTACTACGTATTGTTTAAGTTTCAGGATCATTCTGGACAGGAAAATTGAGAATTGAATACAGCAACTGTCATCCTCATCAGCTACAAAATCTTTGCTGCTGAGCTGCCTCAAAGCAGATTTCTCCCAAGAAAAAGAGCATCTCTGAAGACATGCATAGAAATTGGTGTTTCCAGTGGAAGGGAAACCTGACTAATTTTAGCCCTTTAAAGTGAAAGAGGGGAAGAGTAAGAAAACAACATCCTAGTTTCTTCCTCAACAGGCAGGAAATGAATTTGTCATCTTTGCTGCAAGAGTTTCCTTCCAACCAACCTTCCCATCATTGTCAAACGAATCAAAGAAAATTCCAACACCGTTCCATTTATCAGCTGCCCCGAAAACAGGACCTTCCAAGCCTTGCTCTTCTGTAAACCAGATTGCCTATGAAGAAAGCAAAACGTCATAAGTCAAGATTCACTTTTAAAGCACATTTGTTCTTCTCAGTTACATTAAACCGCTCCTACCAATCCATCAGCTCCAATGCGGCCTCTTCCTGTAACTCGAAAGGTCACTTCCACTTCCCAGTATTCAAATATTGATTTGTTTTTTGTCCACACGGAGCCCTTCTGGCTTTTCAAGGAGGTTGTTATACGGATCTGATCTGCACTTGGGATGGCATCTATAAAGAAAACAAGATGTTCTAACTTTCTGCTTAGTAGTACAAAAGAACGACAGGCATACATTCAGAGAGAGATTCATTTCCTTGCATTAAAGAACATTACTTTTAGGGATTAGTTTCTTGAAAAAGAAGGGGGAAAAACTCATCTATAGACAGTTGCCTTCATGTCACTTGCATCATGACGTCAAGTAAAAAAAAAGGTACATTTGAGAATTAAGCAGCAGCAACTAAGTTAAAGTCTGACAAAAACCAAAACCACAGAAGTTACTGCAGAGAAACTGTGCAGATGGAACTGTAAATGCCAACACATTTCACAAGGGGGGACACTCAGGAAAGGCAACGAGCCTTTGGGAGCACCACGGAACCCTTAACCCAGAGCGCACAGAAACAAACGCTCTTCAACCAAGTCCTATTTGCATTTCGAGCTTTGAGACGCCGAAAGCCAGCGGTTTGTGTGGCAGCAGGGCCCGGGCCGAGCTGGAGCGCGGCAGCAGTGACACATCAGCACTTCCCGGCAGCGCCGCCAGAGCCCTCCCCGGGCCCGCGGCCGCCGCACCACGAGCCCATGGGGCCATGGGCGCCTTCGCACCTGCGGGCGGGCCCGGGCACCTCCTCGCCGCCGCCGCATCTCCCCTGCGCCTCCCGTGCCACGTGGAGCCCGAGGGCACGGCCGGCACCCACGGCCAGCTTCGCCCGCGGCTTCTCCCCGAGAGCCCGCGTCCCCCGAGCGGACCCTGCCGCCTCCACCCCGGGAACCCCCGCCCGGCACTTACTGCCCGTGTGCACCCAGAACGGCACCGTGCCATCCGCCTGCACCAGGTGCGGCCCTTTGAAGCTGTACTTGTACTCGAAGCGCCGATGCGGCGCAGCCGCCGCGCCCTCCGTGGCCTGTGCACCGGAGAGCGCCGGGCGGCCGAGGGCGAGCAGGAGGAGCACCAGCGGGGCGAGCGGCGCCGCCATCTTGGCCGAGCTGCGGGGCAATGCACAAGGCCAGCGGGGCGGCCTCTGATTGGCCGAGCGCGGGGGCGGGCACGTGAGGGGCGGGGGGAGAGGCGGGACCGCGGTGAGGGCGGGCCGAGGGCGGGGCTGGGGGCGGGGCTGAGGGCCGGGCACCGGGGCGGGCACCGGGTACCGGGCGCGGGGCACCGGGCGCGATCGAAGCGTGGCCCCGATCCCGGTCCCTCCTGGTGAATTTCCGAGCAGCCCCGGGTCCGAGGGGCCGTGCGCTGTCAGCTGGGGCGCGGGTCAGCCGCGTTCGTGCGGCCTCTCAGGCAGCTGCGAGCCGCTAACGGTGCACAGAATGTCTGAAAGATAAATACGCCGTTCGTTCCCCTCAGTGTTACTTCCTTAGCTAAGACGGCGCATCCACCAGCTCTTTTCGGTTCATTTGCAGAGCAGTGGAAGTCCCGCAGGGAAATGCGCGCTGTTTCTCCCAGCATGCGAGACCAGCCTTCCGCAGTGTGAGCAAGCCCAAGCTCCGGTGGCAGGCCCGCGCCAGCCGTGAGCGGTGACAGCGGCGACAGGTGGGGACAGCCCCGACACTGCCCGCACGGGAAACACGGCCGGTGTCGGCGCGCAGCGTCACACAGCCGGCAGGGCTTGTCGAACCGAGAGTTAAACCAAGCACTGAACCAACAGTTAAGAGCTTCCTTTTCCATTCTCGTCATTTTCAGCCTGTCTCACTGCCTTATTGGAGAAGAAAATGCTTATCAGGAGTGTTTTTCTTTTTCAGTTTCTTTACACCCTTGGGTTTTGTTCTACATTTTTCACACCCATTTGATTCTGACATCCCTTCTTTTCCTCTTAATCTGCAAATATGAGCAATCTAAGACTCACTACGTAGGTTCAGAGCCTGCTAAAAAAGAGGACGACCTTGGAGGCATTTGGGAGAGATTAAGCTATTTTTCTAAAATGGCACACATTTCCTTCAGCGTGGGTGAAAGTAAAACCTTACATTCTCACTTCTTTATCAGCTACACAAAGGAGTAAGCAAATATATGACCAGATGAAACTTGGCAAGCAAAATGTTTCTGAGATAAATTTTAGAATGTCTGCATATAAATATATTGAGGATTCTTGAGCAGTTAACATTTGTTTCTATAGAGAAAGAAGTGCTTGATGTTTTGTTTTGTATAGTGTCTTCCATCCAACAATATTCTAAACCATCCCTGATTTATGAATCTATTTTGCATTTTTTAGAGCGTATGTGTGGGAGATGTCATGGGAATTGGGAGTCTCTTCTTGGCAGCTTTCTAGACACAGAAAACTCAGCAGTTTTTCTGTCCTTTAAAGATCTAGAAAGTAATTTTTTCCAGTAAAATTCTGGAATTACTTCAGGGGATAAAACGGTGTGTGCCTCAGAGGTCCAAGCAGGGCAGCATGAGGCCCTCTCCTGTCTGCTTCCTCCATTTGCCAGTAACCTCAGAATTAATGCCTATGAAATACCAGAACCACACTGAAGGAGACTAGAAAGCCAAAAACTCAAGCCTTGAAACAATTCCCTCTTACCCACTCACCCACACGTGTGAGAGCAGGCTGAAATTTTGCCATTTAGAGGCATTGGCATAGACACTGTCTTAGCAATTGTGCATGGAGGATTTGTAAAACCTCCTTTGAAAATGGAAACTCCTTCAAAAGTCTTCTTCCCAGGCACGGAAAGCTGCCCTCCAATCCGCTGTGACATGCAGGAAAACATCCAGAGACTCTCAAAATTATAGATATTAGCAGATTAGACTCTTCAAGGTAAGTCTCTTCAAATTGTTTTCCTACATGAGCTCACTAGAGGAAACAAAAATGTTTCCTATTTGTAAGAACTTTTTGAATTCTGTCCTGAAAATTACATTTGAATTCAAACCCAGTAACAGGGAAATGAAGGTTCAGCAAAGAGAATAGAAAATGGGCCACTGGATTGGATTGACAGGAACTGCCTGCACTGGCAGTTTGATAATCTGTATAATCATAATTTTGTACAATCATAACAAATGAAATACCTTCATTATCTCAAATTCTGCCTGAAAGTAGTCAGTATAATTTGTCTATCATTATTCTTATAAAAATGCCGTGATATTTCCCATAGATCTTGTCAGGAAGTCAAAACCCCTGTGAACATGCAGTAGCTACAAATCTCTCTTTCAGCCTCCAGAGCTCTGAGCATTTGGACGCCTTAACAAGCCCACACTGGAAAGGGCAGAGGAGAAAAAAGGAAAACAAATGAGGCTCCAGTGAGCGAACTCCTAAAAAGCGTGGGGAGAATCACTGCTTATGCTAATAAACTTTTGAGATATCTTGTGTTAACTTGAGGATTTTGAGCAGGAATGCAAGACCTGTCTGGTCTCCTCCGATCTCGGTGACCAGTCCGCGATTTTTATAAATATCCCTGAAGGCAAGCCTTTGCACACAGGCAGAGTTATTTTCTGTGTCACAATAGATGGGAATGCTGAAACAGACTGGGTTTTTTGCACTGGCTGTGCTTTAATATATATGCAGTTAATTAAATGCTGTATGGAAGTCACAGAGGATTTTACTTTTGGTTTTTCCTGAGACCATGCCTTAGCATTTGAGCCTTAACTCAGCTTTATAAAGTCACTCATTGAAGCCAAAGACTCACCGTCCTTGAGTTGCCCCGGGTAACAATGGATAGGGAAAGCCCTGGGCATCTTAGAGAGCATTACCTTTTCTCGTTATTTCTGTTTATCAAATCAGTGAAGGGAAGGTGGGCTTTCAGTAGTTTAAAGCCCCTCTTCAACAACCAGCCCGATTTAATCGCAACTCCAAGACATCTGGAAGTAACAATTTTTCTTTTTAGAATAATAAAATTATTAAGATTGGAAAAGACCTCTAAGATCATCAATCCAGCCTTTAAAAAAAAATCTCCTTTTTTTTTTGACAGAAGAATTTCTTAAGATGTATCACAATAAAAAAAAAGGCAATATATTGAGCCCTGTTTTTCTGTGCTTTATCTCCCTGTCACAGCCTTGCGGATTCTCCCTTGCTCCTCCTCCTAGGCCAGCAATCTGTGTGTGAAAGTGTATTATTTAATTTCAATTACAATGTTAATTACAGAAGACAAGTGGTTACTGAATCTTGCACCGTAATTAATCAACCTGATATTTACTTACTCCGTTGCTCACACTGGATTAAGCTGGGTCTGGACAAGCAGGGCAAGGAAAGTGAGTGACAGGAGCATTATCATGGCACACTGCCTCCCATTGGGAAAGTTCATCTTCCTTCTGAAAGAGACGCCTTCAGGGATCATGGAATTTGAATTCCCTGTGAATTTGGTGTCATCTTAGCTTGACCAGCTCTGGAAGAACATATTAACCTCCTCTTGTGATTTTCAGAAAACCATTCTAATTTAGCAAGTAATTAAGGGTCACATGTAGGATAAAGAGCTAGATAAGCTTGGATTACGCACAGGAAGCTTTGTTTCCAAGGCAACCCGAGCAGAGGGGGTGTTAATGCTGAGGTCAGGCACTTAATGAACTGGGAATGGTTTCTGGCCGCAAAATGTATTCGAACCGGGCACGGCGAACTAACAACTGCATTGCCATTTAATGATTTGATGAGAGAAAACAAATGCCTACAGGGCTACTTATCGGGCAAACACTGCAGGAAAAGCTTACAGGCGGTGCCACCGTTCTGCTAAGCGAGGTCAGGAGAAGTCCAAAGCGATGACGCTTGGCCAGCCCGAGGTACTGCGGTCAGCAGGGCTGGATTTGGTGGCTTCCCGGTGCGAAGGTGTCGCGGTGTGCGTCAGCCGCCGCCGCTGGCACGCTCGGCCGTGCTGCGCTCCGCGCCTCCCCAGGCATCGCCCGGCGGCGTTCGGCGCGCTGCAAAGCCAGACCGCTCTTCCTGGAGCTCCGGACGCAATCCGCTCCCGGGACTCGAGACTCCGCGAGTTAATCCCTCGGGGCATTTGACAGGGCAAATCTCACACACAAATGCCATGCGCACGGGTAAAGTGGCCAAACAGCTCATCTCCAGCAAAATAGATGGATTTAGTAAAACACGGTAATGTTTTAAAAAATGATTCTGGCATTGTTTTGTTCTGTATGCCTAAGGAACAGCTGGGAATGAGATTGCTGTGCTTGAAGAATATTAGAGAGTACAGAAATTGGAGATGAGCCATTAAGTACCTTTTCAGTTCACTTGGACCTTAGCTCTGTGAGAGAAAGAATTGCACCGGCATTTTTCAGAGCTTTCTTTAAAACAAGCAGACATTTTCTGCTTTTTGGGACAATCAGGATATTCCGTAAGGCTGGGGTGTTCTTGAGGCAGGAACACAGGCACCTCTAATTTTGTGCCACGCTTTTTTCGAAATATGTGGATGCATAAATCACGGCAACTTTAGAGGCCAGCTGATCTCTCTTTTTCTTCTGTGTAGCCTTGAAATAAAAGCAGGTGATTTTACATTAGGCTACCTGTTTGCACGGTGGAATTGAAACACTCTGCTCTTTCAAACAGGAACTGTAGGACTTTCAGTTAAGGGTAACTGTGCTGAAGGTGAGCTGGCAAAACCTGAGCCGCTCACAATGGTAAAAAACAAACCAACACACAAAAAAGCCACCAACCAAAAAACCCCAAACCAAGCTAACGAACAAACATCCAGAAGGGAATTTACCTTCTTTGCTCACAGGTAGACAGAAGAGAAAAAAAAAACCAAAAAAACTAAAAAAGTAATAACCTTAAATAAGTTAAAAGTTTGAACAGCGGCAAGGAGAATTTATGCAAAATATTAGGGGATATTTTGCTTTTCTTCCAACTGCCGAATACCTGGCGAGAGGGCCAACAAGGCTGTAGCCTTTCTACACAGGACTTTTGAGGATGCCATCACATGTTGTTTGGTTGATATTTTTTTGAGACACAATTTGATAATTATTCCTGGATCAAGGCTAAATCTTACAAATAATAGCTGGACATCAATTAAAAGGCATCATGGCTTCCACAGCCCACTTAATAAAAAAGGCTAGATTTCAAAAGGATGCATCAATTGGGTGCTAAATCCACTAAAGGAACTGCAAAGAGCTTAACATGCTTGGCAAAATCAAATGCCTTAATCCAACTTTGGCCTGTAGAAGCTTCAAGGTGGCAATTACTGGTTTGATAGCGACCAGAGTCAGGCCATCTGAGATGGAATCAAGCTGCACCATCTTCACTTTCCTCTTCAGTGAGAGATCCCCTTCTAACATGTAGTGCTGTGCTTGCTGGGTGGCTCTTTTTTATTTGAATTTTATTAAAATGAACAATTGGGCCATTCATGTTTATCTCAAACAGGGATGAGCTGAACAGATTTAAAACCATCTAAACCTCTTTGAACATTAGGAGTTGTCAAATTTAGAATCTCTTTAATAGAATGACCCAGAAGCGAGCCATAAAAACCGTGTGAGCATCCCTGACTTTGAACTTTGCCTTCTGGACTGCAGGCTCTGGATGAGCTGTTCATGTGATTCTCAGCACAGCTTGAACCACCCAATTTCTCACTGCTGCCCCTCTTCTGGTTGTGTGACAAGTCCCTGTCACTTGTCAGATGTCTCCCCCAGACTCGCCTCTGCTACACTTTTGTTATCTCCCTTGTTTTATCTCCCCTCCCTACCTTTGCTGATTTCTTTCTCCGGCACATTTCTCTCTGTGCTGACTCTAGGTCGTCCCTCAGCTCTGCCCAAGTTTCCATGTCCTTGCTGTTTCTCTAAAGCGTGTCCCAGTCTCAGTGGGGAGGGCAATTTAGGGCATGATCCCCAATGCATCTCTTGAAGAACAGAGAACCATACAGATAATTCCATTTGCAGTGCAAGCTCATCACTGCCGCTTGTCTCTGTTTCTGTCTGTGAGCAGGAAGGAGTTCTCGGTGGGTTTGGTAACCAGAGGAACAAGCATGGGGAAGTCCCCTTCCCCTGAGTTTTACTGAGAAGAGCTCTTGGAAACACCACGAAGAAACCCGTGGAACCCAAGGGAGAAGAGACCATTGAGACACCCGCCCCAAATTCTTTGCTGTCACCCCTTGTGGTTTTTGCCTGCAAATGAAATTTGTAAACCTATTAAACATTACCCCATGTGAATTCTTACCAAACTAACATTTCTAGAGTGACCCAAGCCAAGGAAAAGCCATTTTCAGATTACGAGAGGACTTCCCAGCCTCTCCTCTGCTGCTTGCTTGCTTTCTCCAGCTTTACTGATGTCAGTGATTGCTGGATACACTGCCATCTGCCACCTCTCCTGCAGGGATGGCTGCCAAATTCCCTCTGAGGTCAAAGATGAGGATTATTGGCCCCTGATGGTAGGGGCCACAGATGACATGGCCTGAAAATGCAACCAGGTCCCAGCAGAAACAAACGAAAGATGCTCCACTCTAGCAAAGGCAATGCTGATTACAGAGGTGATTTGGCTCGTGGCACTCCAGGAGCTTCGCAGCCATTGAATTGCTCTCTGTGTCTGCAGGAAAATGCAGGGTTTGCCAGCTTTGCATCTTTCTTGGCTGTTTTATAGCTATGGCTGGATGGCTATGCGCACCTGTTTGGAGGAACTGGTTGTAACTTTGTTCTCTAGGAAATGTCTTTCCAACAGCCAGCAAGAGATCCCTCGTTTTCCTGACAGCCAAAAGAAAATAAGTGACCACGCATTAAAGTGGAAAGAGTCCAGTTTAGAATGTGAATAGAGCTACAAGTTATCAAGCATAAACACAAACCCAAAGAACTCGCTGTTTGTATACTGATTGAGTTTTCTATACACAGGTAAAAAAATTTAAAAAAAAAGTGAGGAAAGGAGGAGCCCTGACACTTTATTACTCATCTACATAAATAGATAATCAAAATTGTCACAACTGAAAAGTTCATTGTCTTCTTGAGCTGACTGGAGGAGTCTCAGCTCCACTTTCCTCTTTTCATCCAACAGGAAACAGCTTAGCTGCTGGATTTTGAAGAATTTTGAGAGTTGACTGTTTGTCCTGAGCCTGTGCCAGAGATTCCAGACCTGTCATCATAGGGCAGCCTCTTCCTGGAGGCCTAAAACTATTGCTTACTTGGACAAACAGCCTGGAAAAGCATCCTGTGCCCACGTGTGTGCCTAGATTGGATATAAAGAAATTCAGAAACAGCAGAGGACTGTGTTTAACACAGAGATTTGCAGTGTCACCTTCAAAAAGCTCACAGAATTATTTCTGAGCCTTGTCAGGCAACACCAACAATACAGCAAGGCGTTTTTGTACTCTCCTTTGGCACTCAGAATACTCTCAGTAGCTGGGAACTACAGAATTGGTCTTGAAAACCAAGAGCTGGTATCAACCCACCTAGAGAATACATGGAAAATACAGAGTGTTTAATGTCATGCTATAACCCTTTTTTAGGAAATGCATTTGCATATGGCAAAGGCAGAAGCTCTGGCTCCAGCTGTAGTGACAACAGGTCAACAGGTTTAATACTCTGATGGCAGAACTTTAAATTAAAAAAAAAAAAAAAAAAAAGAAAAAAAGAGAAAAAACAAAGAGAATGCCAAGGATGCTGGCCAAAGTGTGGGCATTCATTTAGTGCTGGAATTGTCTCTTTCTCTCCCAAAACTCAAACCTTCATAGCTATTTCCTTCATGCAGTTGTTTCCCTTCTCGGTTTAGTTTCGAACCACAGGAGTTGGTTTGGGTTTTGAGGATGGTTGGTTTTGGTGGAATGGTTTTGGTTTGGTGTTTGTTTTTTTTTTTTGTGTGTGTGGTGCTTTTTTGGTTTTGGTTTTTTTTTTTTTTGTTTGTTTGGTTTTTTGGTTTTTTTTGGTTTTTGCTAAGCCCTCATTAACTCCACTCACGCTGTCTCACTCTGTTTGCCAGTGGTTAAGTAGTGCTTTTTTTAAAAAGCAACCAATTAGCATCTCATCAGCTTCAATTAGAGGAGACAAAAGCAGTGTAAAGATAACTCAATGAGAGGGGGTGGCACAACATCATGTAATCACTTAAGACAGCGGTGAGCATTCACTGTACTGGTTGTGCCGGGCTGGACCTATTCACCTTTTCCTGCTTCCTGCTTCTTTCTGGATGCATTTAAGACTTTTTTTTCTTTTTTTCTTTTTTTTTCTTTCCTTTTTTTTTTTTTCTTTTTTTTTTTTTTTTTTTTTTTTTTTTTTTTTTTTTCTGGGAAGCCAGGCCTCCCAGGAGTCTCAGAGTCTGTCATTCAGGGCTACCTGTTTACAGCTCAGCGACCAGAAGGACCTAAACAATCCTATATTGTACGCCCAGTGCTTCCTTAAACTTAGGCCTCTACAAAGGCATGTTTTCAGAAGCTGGGCAGAATAAGTTAAAGGCTGGCTTTATACTCATTAAGTGTTCTGCTTGTACTGTCTTCTAATTACATGGCAGGGCAACAATGTCTTTTTTTTTTTTTGTCAATGGCGTTCTTTGGAGCAGTTAATTTGGTGCCTGTACTAAATGCCCCCAAACATTAATTAGTGTGGAAGGAACCCTAATTTCCTCGGCAGCTTTCCTCTCCATTTACTTCCCTTGTTTTCACATAGGCTTGGATGAGCCTCTATAATGAAATTACCTCATTAATGCCTTTATTCTTTCAAAGTAATTCATTCAAGATCTACCATTTAGTTTTAATTTGATGCTGTCAAAAGCAAAAGGTGCATTCATGTCTTTGATTAGTGCATTTTTTTCCTCTCTAAAGAGTGGACAGATTTAAATTATTAAGATGGCAAGTAGTGAGTTATAATTGGATACAAGCAGCACTTCAGTGAATATTAAATGCTTTCAAAGCCTGGCCTATCTGCTCTGCTGACTATTAACTGTGTCCAGTGAGTTCTTCTGTGGGGTTTGAATTAACGGCACATTAGCTACTGTGAAGCAAATGAAGTTTAATTTTGTTTATAAAAAACGTTGCAGTTGCATTTATCAACATGACATTTCCTTGTAGCAGAGCTCAGTTTGCCCCATTATCCTACCCTGACCTCATTGCTTGGTTAGTCCAGCTCACACGGGTGCTCATCCTGTGCTCAGCCTTGCAAAGTCTGGACACCTACCTGGGTATGGCTTGGAGGATAAGACCTGGGAAACTCTAAATATTGCCACCTTAACTACATTTAACCACCCCGATAATTTGTTTACAGAGTAGAGGGGCACAAAATGTATTTATGATTAATGGGGAATGCACAGGCATGGACTGAGCAGGGACGATTTAACACCAAATCTTTGATCTTTTAATGTCTCCATCCTTCCTCCTTTCAATCACAGCTCACGTCAGAAACTACCTGAGATGCATCAGAGAAACACAGATGGCAGAAGACTTCTGCAACCTGCTTGGCACATGCAATTTAGGACTAATTACTTAGACTCTATTGGGTGGGTGCAGTGCTCCTAGTCCTCGAAGATCAATCACATACTTGGGCCAGGAGCTCTGCAGGGCCCTGTGCTCCCAGGGCCTTTCAGTTTGGAATATCTCCAAGGATGGAGACCCCTCAGCCTCTCTGGCTACCTGTTGCAGTAGTTACCCGACTCCAGATGTTTTCCTTCAGTAATTGGCAGGGAAATATTATATATTCAGTGCAAGCATCAACTGTAATAGGATAACTCGAATTTATAATATTTTATTGATAACATCTATAACTTTATATTGTATTACATATTTATTAAAATATCTGATATGTTCAGTGCATATTACATGGGATATGTGTAATACGTAGATAGATATTATACATCTATTATGACTGCAATCACAAGGCACACACAGAGCTGCGCTGTTTGTATTTAGAATCTTTCCCACCTGTGCTGTAAAAGCATCTTGGTTTTTTTTAATTTTTTAAATTAATAAAAAAAAATAATTAATTTCTCCACCCAGCAAGAACAGGAGCAAACCTTTGTATTTATTTGTTCCATGGTGGAGCAAGATCAGGGGAGTTTTGAAGTAATTTCTCAATGCATGGCTTTCACCATAAGCTGTGTCTCACTGCCCTCTCATGGCTGGATTACCCATGGATATCCCACTCCCATCTTCCTGAGGATCTTGCACCACTGTTCCGGCTAGCATCAATCATCTCTCTGAATTCCTGCCCCTCTCGGCACAGCCAAACACCACAACTCCATCATCCCAAAGGACCTCCGGCGTTTGCCTCTTCACCCCCGCCCTTTTCCAGCAGGCACGGGTAGGAGCGGGCTGTCAGAAATGTCATTCTCTAGGCAGTTCGTCCCAGCCGATGGGAATGGAGCACCCGGCGACAGGGACACGACCGCACCTCCCACCCGGCTGAGCCCGCAGCCCGTGCAGCCCGCACCGAGCGCTGCGGGGAGCTGGAATTCTCCCTGGGGGAACCCTGCCCTGCCGTGCCCTGCCGTGCCCTGCCCTGCCGTGCCCTGCCCTGCCCTGCCGTGCCCTGCCGTGCCCTGCCGTGCCCTGCCGTGCCGTGCCCTGCCCTGCCGTGCCCTGCCCTGCCCTGCCCTGCCCTGCCGTGCCCTGCCCTGCCCTGCCCTGCCGTGCCCTGCCCTGCCCTGCCCTGCCATGCCCTGCCCTGCCCTGCCCTGCCCTGCCCTGCCGTGCCCTGCCGTGCCGTGCCCTGCCGTGCCCTGCCCTGCCCTGCCCAGCCCTGCCCTGCCCTGCCGTGCCCTGCCGTGCCGTGCCCTGCCGTGCCATGCCCTGCCGTGCCCTGCCCTGCCCTGCCCTGTCGTGCCCTGCCGTGCCCTGCTCTGCCGTGCCCTGCCCAGCCCTGCCCTGCCCTGCTCTGCCCTGCCCTGCCGTGCCCTGCCCTGCCCTGCCGTGCCCTGCCCTGCCCTGCCCTGCCCTGCCCTGCCCTGCCGTGCCATGCCGTGCCCTGCCCAGCCCTGCCCTGCCATGCCGTGCCCTGCCCTGCCCTGTCGTGCCCTGCCCTGCCCTGCCCTGCCGTGCCATGCCCTGCCGTGCCATGCCCTGCCCTGCCCAGCCCTGCCCTGCCGTGCCCAGCCCTGCCCTGCCGTGCCCTGCCCTGCCCTGCCGTGCCCAGCCCTGCCCTGCCGTGCCATGCCCTGCCGTGCCCTGCCGTGCCCTGCCCTGCCCAGCCCTGCCCAGCCCTGCCCTGCCGTGCCCAGCCCTGCCCTGCCGTGCCATGCCCTGCCGTGCCCTGCCGTGCCCAGCCCTGCCCTGCCGTGCCCTGCCGTGCCCTGCCCAGCCCTGCCCTGCCCTGCCCTGCCATGCCGTGCCCTGCCCTGCCCTGCCCTGCCCTGCCCTGCCGTGCCCTGCCCTGCCCTGCCCTGCCGTGCCCTGTCCTGCCCTGCCCTGCCCTGCCGTGCCATGCCCTGCCCTGCCCTGCCCTGCCCTGCCCTGCCGTGCCATGCCCTGCCCTGCCCTGCCCAGCCCTGCCCTGCCATGCCCTGCCGTGCCCTGCCCTGCCCTGCCCTGCCGTGCCCTGCCGTGCCCTGCCCTGCCGTGCCCTGCCCTGCCGTGCCCTGCCGTGCCCTGCCCTGCCCTGCCGTGCCCTGCCCTGCCCTGCCGTGCCCTGCCCTGCCGTGCCCTGCCGTGCCCTGCCCTGCCCTGCCGTGCCCTGCCCTGCCCAGCCATGCCCTGCCCTGCTCTGTCCTGCCGTGCCCTGCCCTGCCGTGCCCTGCCCTGCCCTGCCATGCCATGCCCTGCCCTGCCCTGCCGTGCCATGCCCTGCCCTGCCCAGCCCTGCCGTGCCCGCAGCCCCGGCCCCGCGGCTCTCGCCTCCCGGCAAAGCGCGGCCGCCTCCTCCCGCGGGCAGCTCCCCGGCTGTGCCAAGGGCAGGTGGCGGTGCCAGTGGGGCACACCAATGCCAGGAACCTCCGGCTGTTTGCAGGCAACAATCAGCCGAGCAGGGATGCTTTTCCACTAGAAGGGGACAACCAGGGACAAAACTGAAGAGGCTGGGGCGGCGCAGCCCCCAGACGTGCCCGGTCTGCAGCTGCCGCACGCTTCTGTGGCCAGACAGGACCCAAATCCACAGCCAGAGCAGCCTGTGCTCATCTCCAGCCACGACCAGGCCTCCAGTGCCAGGCTCTGTCAGCCCCGTCTCCTCTCCATCCTGAGCTACCGGTGCCTGAGCCATGCTGGCAGATTAAATACCCACGAACAATATTGCCAATATCAGATTTCTCTGCCAGTTAAGTGTATCACTTTCTCCTACCCTCCCAACAGAGACCTCCTCATTCCACATCCCAGTTCCGGGAACACCACCTTAGCCCTGGGCTGGGAAAGGAAACACAACAAACATTCAAAAAAGCATCCCTGCCTTGAGGCTGTCAGGGCCTGGGAGAAGACGCTTCCCACCACCCTCTTGGCCTTTTCGCACTCCAAGTGACTGAGGAAATGCACATTTAACCCCCGAGAAGACAGGCTGGAATGTTGTCCGCACACCAAACACCTCAGCCCCAAGCACCAGCTCTGGATTGCACTTCACAGCCTCAGTCAATGCCACGTGGGAAAGCCAGGTGAATTTCCTTCACTGAGACACAAAAAACGACAGCAAGGGCTCTCCCAGCTGACCTGGCCCTCCTGGACCGCTGCATCACTGAACAAGATAATCCACCATATCTCATTCTGCTGTAGGAACATAGTAGGAGCCCTTGTTAAAGCATATGTATTGGATAAGTGGCCTGGCCCCAGTTCTAGTTATTCTAAACGAGCTACAGCTGCGAAGGCCTTAGCTGGGCAGCAGCTGTGGCTTGTGAAGGTTAGTAGGATAAAAGGGGGTGGGTTGGGAGGCCTGGAGGATTCCTGATGAAGCCACAAGGAACAGCACGGCAGACAAGAGCTGCATGTGAGAAAGCAACGCAGAAGGTATGGACTTCAGAAATAATATAACAACAGTATGGTTACAACGTAGGAAAATACTGCAAGCCTGGGGTCTGTGGTTTAAAAGCTACTTTTAGACCAGCAAAAAGGTCTCTGGCTGGGACAATTCCCTAAATTTACTGGCAGATCCCAAAATCTGTTTCCAGGTGCATAAAGACCTAATGGAAAAGCTGAGCACACAGGCGTTCAAGGTACTTTGGGCACAGGTTCCCTGAACTGCAGCAAAATGGTCCCACGTCTACACTTAAGCTGCACCCCCTGCACTTTGTGTTTTCCAGGGCAGTGACCCTGCCCGAGAAGGCCAGGGAGCCGTTCTGGGAGTGAGCAGTGGCGCTGTCAGAGCCTGCAGCCTCATCCCGATGTGTGCCACTCACCGTGTGGTTCCCGAGGTGGCACCTGGGGACGGGGCTGGGGCAGCAGCTGGACCAGCGGTGTCCAAGGGCATTCCCAGGCTCAGGGACTCCTGTCCCAGCTGCACGGGGAGGCAGGGGAAGCTGTTACACCCAGATTATATTGCCATGAGCCGGAGCACTCCAGGTCACCCTTGAGAGAGTGCAGAGAGCAGGAAAAAGACGCAGCACTGATCCTGCTCCGTGCTTTCCCAGAGGGGCATGAACACCATTCCATCCTGACCCTGAGAGCTCCAAGGAAAAGAACTACTGAGATGGCGCAGAGGATGCCACTTTCCTGACGCTCCTGCCGCAGAACCTCAGCTCAGCAAGTTTCTGTGGGAATCAGAATGATCTTACTAGGTCAGAAGCTGCATGTCCCTAAAGTAATCCCTTGGGAATGTGAAGCTTCCCACTGGCATTTTTTGCTCCAATGTACACTTTCAGTGCAGCGAGTGTTTAAATTGGAATGAAGTGGCTTGGTGGCAGCACAGCACTATATCAGGGACACTGGGAGACTCACCAGACAACATTCACCATGGACTCACCATGGACTCCCCATTCCCATTGTTCCAGCTGCAGCATCCTCATTTCTCACAATTCTGTTTCAAGGACTCCTCTCAGGAAAAGGATCTCACTAGTCCCAGCAGCAAATACCCGAGGCAATTTTTACTCCATCTGAACAGCAGGAATGACCAAGAACAGCTGCAGTCATAGGAAAAGCAGGGGATTGTGATGCTCAAACACCTTCCCTGGCGGAGGCTTCAGTTCCTATGACCCTGAGCAGCTCTGCCTCGGTCCCCGTGCTGCTCCAAATGGTTCCCTGGGGTTCAGCTCCAGCTCTTGGCACCTGTCCATCCCCACTGCTCCGACAGGGCAACACCCGAGCAGGTACAACCAAGGGCACACCAGCTCCTGCAGCACAGCTTCTTGAGCTTCAGGGCCTCTGATTTTTGGTAGAGATTCACTGGAATATATTTATAAATTCATTTTGAAATATGCCCTCTTGATCTACTATACTATATACAGGAATATAAGAAACTCTGAAGACACATCCGAAAGTTTTGAAAGTAACGCTGTAAGGCTTTAATCTAGGAATGGACCAAGCTGTGCCCTGAAACCATGAGAGCAGCTGCAGGGGCTGAAGGCAATAGAAAGGGCTCTGTGTCACTAAGAAGTTAGTTTTTTAAAAAAGCAAAAAATATGGGTTTTTTTCTTCACTATTATATTCCCTGGTGGTATATGGTGTGTTGTTTTATTTCTTGGTATTATTAACTCTGTGTAAATTGTTTTTTGAGGGAAGCTGACTTTCTGGATGGGTTGGTTTCTATTTGAGGCAGGATTAATTTCAATAGGATTCGTTCCTAGATTTCTGATGGGTATTACTGGGATTTTGGTTTTGTTTACTGTATGTATGAACCTAGAGCTTTGGTAGGGCCAGCTGGGCTGCTGGAGTTTTGGTTGTGAATTTATTAGATGGCTTTTGTTAAATGCAGTTTTTAATTTTTGAAATGTTTTTCAATGTAGTGGTCTTAAGGTGGTTTTTAAGAATTCATTGTATTGTTTTATCTTGTTTGTAGTTGGTGTATGATGAGGGATGTGGTGTGACTTCTTGAAGGCTATGGTTTTGGTGTTCCTAAGTTCTGATTTCTTTCTGGTTGGATAGTTTTTTTTATTTTTATTTTTTGGGACAGGGGCATTTATATGGTGGGTTCTTATAGGCAACACGTTTTTTAATTTAGGTAGTGATGGTTTTTAGTATTTTAATGGTTTAGGTTTTTTATTTTCATGGGTTTTTTTTGTTTTAATTTTTTCAAAGAACTTTTATAGATGATAGATTATTATTTGTGCATTAGCAAAAAGGTAGAGCTTTGGGGCCTTTTTTTAGTAATGTTTAGGGTCAGTTGTACAGTTTTGAGTCTAGTGAGTTGGTTTGATTTAATTTTTATTGGGTGTTTGTTTTTATTAGCAGTTGTGTCATTTTCAAGGTGTATTTGAGTTTTTTGGGGTTTTTGAGATACTGGTTTAGGAGGAAGTTTATGATGAGCATGTGTGGAGGTTTTGGGCTACTTTATAGTGGGATTTAAAATTTGTTTACAGTTAGGTTTATTTGAGTTTTTATTAGGGTTCAGTGTTGTGGGATGTTTGTTCCGTTAGTAACAGAAATAGGTTTTGTTTTGCTGTGCTGCGATGGGATGGGCGTGTGCTGCGTGCCGGCGCTGACAAAGGTACAGTATTGTTGTGGCTCTGGTGCGTCGGGTTAATGAACTGACATGGTTTAATGTAGAGATGAAAATAGAAATAAATATAAATTTAAAAATAAATATAAAATTAGAGTGGTAAACATAAATATAGATAACAGATACATACATAGAACTATAATATATGGTATATAATTGGAACATATTATCATATAGGTAAATGATAGTCTGTTTTATATATATATATACACAAAGATATATAAATATAGATTATAGGTATAAAAATATTTAAATGGAGTTAAAGTAAATTGGGGGTTTTTTAGGTTATAGGCTGGGGTTTTTAAATAAATGATAGAAATACAATATAAATTCAGATATACAAATATATATAGAAATACAAATATCTATACATATTTAATTTAAATAAATATAAGTAAAAAATATATATATAATACAGAAAATATATATCTATGATTATATTAGAAGGTATTCTCTCTAATATATATAATATCTATGAATAGAATAAATAAAACTATCCATATAAATATCATTATAATTTTGAAAAATAAATTTACTTCCTAAATTTTAAATCTGGTTCAAATAAAGGGGTGTCCTTGGTTTTTATTTGGTTAGAGGCAGGAGTTTTATTTTAAATAATCTAAGTAATATAGAAATGTGGATCTTAAGATAGAAAGATATAATAAATATATAAAGAGAAATTGCTAAACTATGACTATAAATTTAAATATAAATATATGTAAGTAATATGAAGAGTTGTAGTATAGAATATAAATAATATTATATGGCAATATAAATTGTAAATGGGAATATAAATATAAAAACATGTAAATATAGTTTAAAAGAAAGGCCGGGTTTTTATTTTGAATATTGTAAGTGCTCCAGAAGTAAAAACCTTGACGCAGAAATATTTAATCAATATAAAAAATATGAATAAAAATATATAAAAAATATAAATACCTACTCACATCGGATGTAATATAGAATATAAATTTATTTATAAATTGACATTGGTAAAGATAAATGCATAAGTAAGCAATATACATTAATATACATTATAAATACAAATATGAATATAAAAATTGAACATGAGGATAAAATCTATTTAAATATTGTTTAAAACAAAGGGTTGGGGGTTTTTTTTGTTCTTCTTGTGTTAGAGGCAGGGTTTTTATTTTAAATAATATGAATGTAGATATTATTGTTATATATTTCTAAATATTGAGATATACAATCAAGGTATAAATATATTATATAACCACAAAATCTAAATAAATACAAATAATAGGAATAGATGTAATGAAGAATACAAATAACAGTATACATAAGTATACATTTTAAATGTAAATGTGAATATGAACCTGAAAAATAGAATTTAAAAAAATATTTAAGTACAGTTTTGAAGAAAGGGGTTCTTTCTGGCTTTAATGTGGATGGAGGCAAAGGTTTTATTTTAAATAATTCAAGTGTTACAGAAGTAAAAATAGTAACAGAAATACATACTTACTATGTAAAAATATTTATAAAAATATACAAATAAAGTTTTAGGGATATATGCAATATGGAATAGAAATGTATTTATAAAAAGAAATGTATAAATGGACAGTGTACATCAATATACATTGTAAATAGAAATGTGAATATTAGTATGAAAAAATATTTTAAAAAATATTTAATTATTTTTTAATTTTTTTTTTTTTGTGTTGTGTTTTGTTTGGTTTTGTTTTGTCTTTTATCCTATTAGATTAGAGGCAGAAGTTTTTTTTCCCTCTTCCCGGTTGTTTTGGGGCATGTATTTCAGAGCAGTTTTCGGCGGGGGTCGCCCCTGTTCTTTTTTGCCGCCTTCGCTGCCGCAGCCCCGAGGCGCGCTGCGCCCCCGGCTGGGGCGGGCGGCAGTGCTGCCGCCTTGTGGGCAGAGCGCGGTACTGCAGGCGTGCAGCGAGAGGCCGCCAGCTTGGGAGTGGCGCGTGGGCGATGTCGCGGAGTTTTGGTTGACCTTCTCAAGATGGCGGCGAAAAGGGCGGGAAAGTGGAGGACCGGGTGGGTGTTTAACTGCACCGCCTGCACGGCATACCGACGTCATGGCGGCCCCGACGGATTTTTCTGTGGCGTTTCATGTGTACCCGAGACATGCTGTGGGCTCAGCTGCGCCGCGGGCGGGCGTATTTTGGCGGGTTTGTGAGAGGCATCTGGGTAAACGCCTCGCTGTGCCGGGGTCCTCTCACGTCGGCTTTCCCGCCCTGAGGGAGCCGAGCCGGGCCGAATAGTTCCGAAGAGCCGAGTGTGGCCGGAAACAGCCGAGTTTCCCCGAAGAGCCGAGTGTGGCCGGAAACAGCCGAGTTTCCCCGAAGAGCCCACTGTGGCCGCAAACAGCCGAGTTTCCCCGAAGAGCCCAGTGCGGCCGAAAACAGCCCAGTTTACACCAAGAGCCGATCATAGCCGACTGCAACCGATAGCCGACTGTAGCCGACTTGAGCCGCATTTAGACAATGTGCCGAATACGACCGAGTTTAGCCGAACCGTGCGCAGTTCAGCCGAAGAGCCGAACTGAAACGAGTTTAGACCAAGAGCCGAAGCAAGCCCAATTCAGCCGAGTTTCATTCAACAGAACCGAACGACGCCGCAGCGCTCTGCATGCAGTGCGCCTGTGCAGACGACAGGGGGCGCTGTGCCTGCAGTGCGCCGGTGCAGACGGCAGGGATCGCTGTGCCTGCAGTGCGCCGGTGCACACGGCAGGGGGCGCTGTATAAAGTATAAAATATCAACTATCGATAAGAAGGGATAAAAGCTCTCTGTCAAGTGCAGCTGTAGAAAATTTCAGGCTCCCAGGGAATAAATCGTTTTCTTTAAATCATTTTCGTTTTGGAGTTTTTTTTACTCCCAGGTAGCCTGAAAGTTACTACTGCTGCTTTTTTATTCTAAAGCTAGAAAGGAAAACCAAGATTAGAAATGCAGGGAAAGAAAGAAAGTAAGAAAAAGAAAAAAAGAAAATAAGGAAAGGAAATGAAAGGAAGAAAGAAGGAAGGACAGGAAGGAAGGGAGGAAAGAAGGAAGACAGACAAAAAAAACCCAAAAACCAGGAGGGCAAGGAGAAACCTAGGGAAAAAAATAAAAAGAAAAGAAAAAAGAAACCAACAAAAAACAAAGCCACAGAAAAAAACCTCGGGATGGGCGAGAAACACCCCCCCTCCCTGAAAAATCCAAGATGGGCAAGAAAAATCCCAGAAATACCACAGAAAAAAAAAAAACAGGAAAAAAACCAAAATAAAGACAAAAACAAAACAAAAAAAAAAAAAACCAAAAAACAACAACAAGATGGGCAAGAAAAAAACGCAGAAGAAAACCCCAAGATGGGCATGAAAAAGCCCAGAAAAAAAAAAAAAAAAAAAAAAACAGAAAAGAATTCAAGATGGACAAGAAAAATCCCTGAAAACAGACCAGAGGAAAACCCCAAGATGGGCAAGAAATAAAATCAGAACAAAAAACCAAGATGGGGAAGAAAAAATCCAGAAAAGAAAAAAAAATAGGCAAAGAAAAACCCAGAAAAAAAAAAAAACACCTGAAAAAAAAAAACCCAAGGTCGGCAAGGAAAAACCAGAAAAAACACCAAGATGGGCAAGAAGAAACGAAGAAAAAACCCAAGAAGTGCCAGAAAAAAAAAAATCAAGGAACAAGGCAAGAAAGAGAGGCAATAAAGGCCACAAAAAATTCAAGAAAAAACCCAAGAAATGCCAGAAAAAGGTACGAAAATGGTTCTGCCAGGTGCGATCAAGGTGAGCGGGTTCAGATTCAGGTCCAGGAGATGAACAAGTGTCAGATTAGTTTGGGGCACTGCTGTGCAATGCAGCCGTGACAGGATTTATGTTTAAATATAGTTTAAATAAATTGGGGATTGTTTGGCTTTTATTGGGGTATAGGCTGGAGATTTCATAAAAAATATAAAACTAGAAATCCAAATATATCATATATATGTCGATATCAATAAATATTTAATACATATAAATATAAGTAAAAGAAATCTATTGTGTCAAAAGAATATATCTATTATTATATAAAAAGGTATTCTCTCCAATATATATAATATCTATAAATATAATAAATGAAAATTTCAAATATAGGTGTGAATAGAATTATGACAAACAAAATTATTTTTAAAATTTTAAATGTGTTTTAAATAAAGGGGTGTCTTTGCTTTTTATTTGGTTAGAGGCAGGGGTTTTATTTTAAATAATATAAGTACTATAGAAACGTAAATCGACATACAGAAATATATAATAAATATATAGAGATATAAAACCAAACTATGAATAGAAATAGAAATCTATGTAAGTAACATGAAGAGATGCAATATATAATATAATTTTTATTATACAGTAATATAAATTCTAAATATAAATGCGAATATAAATATGAAAAATATATGATGGGGGCTCGGAGCAGCCCAGGTGTGAGCTGTAATGATGATGGGGGCTCGGAGCAGCCCAGGTGTGAGTGTGAGGATGATGAGGGCTCGGAGCAGCCCAGGTGTGAGTGTGAGGATGATGAGGGGCCGGCTCCTGCCGGGGCGAGGCTGTTTTAGGGGGAGGCTTTGCCTCAGCTCCCTTTTGCATGGAGCTGCTGAGTGGAGGGGTTTATGGGGCGCTCCCGGCGCTGTCTCATGGAAGGACTGCGGGAGCTTCCCACAGGGTCGGGGGCAACACCTGAATCCGCGCTTGGGTACGTGGAGCATCGCTTAAAGGAGGCGCCGAGGGACGAATCTTTGTGCCGGGGAGCAGCGGCCGAACAGGTGAGCCCGTGTGGGTTCGGAGCGGGGAATTTTCTCCTTCCCCTTTGCAATTTCATCTTGCCAGTCCCTCCCCGGTTCCCCAGGAACAAAAATGGAGCTTATGAAGACAAAAGGAATTAAGGAGAAGGAAGCAGCTCCTCTTCTTTTATTGTCTGCGTTTGACCTGAGGGGATCCCTCTTGACTTGTGGTTTGAAGGGTGTTGATTGCAGGAAAAGCTGCCTTTTCCAGGCTGTTAGGGGTATCCCGGGGGTGACAGGGAATCCCTGCGTTCTATTCTAAGGGGAATGGGAAAAGTATTCTTGTGGTATTCTGGGTTTGATTTGAAGGCAGCCACCCCATTTTCACCACCCTCGGGTTTAAATGGAGGGGGCAGCCCTTGTGTCCCTCCTTTTGAAGGGTTTGAATGGAGAAATCGCCCTTCGAAATCGCCCTTTCCCATCAGTCGAAGGCTTTCATTTGGGGAGCGCCCCTTCTTTTCTGCTCTCCTAGGGGGTGAAATTGGAGGGGAGAACACATTTCTTTGCCCTTGTTGAAGTGAGGTGCGCCCCGTCTGCGGTTTCGGGGCTGGCTTGCGGGAAGCCGCAGCTCCGGCAGCGTTTGCAGGGCTGCAATGGGGCTGTGCCGCTGCATTGGAGGGCGCTGCCCGTGCCCGCGGCCCGGCGCGGAACGTTCCCGCTCGGGAGCGCTGCTGGCACGGCCCGGGCAGCTGCCGGGGCGCACGGGGGATTCGGCGCGGCCGGGCCGGCCGAGGGCGGCAGTGGCGGAGCCGCGCCGGTGCGAGCCGTGCGGAGCCGAGCGGAGCCGGGCCGGGCCGGCCGAGGGCGGCAGAGGCGGCGCGGGCGCTGCTGCGCCGGCCCGGGCGGTGCCGGCCGCTCCGTCCGCTCCGGGCGCGGGGCTCGGGCGCCGCCGGTAGCCCCGGGCCCGGTGCCGGCCCCGCCGGGCAGGGGCAGCGGGCGGGGCTCCCCGGGACGGCGCCGGCCCCGCGTGCCGGAGCGGCCGCCGCAGGAGCCGCTTTCCTGCCGGGAGCCGCGCTCCGTCCGGGGCCGGCAGCGAGCGCGGGGTTCGGCCGCTCCAAGTTCGGCGGTGCCGTGGCTCGGAGGCGCTTTGGAGGCGTTGGTGGCATCGCTGGGTTCGGTTTGCAGCGGGTGTCCGCTAAGGGATACGGTGTTCTTCCTGAGCGGGCACGGTTCTCGGTGCCGGTAGGGATGATAATGGTTTGTTTTGGATTGGGTTTTGTAGTCGGATTTTTTTTTTTTTTTTTTCCGGGTATTATGTTTAGAAGGGCGCGCAATGTTTTTTACGGGTCGTAGCGCGAAGCAGCGGTTCGGATTTTAATTCTGTTGCGGTGGCTTTTATTAGCGTGAGTGTGTAGTGTTTGTTTCGGGGGGCTTGGGGAAGCGTCCTGTCGTTCATAGCAGCGGGTTTTTAATCTTTATAATTGCATGTGTGTTTATCGTCTTCCAGGGCTTTTATTTGTTTGGTTTATTTGATTGTAGTGTATGTTTTATGGTTCCGGGTAATTTGGGGGACATTGTATGGTTACGTTTGTCTTTAGTCTTTGTGTTTGTTTCTAGGTGGTATTTTTATTTTGATAGCTTGAGGCACTATGGGTTTATTCAGTTGGGAATAATTTTTTGGTTGCAGATTTAAGTTTATCTGGTTTTTGGTATTATTCTTGTTGTTGGTTTCTTTATTTTCTTTTTTTGTTGTTGTTGTTGTCGTCTTTTAATGTATTTGAGTATTGTTTATCAGGGGTTTTTTTGGGAACATGGGTATTTACATGGTGGGTTTTTAAAGTATTTATTTATTTGGGTAGTTAATTTCTTAGTTTTTAGTGGTTGAGATGTTTTTCCATTTTGTTAATTAGTTCAGGTTTTAAAGTTATTTTTTCCCAAGAGAGGTAGTTGTAAGGTATGACATCGGGGAAAAGCCTATGTTGTTGCAATGTTGTTGTTGTCAAAAGTTAATTTTTCCTTCTTTCTTAGCCAGTAGTTAGCTTTTTGCTTTATTTTTGTAGTATCAGTATTTTCTTGTTTTAAAAACTGCTTCAAAATAACTTCAGTGGCTGGCCATCAGTACCTTGTTCAGATTTGCCTATTTGCTTGTAGCTAAAATGTTCACGTGTTGTTTATCATTGTATTTAAGAAACTGCTGCCCAGCCAACTAATAACTGAATATCTATCTGTCTGGGACATGGGGAGAGGATTTAGGTAATGTCTTTGTTTCCAGAAAAAAGTTCCAGTGTAGTTTCTAAATAGAGGAGAAGAGGGTGAAGACTCGGGGCTGTGATGCCGTTGGGGCACCCCAAGGTCCCCAGGAGAGGGAGCCCCACTGGGGTGCAGGAGCAGGTGTGTTCTCATGTAATATAGAATAAATTATAAATATAAATATGAAAATCATAAATATAAAAGTATTTTTAAATACTTAAATAAAGTGGGTTTTTAAATTTGTCAATAGGCAGTGTTTTGATTATAAAAATTATAAATACAAATAATATAAAGGTAGAAATCTAAGTATAGGAATATATCATAAATAAATAGAGATATATATATATAAAGTTTAAAAACATAAGAAAAAATTAGTTGTAGCAGTAGATATGATACATAATATAAATAAATACATTTATAGAATTTTTTATATATTATATATAATTATTAATACACTGCATCAAAAGAAACTATAAATATAAATGTGAATATAATTATACTAAGTATAAAAATATTTCAATATCGTTTGAAAGAAGGGGTTTTTTTGTATTTATTTCGTTAGAGATGGGGGTTTTATTTTGCATAAAAGAAGTATAATAGAAATAAAAATTTAAATATAGAAATATACAATCTATAGAGAAAGATATTTATAAAAACACGAACGAACGACGCCGCCTTCGGCCGAATGGAACGAGCTCAGCCGAACCAAGGCGCGACCGGCGGAGTCTGACGGCCTCGAGCGAACCGAGGCCAGGCTTGCGAGGCTGCCTGAACCGAGCCGAGCTCAGCCGAACCGAGCCCGCTGCTCTCGTGCGCGCTAATTAGCGCGAGTGCGGTCACAGCCCAATGAGCTCCTGTGCAACGCCGCGCTCCCGATCGTGTCCGTGCGATGGCCGGGCCGCCCGCGGGACGCGGCAGCAGGAGAGCCCTGAGTCGGGCGAGTTTAACGTGAGGCGCCGCCGCTTGCCCGCCCTCAGGGAGCCGAGCGGAGTCGCGTCGAGCGCACTGAGCGGCTCCGAGTTCGGCCGAAGCGAGGCGAGCCGAGCCGCGCCGAACGTACAGAGCGGCTCCGAGTTCGGCCGAAGCGAGGCGAGCCGAGCCGCGCCGAGTGCACTGAGCGGCTCCGAGTTCGGCCGAAGCGAGCCGAGCCGCGCCGAAGACGCGAGTACAGCCCACAATAGCCGAATGCAGCCGACAATAGCCGAGTTTAGCCGAGCAGCTGTGAGCCTTGAGGTGAGCGTGCATCATTGCCGGCTTGGGATTGAGTGAAATGCGCTAAGGAAACCAGCTCTGGGGAGGGAGGCAGGGAAATCCTCTCTTACGTTTACCAATTCTTCCGTCAAACTCATCACGGCACGACAGCGTGAGGACTGAAAGTGTAAGAAGATGTGGAGGGAAACAGAATCTGACAGGAGCATCAAACGAACGAATTTTGCTTTTTGCTTGGATGTAAACTCAGAAGTTGTAAGGAATTTGGGAATGAGAAAGGACATTTCAGAAGTAGAAGAAGTTGTTGTTACAGTCCTGGCAAAATGTTTTGTTCTAGCTTATAAAAGAAGTTAGTTTAAATTAAAAAAAAAAAAAAGTGGGTTTTTTTTTTCTTCACTATTATATTCATTGGTGGTATATGGTGTGTTTTATTTCTTGGTGTTATTAACTCTGTGTAAATTGTTTTTTGAGTGAAGCTAACTTTATGGATGGGTTGGTTTCTATTTGAGGTAGGATTAATTTCAATAGGTTTCTTTCATAGACTTCTGATGGGTATTACTGGGATTTTGGTTTTGTTTACTGTATGTATAAACCTAGAGCTTTGGTAGGGGCAGCTGGGCTGCTGGAGTTTTGAGTGTGAACTTATTAGATGGCTTTTGTTAAATACAGAATAATTATATAAGGTAACAGCAAATTACTCAATTACCCAATTTATCCAGCTATGTAACCTTACCACAAAGTTTTATATCTTGCCAGTTTTCGGTTCTTCTGCTCCAAGTAGTTGTTGCAAAAAAGAAAGTATTGCTATTTTTCTGAAGAACTTGCTTCTATAACAAGCCCTTTACTCCCCTTGAATCTGAGTCAGAGCTAAACAGCTGCAGCTGCTCTGAGGGCTTGGTGGGATTAGCCCCCTCCCTTTTCCTGGGTGGCATGGGAACGAGAGGCGGGGCACAATCAGGGGTATATTAACCCCAGCCGTGGCTGAGGGGCTTCATTCCCTCTCTGGGAAGTGCTGGGGTAAGAGCTCTCCTCCCATGTCAGCGAAGAGGCTCTTTCAGCTCGTCTCAGCTTGTTTTCAGCAGGTGTTTCTGGCCATCTAAAGCACAGAGGCTTGGAAGATTCTGTGAAGAAAACAGCATAGAACACAGGGAATATTTAGGTTTGTGATTTTGGGTTTTGTGTCTAGGGGTGGTAAGGTGCCTTTGTAATTTTTGGTTTTGCTCTGTATTTTTTTTTTTTTTTTAAATTGAGGAGTGAGACTCCCTGAAATACCAAGCTGTGTAAGCACAACAAATCTTCAGCAGATTCATGATGTCTTAAGAGAGATCTGCCCCGTGTCAAGGATGATGTTTGAGATTGAGGCTTCAGGTGAGTTGAGGATTGTGACTGGGAGAGGGAGGGTGATCAGGTATCCAGTTAGGAGTTCTTGGGAGGGGGTTTGCAGGCAGCAGGGTGAGAAAGGGTGTTTATTTGTTTATTTGAGGCCCCCCCACACACAAGGCTGTTCAGAAGCCTAGCAGAGGCATTCCCATGTCTTGCAGCACACAAGGTCCTCCACTGCACTCACAGCAATGCCATTTAACTTTGCCTTTCTCTTACCCAGGTAGCACCCCTAATGAAGGCCACAGCCTTGGAATCAGGATGGAGCTGGAGCCTGAGGGAGCCAGGCACACTCAGGAAAGGGCAAGTAGCTGCCTTGCAGGGATTTGGCCCGCATAACTCTGGACTCACACTTTGGTTTTGGTTTTCTTTCTTGTAGCTGACCAAGAGGCTCATAGGCGCTCACGAGGCCCTCCGAGGCAGAGTCATTTCAGGTGCAACGTGGATCCACATCACCGATCATCCAAAAGATAAGTTGGGGGCCACGGCCTGGAGATGAGAGAATAGTGGGTTGGGAGTTCTTGGGGCAGATTTAAAAATGAGCAGAGGGAAAAGCATTCTTCTCCAAGGGGCTCTTAGGACAGCTAAAGGGAGAGGCTCTACTTTTGATGGCAGCTTTCAGGCGGGCAGTGCAGAACAGCTCCGGTGTGCGTCGTGTTGTCCGGTGTGCTGTGTTCCCTAGTGTGTCTTTGGGGTCCCTTTTGCCTTCTCCCCTCGCGGCCCTCACCGCAAGCATGATGTGTCGTGTTTCTTGTCCCCCTGTTTGTCACGTTCTGTGTCACGGGTGTCTGCAGGTATTTGTGCTGGAGCTGTTCTGCCCTGCCGCATGGCCTGCTGCAATAGGAGAAGCCTGCGGAGTTGAGCCCAAGTACACCCCGCATTACAAATTTCTAGATGCTATTCCTAGATTGACATAAGGTGTTTCCAGCTTGAGAGTTATCCTGGTGGTGTTTGACATATGTTCTAACTTTCTTTCAGGTGCAGATGCATTCCATGTGTGGCAGAGGGTCAGGGTTAGGAGGTGCCGGGCCTTCTTAGGAGCGCGGTGAGTAGCAGAGTGGTGGGGTTTTGGCCGATGCGGTGCCAAGGTCAGGCACTGATGTTTGGTTCTCTTTAATCTAGCTGTCTGAGAGACACCAGCCCGGTGCCAGCAGGACCTTCCCAGCTGACGAGGTGGCCTTTCTATGCACCTGAGATGGACTGGCATCCCCAGATGTCTGAGAGATAAGTAGAGGGCTGTGACCCACAGAGGGGATGAAGGCATGGTGCTGGTCTGGGAATTACTGGGAGGGGTTTTTGAGTCCAGTTTGGAGGTGGGGGGTGTTCATGAAGTGGCCCCTTAGGCCCCATAAAAGCCACGTCTACCTTTTGATCCCAGTGCTGAGGAGCACAGGGCAGAGCAGTCCCGGTGTGTCTCGTGTCACTTGTCTGTTGTGCATTATGTGTTGTTTGTGTATCCCATGTCTTTTACCTTAGGGGGGCCTGTCAGAAACCTTGGCATCCTTGTTAGCATCTGTGATCACTGCATTCCCTGGCCTGGCAGCCCGGCCACAGAACTTTTGACTGGGGAGCTCAGACAGGCATCAGACCCTCTTCTCTCTTTGGAAGCATCCAGTCAGGTGTCTTGTCAGGTCTTGTTCTGAGCTGTCCGGACAGCTATGCCCCACCTGGATCCATTATGGTGGATTAGGACTTGTAAGAATGTGAGGGCAGGCAGAGGATTCTGACCATAGGATTCCTAGGCATCGATCTTTGCTGTTCTTGAATAAATCCTTCAGTTAGCATCTTCTTCCTCCAGGGTTCTCTGAGCCTCATCAGCTGACCGTCAGTTTGAACTCAGTCATCTCCCTTTGCATTCTCTCAGTCCTTGCAGCCATTTTCCTTGCCAAGAGATTTCTGTTCCTGTTGTGTCCCCGTTGTCTGTCCTGTCCTGTCTGTCCTGTTTCACGGGTGTCTGCACACATTTGGGACGGGGCTGCTCTGCCCTGCCGCACAGCCTGGTGCGATAGGAGAGGGCCCGGGGACTTGGAATGTGTGATGTGGGGTGTAGTTGGACTCTAGGTGGAATTTGTAGATGGACACAGGATATCTGGAGCTCCTCAGTTATCCTGCAACAGTTTGACTCTTGTCCTAACTTTCCTTTCAGATTGAGGTGGATTAAATCTGTGCCAGAGGGCCCCATCCCAGGTGAGGGGATTGCCGCGAGCAGGTGAGGCCCCATTTGTCTCTGCAGCAGAAGTGTGTATGGTGACTGTGTTCCAGCACTGTTCTTTGTCTTTGTTTTTAGGAAATAAATCTGGATACCAGCAGCCTAGGTGAGCAGCGGAGAGAAGTGGTTGTTATTGCTCAGCTCTCAAGCACAACAATTTTCCAGCAGATGGATCATGTCGCAAGAGAGATCTGCCCCGTGTCAAGGATGATGTTTGAGATTGAGGCTTCAGGTGAGTTGAGGATTGTGACTGGGAGAGGGAGGGTGATCAGGTATCCAGTTAGGAGTTCTTGGGAGGGGGTTTGCTGGCAGCAGGGTGAGAAAGGGTGTTTATTTGTTTATTTGAGGCCCCCCCCACACACAAGGCTGTTCAGAAGCCTAGCAGAGGCATTCCCGTGTCTCGCAGCACACAAGGTCCTCCACTGCACTCACAGCAATGCCATTTAACTTTGCCTTTCTCTTACCCAGGTACCACCCCTAATGCAGGCCACAGCCTTGGAATCAGGATGAAGCTGGAGCCTGAGGGAGCCAGGCACACTCAGGAAAGGGCAAGTAGCTGCCTTGCAGGGATTTGGCCCGCATAACTCTGGACTCACACTTTGGTTTTGGTTTTCTTTCTTGTAGCTGACCAAGAGGCTCATAGGCGCTCACGAGGCCCTCCGAGGCAGAGTCATTTCAGGTGCAACGTGGATCCACATCACCGATCATCCAAAAGATAAGTTGGGGGCCACGGCCTGGAGATGAGAGAATAGTGGGTTGGGAGTTCTTGGGGCAGATTTAAAAATGAGCAGAGGGAAAAGCATTCTTCTCCAAGGGGCTCTTAGGACAGCTAAAGGGAGAGGCTCTACTTTTGATGGCAGCTTTCAGGCGGGCAGTGCAGAACAGCTCTGGTGTGCGTCGTGTTGTCCGGTGTGCTGTGTTCCCTAGTGTGTCTTTGGGGTCCCTTTTGCCTTCTCCCCTCGAGGCCTTCACCGCAAGCATGATGTGTCGTGTTTCTTGTCCCCCTGTTTGTCACGTTCTGTGTCACGGGTGTCTGCAGGTATTTGTGCTGGAGCTGTTCTGCCCTGCCGCATGGCCTGCTGCAATAGGAGAAGCCTGCGGAGTTGAGCCCAAGTACACCCCGCATTACAAATTTCTAGATGCTATTCCTAGATTGACATAAGGTGTTTCCAGCTTGAGAGTTATCCTGGTGGTGTTTGACATATGTTCTAACTTTCTTTCAGGTGCAGATGCATTCCATGTGTGGCAGAGGGTCAGGGTTAGGAGGTGCCGGGCCTTCTTCGGAGCGCGGTGAGTAGCAGAGTGGTGGGGTTTTGGCCGATGCGGTGCCAAGGTCAGGCACTGATGTTCTCTTTAATCTAGCTGTCTGAGAGACACCAGCCCGGTGCCAGCAGGACCTTCCCAGCTGACGAGGTGGCCTTTCTATGCACCTGAGACGGACTGGCATCCCCAGATGTCTGAGAGATAAGTAGAGGGCTGTGACCCACAGAGGGGATGAAGGCATGGTGCTGGTCTGGGAATTACTGGGAGGGGTTTTTGCGTCCAGTTTGGAGGTGGGGGGTGTTCATGAAGTGGCCCCTTAGGCCCCATAAAAGCCACGTCTACCTTTTGATCCCAGTGCTGAGGAGCGCAGGGCAGAGCAGTCCCGGTGTGTCTCGTGTCACTTGTCTGTTGTGCATTATGTGTTGTTTGTGTATCCCATGTCTTTTACCTTAGGGGGGCCTGTCAGAAACCTTGGCATCCTTGTTAGCATCTGTGATCACTGCATTCCCTGGCCTGGCAGCCCGGCCACAGAACTTTTGACTGGGGAGCTCAGACAGGCATCAGACCCTCTTCTCTCTTTGGAAGCATCCAGTCAGGTGTCTTGTCAGGTCTTGTTCTGAGCTGTCCGGACAGCTATGCCCCACCTGGATCCATTATGGTGGATTAGGACTTGTAAGAATGTGAGGGTAGGCAGAGGATTCTGAGCACAGGATTCCTAGGCATCAATCTTTGCTGTTCCTGGAATAAATCCTTCAGTTAGCATCATCTTCCTCCAGGGTTCTCTGAGCCTCATCAGCTGACCGTCAGTTTGAACTCAGTCATCTCCCTTTGCATTCTCTCAGTCCTTGCAGCCATTTTCCTTGCCAAGAGATTTCTGTTCCTGTTGTGTCCCCGTTGTCTGTCCTGTCCTGTCTGTCCTGTTTCACGGGTGTCAGCACACGTATGTGCCGGAGCTGCTCTGCCCTGCCGCATAGCCTGGTGCAATAGGAGAGGGCCCAGGGACTTGGAATGTGTGATGTGGGGTGTAGCTGGACTCTAGGTGGGATTTGTAGATGGACACAGGATATCTGGAGCTCCTCAGTTATCCTGCAACAGTTTGACTCTTGTCCTACCTTTTTTTTCAGATTGAGGTGGATTAAATCTGTGCCAGAGGGCCCCATCCCGGGTGAGGGGATTGCCGCGAGCAGGTGAGGCCCCATTTGTCTCTGCAGCAGAAGTGTGTATGGTGACTGTGTTCCAGCACTGTTCTTTGTCTTTGTTTTTAGGAAATAAATCTGGATACCAGCAGCCTAGGTGAGCAGCGGAGAGAAGTGGTTGTTATTGCTCGGCTCTCAAGCACAACAATTTTCCAGCAGATTGATCATGTCGCAAGAGAGATCTGCCCCGTGTCAAGGATGATGTTTGAGATTGAGGCTTCAGGTGAGTTGAGGATTGTGACTGGGAGAGAGAGGGTGATCAGGTATCCAGTTAGGAGTTCTTGGGAGGGGGTTTGCAGGCAGCAGGGTGAGAAAGGGTGTTTATTTGTTTATTTGAGGCCCCCCCACACACAAGGCTGTTCAGAAGCCTAGCAGAGGCATTCCCATGTCTTGCAGCACACAAGGTCCTCCACTGCACTCACAGCAATGCCATTTAACTTTGCCTTTCTCTTACCCAGGTAGCACCCCTAATGATGGCCACAGCCTTGGAATCAGGATGAAGCTGGAGCCTGAGGGAGCCAGGCACACTCAGGAAAGGGCAAGTAGCTGCCTTGCAGGGATTTGGCCCGCATAACTCTGGACTCACACTTTGGTTTTGGTTTTCTTTCTTGTAGCTGACCAAGAGGCTCATAGGCGCTCACGAGGCCCTCCGAGGCAGAGTCATTTCAGGTGCAACGTGGATCCACATCACCGATCATCCAAAAGATAAGTTGGGGGCCACGGCCTGGAGATGAGAGAATAGTGGGTTGGGAGTTCTTGGGGCAGATTTAAAAATGAGCAGAGGGAAAAGCATTCTTCTCCAAGGGGCTCTTAGGACAGCTAAAGGGAGAGGCTCTACTTTTGATGGCAGCTTTCAGGCGGGCAGTGCAGAACAGCTCCGGTGTGCGTCGTGTTGTCCGGTGTGCTGTGTTCCCTAGTGTGTCTTTGGGGTCCCTTTTGCCTTCTCCCCTCGAGGCCCTCACCGCAAGCATGATGTGTCGTGTTTCTTGTCCCCCTGTTTGTCACGTTCTGTGTCACGGGTGTCTGCAGGTATTTGTGCTGGAGCTGTTCTGCCCTGCCGCATGGCCTGCTGCAATAGGAGAAGCCTGCGGAGTTGAGCCCAAGTACACCCCGCATTACAAATTTCTAGATGCTATTCCTAGATTGACATAAGGTGTTTCCAGCTTGAGAGTTATCCTGGAGGTGTTTGACATATGTTCTAACTTTCTTTCAGGTGCAGATGCATTCCATGTGTGGCAGAGGGTCAGGGTTAGGAGGTGCCGGGCCTTCTTAGGAGCGCGGTGAGTAGCAGAGTGGTGGGGTTTTGGCCGATGCGGTGCCAAGGTCAGGCACTGATGTTTGGTTCTCTTTAATCTAGCTGTCTGAGAGACACCAGCCCGGTGCCAGCAGGACCTTCCCAGCTGACGAGGTGGCCTTTCTATGCACCTGAGACAGACTGGCATCCCCAGATGTCTGAGAGATAAGTAGAGGGCTGTGACCCACAGAGGGGATGAAGGCATGGTGCTGGTTTGGGAATTACTGGGAGGGGTTTTTGAGTCCAGTTTGGAGGTGGGGGGTGTTCATGAAGTGGCCCCTTAGGCCCCATAAAAGCCACGTCTACCTTTTGATCCCAGTGCTGAGGAGCACAGGGCAGAGCAGTCCCGGTGTGTCTCGTGTCACTTGTCTGTTGTGCATTATGTGTTGTTTGTGTATCCCATGTCTTTTACCTTAGGGGGGCCTGTCAGAAACCTTGGCATCCTTGTTAGCATCTGTGATCACTGCATTCCCTGGCCTGGCAGCCCGGCCACAGAACTTTTGACTGGGGAGCTCAGACAGGCATCAGACCCTCTTCTCTCTTTGGAAGCATCCAGTCAGGTGTCTTGTCAGGTCTTGTTCTGAGCTGTCCGGACAGCTATGCCCCACCTGGATCCATTATGGTGGATTAGGACTTGTAAGAATGTGAGGGCAGGCAGAGGATTCTGACCATAGGATTCCTAGGCTTCGGTCTTTGCTGTTCTTGAATAAATCCTTCAGTTAGCATCTTCTTCCTCCAGGGTTCTCTGAGCCTCATCAGCTGACCGTCAGTTTGAACTCAGTCATCTCCCTTTGCATTCTCTCAGTCCTTGCAGCCATTTTCCTTGCCAAGAGATTTCTGTTCCTGTTGTGTCCCCGTTGTCTGTCCTGTCCTGTCTGTCCTGTTTCACGGGTGTCTGCACACATTTGGGACGGGGCTGCTCTGCCCTGCCGCACAGCCTGGTGCGATAGGAGAGGGCCCGGGGACTTGGAATGTGTGATGTGGGGTGTAGTTGGACTCTAGGTGGAATTTGTAGATGGACACAGGATATCTGGAGCTCCTCAGTTATCCTGCAACAGTTTGACTCTTGTCCTACCTTTTTTTTCAGATTGAGGTGGATTAAATCTGTGCCAGAGGGCCCCATCCCAGGTGAGGGGATTGCCGCGAGCAGGTGAGGCCCCATTTGTCTCTGCAGCAGAAGTGTGTATGGTGACTGTGTTCCAGCACTGTTCTTTGTCTTTGTTTTTAGGAAATAAATCTGGATACCAGCAGCCTAGGTGAGCAGCGGAGAGAAGTGGTTGTTATTGCTCAGCTCTCAAGCACAACAATTTTCCAGCAGATGGATCATGTCGCAAGAGAGATCTGCCCCGTGTCAAGGATGATGTTTGAGATTGAGGCTTCAGGTGAGTTGAGGATTGTGACTGGGAGAGGGAGGGTGATCAGGTATCCAGTTAGGAGTTCTTGGGAGGGGGTTTGCTGGCAGCAGGGTGAGAAAGGGTGTTTATTTGTTTATTTGAGGCCCCCCCCACACACAAGGCTGTTCAGAAGCCTAGCAGAGGCATTCCCGTGTCTCGCAGCACACAAGGTCCTCCACTGCACTCACAGCAATGCCATTTAACTTTGCCTTTCTCTTACCCAGGTACCACCCCTAATGCAGGCCACAGCCTTGGAATCAGGATGAAGCTGGAGCCTGAGGGAGCCAGGCACACTCAGGAAAGGGCAAGTAGCTGCCTTGCAGGGATTTGGCCCGCATAACTCTGGACTCACACTTTGGTTTTGGTTTTCTTTCTTGTAGCTGACCAAGAGGCTCATAGGCGCTCACGAGGCCCTCCGAGGCAGAGTCATTTCAGGTGCAACGTGGATCCACATCACCGATCATCCAAAAGATAAGTTGGGGGCCACGGCCTGGAGATGAGAGAATAGTGGGTTGGGAGTTCTTGGGGCAGATTTAAAAATGAGCAGAGGGAAAAGCATTCTTCTCCAAGGGGCTCTTAGGACAGCTAAAGGGAGAGGCTCTACTTTTGATGGCAGCTTTCAGGCGGGCAGTGCAGAACAGCTCCGGTGTGCTGTGTTCCCTAGTGTGTCTTTGGGGTCCCTTTTGCCCTCTTCCCTCGCGGCCCTCACCGCAAGCATGATGTGTCGTGTTTCTTGTCCCCCTGTTTGTCACGTTCTGTGTCACGGGTGTCTGCAGGTATTTGTGCTGGAGCTGTTCTGCCCTGCCGCATGGCCTGCTGCAATAGGAGAAGCCTGCGGAGTTGAGCCCAAGTACACCCCACATTACAAATTTCTAGATGCTATTCCTAGATTGACATAAGGTGTTTCCAGCTTGAGAGTTATCCTGGTGGTGTTTGACATATGTTCTAACTTTCTTTCAGGTGCAGATGCATTCCATGTGTGGCAGAGGGTCAGGGTTAGGAGGTGCCGGGCCTTCTTAGGAGCGCGGTGAGTAGCAGAGTGGTGGGGTTTTGGCCGATGCGGTGCCAAGGTCAGGCACTGATGTTTGGTTCTCTTTAATCTAGCTGTCTGAGAGACACCAGCCCGGTGCCAGCAGGACCTTCCCAGCTGACGAGGTGGCCTTTCTATGCACCTGAGACGGACTGGCATCCCCAGATGTCTGAGAGATAAGTAGAGGGCTGTGACCCACAGAGGGGATGACGGCATGGTGCTGGTTTGGGAATTACTGGGAGGGGTTTTTGAGTCCAGTTTGGAGGTGGGGGGTGTTCATGAAGTGGCCCCTTAGGCCCCATAAAAGCCACGTCTACCTTTTGATCCCAGTGCTGAGGAGCACAGGGCAGAGCAGTCCCGGCGTGTCTCGTGTCACTTGTCTGTTGTGCATTATGTGTTGTTTGTGTATGCCATGTCTTTTACCTTAGGGGGGCCTGTCAGAAACCTTGGCATCCTTGTTAGCATCTGTGATCACTGCATTCCCTGGCCTGGCAGCCTGGCCACAGGACTTTTGACTGGGGAGCTCAGACAGGCATCAGACTCTCTTCTCTCTTTGGAAGCATCCAGTCAGGTGTCTTGTCAGGTCTTGTTCTGAGCTGTCCGGACAGCTATGCCCCACCTGGATCCATTGTGGTGGATTAGGACTTGTAAGAATGTGAGGGCAGGCAGAGGATTCTGAGCATAGGATTCCTAGGCTTCGGTCTTTGCTGTTCTTGAATAAATCCTTCAGTTAGCATCTTCTTCCTCCAGGGTTCTCTGAGCCTCATCAGCTGACCGTCAGTTTGAACTCAGTCATCTCCCTTTGCATTCTCTCAGTCCTTGCAGCCATTTTCCTTGCCAAGAGATTTCTGTTCCTGTTGTGTCCCCGTTGTCTGTCCTGTCCTGTCTGTCCTGTTTCACGGGTGTCTGCACACATTTGGGACGGGGCTGCTCTGCCCTGCCGCACAGCCTGGTGCGATAGGAGAGGGCCCGGGGACTTGGAATGTGTGATGTGGGGTGTAGTTGGACTCTAGGTGGAATTTGTAGATGGACACAGGATATCTGGAGCTCCTCAGTTATCCTGCAACAGTTTGACTCTTGTCCTAACTTTCCTTTCAGATTGAGGTGGATTAAATCTGTGCCAGAGGGCCCCATCCCAGGTGAGGGGATTGCCGCGAGCAGGTGAGGCCCCATTTGTCTCTGCAGCAGAAGTGTGTATGGTGACTGTGTTCCAGCACTGTTCTTTGTCTTTGTTTTTAGGAAATAAATCTGGATACCAGCAGCCTAGGTGAGCAGCGGAGAGAAGTGGTTGTTATTGCTCAGCTCTCAAGCACAACAATTTTCCAGCAGATGGATCATGTCGCAAGAGAGATCTGCCCCGTGTCAAGGATGATGTTTGAGATTGAGGCTTCAGGTGAGTTGAGGATTGTGACTGGGAGAGGGAGGGTGATCAGGTATCCAGTTAGGAGTTCTTGGGAGGGGGTTTGCTGGCAGCAGGGTGAGAAAGGGTGTTTATTTGTTTATTTGAGGCCCCCCCCACACACAAGGCTGTTCAGAAGCCTAGCAGAGGCATTCCCGTGTCTCGCAGCACACAAGGTCCTCCACTGCACTCACAGCAATGCCATTTAACTTTGCCTTTCTCTTACCCAGGTACCACCCCTAATGCAGGCCACAGCCTTGGAATCAGGATGAAGCTGGAGCCTGAGGGAGCCAGGCACACTCAGGAAAGGGCAAGTAGCTGCCTTGCAGGGATTTGGCCCGCATAACTCTGGACTCACACTTTGGTTTTGGTTTTCTTTCTTGTAGCTGACCAAGAGGCTCATAGGCGCTCACGAGGCCCTCCGAGGCAGAGTCATTTCAGGTGCAACGTGGATCCACATCACCGATCATCCAAAAGATAAGTTGGGGGCCACGGCCTGGAGATGAGAGAATAGTGGGTTGGGAGTTCTTGGGGCAGATTTAAAAATGAGCAGAGGGAAAAGCATTCTTCTCCAAGGGGCTCTTAGGACAGCTAAAGGGAGAGGCTCTACTTTTGATGGCAGCTTTCAGGCGGGCAGTGCAGAACAGCTCTGGTGTGCGTCGTGTTGTCCGGTGTGCTGTGTTCCCTAGTGTGTCTTTGGGGTCCCTTTTGCCTTCTCCCCTCGAGGCCTTCACCGCAAGCATGATGTGTCGTGTTTCTTGTCCCCCTGTTTGTCACGTTCTGTGTCACGGGTGTCTGCAGGTATTTGTGCTGGAGCTGTTCTGCCCTGCCGCATGGCCTGCTGCAATAGGAGAAGCCTGCGGAGTTGAGCCCAAGTACACCCCGCATTACAAATTTCTAGATGCTATTCCTAGATTGACATAAGGTGTTTCCAGCTTGAGAGTTATCCTGGTGGTGTTTGACATATGTTCTAACTTTCTTTCAGGTGCAGATGCATTCCATGTGTGGCAGAGGGTCAGGGTTAGGAGGTGCCGGGCCTTCTTCGGAGCGCGGTGAGTAGCAGAGTGGTGGGGTTTTGGCCGATGCGGTGCCAAGGTCAGGCACTGATGTTCTCTTTAATCTAGCTGTCTGAGAGACACCAGCCCGGTGCCAGCAGGACCTTCCCAGCTGACGAGGTGGCCTTTCTATGCACCTGAGACGGACTGGCATCCCCAGATGTCTGAGAGATAAGTAGAGGGCTGTGACCCACAGAGGGGATGAAGGCATGGTGCTGGTCTGGGAATTACTGGGAGGGGTTTTTGCGTCCAGTTTGGAGGTGGGGGGTGTTCATGAAGTGGCCCCTTAGGCCCCATAAAAGCCACGTCTACCTTTTGATCCCAGTGCTGAGGAGCGCAGGGCAGAGCAGTCCCGGTGTGTCTCGTGTCACTTGTCTGTTGTGCATTATGTGTTGTTTGTGTATCCCATGTCTTTTACCTTAGGGGGGCCTGTCAGAAACCTTGGCATCCTTGTTAGCATCTGTGATCACTGCATTCCCTGGCCTGGCAGCCCGGCCACAGAACTTTTGACTGGGGAGCTCAGACAGGCATCAGACCCTCTTCTCTCTTTGGAAGCATCCAGTCAGGTGTCTTGTCAGGTCTTGTTCTGAGCTGTCCGGACAGCTATGCCCCACCTGGATCCATTATGGTGGATTAGGACTTGTAAGAATGTGAGGGTAGGCAGAGGATTCTGAGCACAGGATTCCTAGGCATCAATCTTTGCTGTTCCTGGAATAAATCCTTCAGTTAGCATCATCTTCCTCCAGGGTTCTCTGAGCCTCATCAGCTGACCGTCAGTTTGAACTCAGTCATCTCCCTTTGCATTCTCTCAGTCCTTGCAGCCATTTTCCTTGCCAAGAGATTTCTGTTCCTGTTGTGTCCCCGTTGTCTGTCCTGTCCTGTCTGTCCTGTTTCACGGGTGTCAGCACACGTATGTGCCGGAGCTGCTCTGCCCTGCCGCATAGCCTGGTGCAATAGGAGAGGGCCCAGGGACTTGGAATGTGTGATGTGGGGTGTAGCTGGACTCTAGGTGGGATTTGTAGATGGACACAGGATATCTGGAGCTCCTCAGTTATCCTGCAACAGTTTGACTCTTGTCCTACCTTTTTTTTCAGATTGAGGTGGATTAAATCTGTGCCAGAGGGCCCCATCCCGGGTGAGGGGATTGCCGCGAGCAGGTGAGGCCCCATTTGTCTCTGCAGCAGAAGTGTGTATGGTGACTGTGTTCCAGCACTGTTCTTTGTCTTTGTTTTTAGGAAATAAATCTGGATACCAGCAGCCTAGGTGAGCAGCGGAGAGAAGTGGTTGTTATTGCTCGGCTCTCAAGCACAACAATTTTCCAGCAGATTGATCATGTCGCAAGAGAGATCTGCCCCGTGTCAAGGATGATGTTTGAGATTGAGGCTTCAGGTGAGTTGAGGATTGTGACTGGGAGAGAGAGGGTGATCAGGTATCCAGTTAGGAGTTCTTGGGAGGGGGTTTGCAGGCAGCAGGGTGAGAAAGGGTGTTTATTTGTTTATTTGAGGCCCCCCCACACACAAGGCTGTTCAGAAGCCTAGCAGAGGCATTCCCATGTCTTGCAGCACACAAGGTCCTCCACTGCACTCACAGCAATGCCATTTAACTTTGCCTTTCTCTTACCCAGGTAGCACCCCTAATGAAGGCCACAGCCTTGGAATCAGGATGAAGCTGGAGCCTGAGGGAGCCAGGCACACTCAGGAAAGGGCAAGTAGCTGCCTTGCAGGGATTTGGCCCGCATAACTCTGGACTCACACTTTGGTTTTGGTTTTCTTTCTTGTAGCTGACCAAGAGGCTCATAGGTGCTCACGAGGCCCTCCGAGGCAGAGTCATTTCAGGTGCAACGTGGATCCACATCACCGATCATCCAAAAGATAAGTTGGGGGCCACGGCCTGGAGATGAGAGAATAGTGGGTTGGGAGTTCTTGGGGCAGATTTAAAAATGAGCAGAGGGAAAAGCATTCTTCTCCAAGGGGCTCTTAGGACAGCTAAAGGGAGAGGCTCTACTTTTGATGGCAGCTTTCAGGCGGGCAGTGCAGAACAGCTCCGGTGTGCGTCGTGTTGTCCGGTGTGCTGTGTTCCCTAGTGTGTCTTTGGGGTCCCTTTTGCCTTCTCCCCTCGAGGCCCTCACCGCAAGCATGATGTGTCGTGTTTCTTGTCCCCCTGTTTGTCACGTTCTGTGTCACGGGTGTCTGCAGGTATTTGTGCTGGAGCTGTTCTGCCCTGCCGCATGGCCTGCTGCAATAGGAGAAGCCTGCGGAGTTGAGCCCAAGTACACCCCGCATTACAAATTTCTAGATGCTATTCCTAGATTACCATAAGGTGTTTCCAGCTTGAGAGTTATCCTGGAGGTGTTTGACATATGTTCTAACTTTCTTTCAGGTGCAGATGCATTCCATGTGTGGCAGAGGGTCAGGGTTAGGAGGTGCCGGGCCTTCTTAGGAGCGCGGTGAGTAGCAGAGTGGTGGGGTTTTGGCCGATGCGGTGCCAAGGTCAGGCACTGATGTTTGGTTCTCTTTAATCTAGCTGTCTGAGAGACACCAGCCCGGTGCCAGCAGGACCTTCCCAGCTGACGAGGTGGCCTTTCTATGCACCTGAGACAGACTGGCATCCCCAGATGTCTGAGAGATAAGTAGAGGGCTGTGACCCACAGAGGGGATGAAGGCATGGTGCTGGTTTGGGAATTACTGGGAGGGGTTTTTGAGTCCAGTTTGGAGGTGGGGGGTGTTCATGAAGTGGCCCCTTAGGCCCCATAAAAGCCACGTCTACCTTTTGATCCCAGTGCTGAGGAGCACAGGGCAGAGCAGTCCCGGTGTGTCTCGTGTCACTTGTCTGTTGTGCATTATGTGTTGTTTGTGTATCCCATGTCTTTTACCTTAGGGGGGCCTGTCAGAAACCTTGGCATCCTTGTTAGCATCTGTGATCACTGCATTCCCTGGCCTGGCAGCCCGGCCACGGGACTTTTGACTGGGGAGCTCACACAGGCATCAGACTCTCTTCTCTCTTTGGAAGCATCCAGTCAGGTGTCTTGTCAGGTCTTGTTCTGAGCTGTCCGGACAGCTATGCCCCACCTGGATCCATTATGGTGGATTAGGACTTGTAAGAATGTGAGGGTAGGCAGAGGATTCTGAGCATAGGATTCCTAGGGCTCGATCTTTGCTGTTCCTGGAATAAATCCTTCAGTTAGCATCTTCTTCCTCCAGGGTTCTCTGAGCCTCATCAGCTGACCGTCAGTTTGAACTCAGTCATCTCCCTTTGCATTCTCTCAGTCCTTGCGGCCATTTTCCTTGCCAAGAGATTTCTGTTCCTGTTGTGTCCCCGTTGTCTGTCCTGTCCTGTCTGTCCTGTTTCACGGGTGTCTGCACACATTTGTGCTGGGGCTGCTCTGCCCTGCCGCATGGCCTGGTGCGATAGGAGAGGGCCCAGGGACTTGGAATGTGTGATGTGGGGTGTAGCTGGACTCTAGGTGGAATTTGTAGATGGACACAGGATATCTGGAGCTCCTCAGTTATCCTGCAACAGTTTGACTCTTGTCCTAACTTTCCTTTCAGATTGAGGTGGATTAAATCTGTGCCAGAGGGCCCCATCCCGGGTGAGGGCATTGCCGCGAGCAGGTGAGGCCCCATTTGTCTCTGCAGCAGAAGTGTGTATGGTGACTGTGTTCCAGCACTGTTCTTTGTCTTTGTTTTTAGGAAATAAATCTGGATACCAGCAGCCTAGGTGAGCAGCGGAGAGAAGTGGTTGTTATTGCTCGGCTCTCAAGCACAACAATTTTCCAGCAGATTGATCATGTCGCAAGAGAGATCTGCCCCGTGTCAAGGATGATGTTTGAGATTGAGGCTTCAGGTGAGTTGAGGATTGTGACTGGGAGAGGGAGGGTGATCAGGTATCCAGTTAGGAGTTCTTGGGAGGGGGTTTGCAGGCAGCAGGGTGAGAAAGGGTGTTTATTTGTTTATTTGAGGCCCCCCCACACACAAGGCTGTTCAGAAGCCTAGCAGAGGCATTCCCATGTCTTGCAGCACACAAGGTCCTCCACTGCACTCACAGCAATACCATTTAACTTTGCCTTTCTCTTACCCAGGTAGCACCCCTAATGAAGGCCACAGCCTTGGAATCAGGATGAAGCTGGAGCCTGAGGGAGCCAGGCACACTCAGGAAAGGGCAAGTAGCTGCCTTGCAGGGATTTGGCCCGCATAACTCTGGACTCACACTTTGGTTTTGGTTTTCTTTCTTGTAGCTGACCAAGAGGCTCATAGGCGCTCACGAGGCCCTCCGAGGCAGAGTCATTTCAGGTGCAACGTGGATCCACATCACCGATCATCCAAAAGATAAGTTGGGGGCCACGGCCTGGAGATGAGAGAATAGTGGGTTGGGAGTTCTTGGGGCAGATTTAAAAATGAGCAGAGGGAAAAGCATTCTTCTCCAAGGGGCTCTTAGGACAGCTAAAGGGAGAGGCTCTACTTTTGATGGCAGCTTTCAGGCGGGCAGTGCAGAACAGCTCTGGTGTGCGTCGTGTTGTCCGGTGTGCTGTGTTCCCTAGTGTGTCTTTGGGGTCCCTTTTGCCTTCTCCCCTCGAGGCCTTCACCGCAAGCATGATGTGTCGTGTTTCTTGTCCCCCTGTTTGTCACGTTCTGTGTCACGGGTGTCTGCAGGTATTTGTGCTGGAGCTGTTCTGCCCTGCCGCATGGCCTGCTGCAATAGGAGAAGCCTGCGGAGTTGAGCCCAAGTACACCCCGCATTACAAATTTCTAGATGCTATTCCTAGATTAACATAAGGTGTTTCCAGCTTGAGAGTTATCCTGGAGGTGTTTGACATATGTTCTAACTTTCTTTCAGGTGCAGATGCATTCCATGTGTGGCAGAGGGTCAGGGTTAGGAGGTGCCGGGCCTTCTTAGGAGCGCGGTGAGTAGCAGAGTGGTGGGGTTTTGGCCGATGCGGTGCCAAGGTCAGGCACTGATGTTTGGTTCTCTTTAATCTAGCTGTCTGAGAGACACCAGCCCGGTGCCAGCAGGACCTTCCCAGCTGACGAGGTGGCCTTTCTATGCACCTGAGACGGACTGGCATCCCCAGATGTCTGAGAGATAAGTAGAGGGCTGTGACCCACAGAGGGGATGAAGGCATGGTGCTGGTTTGGGAATTACTGGGAGGGGTTTTTGAGTCCAGTTTGGAGGTGGGGGGTGTTCATGAAGTGGCCCCTTAGGCCCCATAAAAGCCACGTCTACCTTTTGATCCCAGTGCTGAGGAGCGCAGGGCAGAGCAGTCCCGGTGTGTCTTGTGTCACTTGTCTGTTGTGCATTATGTGTTGTTTGTGTATCCCATGTCTTTTACCTTAGGGGGGCCTGTCAGAAACCTTGGCATCCTTGTTAGCATCTGTGATCACTGCATTCCCTGGCCTGGCAGCCCGGCCACAGAACTTTTGACTGGGGAGCTCAGACAGGCATCAGACACTCTTCTCTCTTTGGAAGCATCCAGTCAGGTGTCTTGTCAGGTCTTGTTCTGAGCTGTCCGGACAGCTATGCCCCACCTGGATCCATTATGGTGGATTAGGACTTGTAAGAATGTGAGGGTAGGCAGAGGATTCTGAGCACAGGATTCCTAGGCATCAATCTTTGCTGTTCCTGGAATAAATCCTTCAGTTAGCATCATCTTCCTCCAGGGTTCTCTGAGCCTCATCAGCTGACCGTCAGTTTGAACTCAGTCATCTCCCTTTGCATTCTCTCAGTCCTTGCAGCCATTTTCCTTGCCAAGAGATTTCTGTTCCTGTTGTGTCCCCGTTGTCTGTCCTGTCCTGTCTGTCCTGTTTCACGGGTGTCAGCACACGTATGTGCCGGAGCTGCTCTGCCCTGCCGCATAGCCTGGTGCAATAGGAGAGGGCCCAGGGACTTGGAATGTGTGATGTGGGGTGTAGCTGGACTCTAGGTGGGATTTGTAGATGGACACAGGATATCTGGAGCTCCTCAGTTATCCTGCAACAGTTTGACTCTTGTCCTACCTTTTTTTTCAGATTGAGGTGGATTAAATCTGTGCCAGAGGGCCCCATCCCGGGTGAGGGGATTGCCGCGAGCAGGTGAGGCCCCATTTGTCTCTGCAGCAGAAGTGTGTATGGTGACTGTGTTCCAGCACTGTTCTTTGTCTTTGTTTTTAGGAAATAAATCTGGATACCAGCAGCCTAGGTGAGCAGCGGAGAGAAGTGGTTGTTATTGCTCGGCTCTCAAGCACAACAATTTTCCAGCAGATTGATCATGTCGCAAGAGAGATCTGCCCCGTGTCAAGGATGATGTTTGAGATTGAGGCTTCAGGTGAGTTGAGGATTGTGACTGGGAGAGAGAGGGTGATCAGGTATCCAGTTAGGAGTTCTTGGGAGGGGGTTTGCAGGCAGCAGGGTGAGAAAGGGTGTTTATTTGTTTATTTGAGGCCCCCCCACACACAAGGCTGTTCAGAAGCCTAGCAGAGGCATTCCCATGTCTTGCAGCACACAAGGTCCTCCACTGCACTCACAGCAATGCCATTTAACTTTGCCTTTCTCTTACCCAGGTAGCACCCCTAATGAAGGCCACAGCCTTGGAATCAGGATGAAGCTGGAGCCTGAGGGAGCCAGGCACACTCAGGAAAGGGCAAGTAGCTGCCTTGCAGGGATTTGGCCCGCATAACTCTGGACTCACACTTTGGTTTTGGTTTTCTTTCTTGTAGCTGACCAAGAGGCTCATAGGCGCTCACGAGGCCCTCCGAGGCAGAGTCATTTCAGGTGCAACGTGGATCCACATCACCGATCATCCAAAAGATAAGTTGGGGGCCACGGCCTGGAGATGAGAGAATAGTGGGTTGGGAGTTCTTGGGGCAGATTTAAAAATGAGCAGAGGGAAAAGCATTCTTCTCCAAGGGGCTCTTAGGACAGCTAAAGGGAGAGGCTCTACTTTTGATGGCAGCTTTCAGGCGGGCAGTGCAGAACAGCTCTGGTGTGCGTCGTGTTGTCCGGTGTGCTGTGTTCCCTAGTGTGTCTTTGGGGTCCCTTTTGCCTTCTCCCCTCGAGGCCCTCACCGCAAGCATGATGTGTCGTGTTTCTTGTCCCCCTGTTTGTCACGTTCTGTGTCACGGGTGTCTGCAGGTATTTGTGCTGGAGCTGTTCTGCCCTGCCGCATGGCCTGCTGCAATAGGAGAAGCCTGCGGAGTTGAGCCCAAGTACACCCCGCATTACAAATTTCTAGATGCTATTCCTAGATTACCATAAGGTGTTTCCAGCTTGAGAGTTATCCTGGAGGTGTTTGACATATGTTCTAACTTTCTTTCAGGTGCAGATGCGTTCCAGGTGTGGCAGAGGGTCAGGGTTAGGAGGTGCTGGGCATTCCTAGGAGCGCGGTGAGTAGCAGACTGGTGGGGTTGTGGTCAATGTGGTGCCAAGATCAGGCACTGATATTTGCTTTTCTTTACTACAGCTGTCTGAGACACACCAGCCTGGTGCTAGCAGGACCTTCCAAGGTGAGTAGGTGGCCTTTCTTTGCACCTGAGACCGGCATACCCTGATGTCTGAGAGATAAGCAGAGGTCTGTAACCCACAGAGGGGATGAACGTGGCGTGGTGGGTCAGGACTCCCCGAGTTTGGGGTCTGAGTTGGCTCTGGCAATGAAGGTAGCCAAGATGTGGCCCCTTAGGCCCCATAAAAGCAAAGTCTCCCTTTTGATCACAGTGCTGAGGTGCGCAGCAGGGCAGAGCAGTGTGTCTCGTGTCACTTGTCTTTTGTGTATTGTGTGTTGTCTGGATATCTCATGTCTCTTATCTTAGCCCTGTGAGGGGCCTCTCAGAAACCTTTCCTAGCATCTGTGATCTCAGCGTTCCTTGCCCTGGCACCCATGCCATAGAGCTTTTGACTGGGGAGCTCACACAGGCATCAGAAATGCATCTCTTTTTAGAAGCATCCCGTCAGATGTCTTGTCAGGTCTTGTTCTGAGCTGTATGGACAGCCATGCTGCGCAATGATCCATTGTAGCAGATTAGGACTTGTAAGGATGTGAGGTTAGGGAGAGGATTCTGACTGTAGGATTCTTGGGCATCCATCTTTGCAGTTTTTGGAGTAAATCATTCAGTTAGCATCTTCTTCCTCCAGGGTTCTCTGAGCCTCATCAGCTCACCATTAGCTTCAACTCTTCTTTTGCGTTCTCTCAGTCCTTGCAGCCTTTTTCCTTGCTAAGAGATTTCTGTTCCTGTTTTGTCCCCATTGTTTATCATGTCTTGTCTGTCCTGTGTCACGGGTGTCTGCTCACATTTTTGCTGGAGCTGCTGATCTGCCCTGCCGCATAGCCTGGTGCAATAAGAGACGTCCTGGGGACTTGGAATTCGTAATGGGGGGTGTAGTTGGACTCTGGATGGGATTTGTAGATGGACACAGGATATCTGGAGCCCATAAGTTATCCTGTGGCCCTTTGACTTTCATCCTAACTTTCTTTTAGTGGCAGAAGGATAAATCCAGGGCAGAACCACCCATTCCGGGTGAGGGGATTCCCCCATGAAGGTCAGTCACTGTTTGTCTCTGCAGAGGAAGCCTAAATGGTGACTGCTACAGCTCTGCTCTTTGTCTTTAGTTTTAGGAAGTCAAGGCAGAGAGCAGCTGTCAAGGCTGAGTGGGCAAGGTGAGCATTGAGTAGCTTACCGAAGCAGTTGTTATTGCTGAGGTCTCAGTTTCTGGTGCAGCTCTAAGTATGTATTAGTCCTCTTTTTATTTTAGATGGACTGCTTGCCATCTACCCTAGCCCAGCATGCCCATGCCAGGTGGGTTCAAGCTTAAGGTATCAGTGTGGCATACTTGTCAGGGTTGGGAGGTTGTGTTTTCACAGTATCTCAGCATGCTTTTCAGCTTTGTTTCTTTGCAGGTGCTGTCGCTGCCCTAGTCATGCCGAGGAAGAGAGGAGGGCAGGTGACTCGGGGTTTAGGCAGGCTGATTCCTAGGTGAGCGTTATGCAGCAGCATGCTAAGTGTGTACATTTTCTTTTTGCAGGTATCTTCTGGGCGGCCTCTGGAGTCAAACCAAGACTTGAGGTGAGCAGGGGCAGGGGTGCGAAGGAGTCCTGGGGATTACTGTTTTTGAGGGCAATAGTCACCTTCTCTGTTTTGCCTTAGGTACCCTGGGGAGGCTTGTAGCCACAGCTTGGAAGCGGCAGCACCGAAGCACACACATTGAGAACATCTCAACGTGCACGTCCGACCGAGGATGGATTTTGTCCGCTTGTCTTCCAAAAGCTAAGTGTTGGGGCCAGTGGTTGGGAGAAGGGGAAAAGCCTTTACTATCACAGGAGGCAATCTGATGTCAGCTTAGCAGAGAGGTCTGTAGTGGGACGGGCTCTCTGGAAGTAAAGGGAGAGGGTTTCTCCTCAGCCTCACCAGACCCTTTGCCGGGCAGGGCAGTTCCTACCCATATCCACATTCTTGTGAACTTTGCGTCATCTGCCTTCCTCGACTTGATGTCGTCATGGCTCTTTCCCCCGAGGAGCTCGCCTTCAGGTCCGGAGCTGTAGCCGCAGTCACCTGGCAGTCCGCTTCCTTCTCTAGGCTTGCTGAGCCTCTCGAGCATCCTCCTAACTGCTTTGGCCCTAAGTTCCTTTAATGAGTTACATTTCATCATCACGTGCTGCTGTCATAGGGCTTCCTTTCCCTTGGCCTCATCGGCCTCTGGCTCGTCTTGTGCTAGGACTCTCAGGTCCCTAAAGGGAAAGTGCCAAGCAGTTGCAACTTGTCTCTGTGTTATGTCGTATGTGTCTGTTATGGTGTCTGTGTTATGTAGTGTGTGTCCATTGTCTTCCACGTCATAGGCCTTTGTTACATCTCGATGCTTTACTGGCTCTCTTCTGTGCCATATAGGCCGTGTTCTACTCACATTCCTTTCCGGATATCCCTTATTCCAGCATCTTTACATTTGTACTCATTGAGATGGGAATGTCTCACAGGGACAAGATGTTCTCATCCATCTTCCTTCTTACTATTAGCTTTGGTAGTGCCTTTTTTTCCATTTTCTTGGACTTCTAGAGGGAGCATCTTACACCCTCCTCACGTGACTGCAGTAGTTCTATAGGTTGCATCTTCTCAAAGGGTATAAGTAATCTTCCAGAGAGTTATATTAAGTTGTGGTTTATATTGTGTGTACCTATGCTGGCTTATACTGTATGTACTTATAAGGCGATGCACTTACATACAGTATATTGTCTGTACTTACTCTGTATGTAAGCATGTCGCCTTATATTGTCTGTACTTACACTCTATGTACACTTGCACTGTATGCGTCAGCTTATATTGTGTGTACTTACACTGTACCACTTAGGATTGAAGCTGCCCTGCCCTGGACTGTAGTCACAGTTAGGTAGAACAGTTATATCAACTTTACTGTTCATCTGTCTTTTGTGGGATTTTGAGTAGAAAATATATCCATCCACAGTGGGGACAAGTCCTAGCTGTCAGCCACTTGTTGACCCTTCCTGTTGTCTCACAGGTCCCTGAGGCTGCTGATTTCCCCAGGATCTGCCATTTACCTCAAGGAGCAGCAGCCAGAAGATGTGTCAAAGCACCTTCTTCAGCATCTCCGGTAAGGGCCACAGCGAGCGTGTAAGTGGAAGGAGTGGGTGAGTGTGTGTTAGAACACATGGCTGTGTCTGTCTGCTTGTCTCTGCGTGTGTGAGCGCATGATGACTGGATTTAACGTTGTGTATATGACTTTTGCTTTTCAGGTTTTGCAACTCACTGTTAAATTGAGAATAAAAAATCCCCAGCCGCCTTCGTGCCGGCTGTGGGTTTTTTTTTTTTTTGGTCCCGGCCGAGTAAAAACCCAGAAAAATACCCCAAGATAGGCTAGAAAAGACCCAAAAAACCCAAGATGGGCAAGAGCAAACCCAGGAAACAAAGCTAAAAAGTCCCAAGATGGACAAGAAAACCCAGGAAAAAAAAACAAACCAAGATGGACCAGAAAAAACCCAGAAAAATAAAACAGGGAAAAAAAAACGGAAAAAACCCCAAGACAGGCAGGAAAAACCCAGATAAAACCAAGAAAAAAACTTCAAGATGGGCAGGAAAGAAACCTCCAAAACAAAAAAAACCAAGATGGGCAAGGAGAAGATGGACAAAAAACACATTAAAAAACTCAAAAGGGGCGAGAATAAACCCGGAAAAAACCCCCCAGGACTGGCAAGGAAAAACTCCAAGATGGGCAAGAAAAACCTGTCGCAAATTGTGTAGTAAAGCGCGACTGTCGTAAAGACGGCCGTAAAGCGCGACTGTCGTAAAGACGGCCGTAAAGCGCGACTGTCGTAAAGACGGCCGTAAAGCGCGACTGTCGTAAAGACGGCCGTAAAGCGCGACTGTCGTAAAGACGGCCGTAAAGCGCGACTGTCGTAAAGACGGCCGTAAAGCGCGACTGTCGTAAAGACGGCCGTAAAGCGCGACTGTCGTAAAGACGGCCGTAAAGCGCGACTGTCGTAAAGACGGCCGTAAAGCGCGACTGTCGTAAAGACGGCCGTAAAGCGCGACTGTCGTAAAGACGGCCGTAAAGCGCGACTGTCGTAAAGACGGCCGTAAAGCGCGACTGTCGTAAAGACGGCCGTAAAGCGCGACTGTCGTAAAGACGGCCGTAAAGCGCGGCTGTCGTAAAGACGGCCGTAAAGCGCGGCTGTCGTAAAAGGTGCCGTAAAGCGCGGCTGTCGTAAAAGGTGCCGTAAAGCGCGGCTGTCGTAAAGACGGCCGTAAAGCGCGGCTGTCGTAAAGACGGCCGTAAAGCGCGGCTGTCGTAAAAGGTGCCGTAAAGCGCGGCTGTCGTAAAAGGTGCCGTAAAGCGCGGCTGTCGTAAAGACGGCCGTAAAGCGCGGCTGTCGTAAAAGGTGCCGTAAAGCGCGGCTGTCGTAAAAGGTGCCGTAAAGCGCGGCTGTCGTAAAGACGGCCGTTAAGCGCGGCCGTCGTAAAGACGGCCGTTAAGCGCGGCCGTCGTAAAGACGGCCGTAAAGCGCGACCGTCGTAAAAGGTGCCGTAAAGCGCGACCGTCGTAAAAGGTGCCGTAAAGCGCGACTGTCGTAAAAGGTGCCGTAAAGCGCGACTGTCGTAAAGACGGCCGTAAAGCGCGACTGTCGTAAAAGGTGCCGTAAAGCGCGACTGTCGTAAAGACGGCCGTAAAGCGCGACTGTCGTAAAAGGTGCCGTAAAGCGCGACTGTCGTAAAAGGTGCCGTAAAGCGCGACTGTCGTAAAAGGTGCCGTAAAGCGCGACTGTCGTAAAGACGGCCGTAAAGCGCGACTGTCGTAAAGACGGCCGTAAAGCGCGACTGTCGTAAAAGGTGCCGTAAAGCGCGACTGTCGTAAAGACGGCCGTAATGCGCGACTGTCGTAAAAGGTGCCGTAAAGCGCGACTCTCCATCTGTAAATTAGTTTGGCTTGCAACTTCCACTGTCCATAACATGTTCACTGTTCATGATTTTAACTTCAGACAGGGAACTGATTTTCAGGCAAAAATGGATGGTTTAACACATGGCTCTAGATATAGCTCTAGATATATAGAATTATATATATTATTTAATAATAATTTATATAATATAAAATATGTACTTTTATATAATAATTGATATATATAAAGTATATATACTATATAACATCTATTTCTATGTATACTATACATTCCTATACATATTTTCAACTGCTTCTCAGATGAAAATGATTCAAGAACACTCCTCATTCCAGACCAGTGACAAAATTGGATTTTCAGCAGAACAAAACACATGTGAGCCCTCAGGTGTGGAGCTCCTGAGTCCTCAGCTGATTCCAGTGCTGCCTTCTGTCTAATCCCAGCCTGTGTTGGCAACCTGCCTTCCCATTTCAGCAGAAATTCAGAGAGCTGAGCTGGAATCACTGGGCACAGCACAGTGGCTGGAGCTCATCAGCCTGTTCCATACAGAAACCAGCTCTAGCAGAGTTATTCTGCTTCTGTGGTGTGCTCAGCTGGGCTGAGGTGAATCAGTCTGTTTGAATGGATTGCCTGGGAGCATCATGCAGTAATAGTCTCAAAGTGCATTGTCACCATATCCTTACCTGCTCAAGGAAAATTCCCTGCAGCTTTGAGTGCTAAGAACATGGAGTGCATGAAGGAATGGTTTCCTTCAGGCTCTCTGGTTTCCCAATATGTTTTTGGTGGTGACTGGTTCATGGAGAGGATGAGAAACAAGTATGATGTTCTGTAGAAGAAGGTTTATTAGTTCTGTTGGTCTTTGACTATATTTCTGTTATTAATCTGTTTTAGTTAGTAATTGGACAGGTCACCTGTGCATAGGACTGGGAGTTGTTATAACTCCTCTAGGTGAGGCTGTAGCATGTTTCTTCAATCCTTGGCATAGAGAGGAGTCAATACCATGTTATTTAATGGAGGCTGAAGAGTGTTTGTGCTCCTAAAATATTTGAGACAAGGAAGATCCTATCCATAGTGATTTGATAAAGGACAGGGATCCTGCCCTTTCTGTCTGTCAGTGCTGACTCACATGTGTTTGTTATTTGCACCATACCACTGCCTGTGTGGCTCTTAAGACCCCCTTAGGCATCCAGACACAGTCTGTATCTCAAACAGCCTAAAAATTCAATGACGGGATGAATTCTTTTGGAGAATATTTTTCTCTTATTAGGTTCCTATCTCAAGTGAACAAACTGCTTGATTTACAGCATTGTTGTTTGAGAGGTTCGCTTTTGTAGCTGAAGATTCGTGTAATTGCTACTTTGCAGCAAATAAAAAAAAAATTCTCTGGTTCCAATTGCAATTTGACTATTTCTGCTGTGTAGAGCCCATTATCACAGCCTTGATGAGGCGCAGCACAGATTTGGATGAAAATGATGAGATTTGGATGAAATGGCCCTCCATCAGGGCAGGCTACAAAGATCCTCCTCTTTGAGGTATTGGCCCTTTTGATGCATAAAATGCATGAAAATTTGCTTGAAAAGTGCAAGTTGATGAGTAAAAGAGAATTCACAGTAATTGTAGTGAAATGAAAAAAGAAAACAAGGCAAAAGCATTGGAAAGAATATGTTTAATTGCATGTAATTACTTGATGTGGGTTTCAGTCAGGGAAAAAAGGAGAAAGGAACATGCTAAATAGCGCTGGTGTGGCAATTACTCTTTGAGGGTTTTCTCAAATGACTGAACTTTGTGTATTATTAAAAAAAAATAAAGATACAGCAACAACAGAAAAAAAAAAAAAAAACCCAACCAGGAAAACCACACACACTACTTTATGTCGTAAGAACTTTGCTGTATCAGTCAAAATGCTCTGCCACGTCTTTCACCTCATGATTTTTGCATGTGTAGACAAAATGAACTTTGTTTCCTGGTAATGCTGTGTCAACATGCTAGGTGGGATGCAAGTTTAATAGTTTTAACTATCAGGGTGTGAGTAAAACATTGCCTGGGTTATCTGATAGCCTAAGCACTTTGAGATGGAGCTTCTCAGTTGAACAATTTTTTGACATACCAGGTTTGCTGACAAACAAATCTGAAAAAGTTGCAGTCTGGTGAAATAAAAATACAAGAGAAGCAGAAATAGAGGTCCAATAGAGGTGGGACAAGGTTCCTAGCACTAATTCAAATGGTTTTGTCTCTAAACAAGTAATCAGACTGTGGTGGTGTTTGAGGGTCCCCAGGACAAGGGAAGAAATGACATCTGATAATGCCTCATCTTCCCTGAGGAGGCTTCCAGTAAGGAAAGGACAGATGTGGAAGTCTGGGGCTTCCCTTCTGGGAAATTGAAAATCGAGGAAGAAAACTAGATAGGGACAAAGAAAACTGATGCTATCCTTCTGATAACAGAACTGAACTCATAAATGAATTTAGGACTGGTCCTCAGCATCTTTTAGGATTCTGTCAATGCACCTGTGACTGAGACTGGCAGTGATTGCTGTGCTGGGCAAGAAAACTGGAAGTGAATTCCAAAATGTTGAGGAACCAATCCAAGACTTTTTAACATGTGAATACAGGAGGTATTTCCCTTCTCTATCAGAATAGTTTCTTTGACTATACTTATTAGAGTTTTCCCAGGTACAAAAATACAACTTCATTTCAATGTGAAGGATTTGTCAAGGTCCAGCTGTATTTTGCTTGGAAAAAAATTCTGCCTGCTATATCTGCACCAGAACAGGCTTATTGGTGGAATTCTCTTCTGCAGATGTGGCAATTTTGGGGGGGGGGGGGGTGCTGTTTTTGGTCCTAATCTGGATTATTTCTTCTGGTTTTTGTGATAACTTTCACAGATAGGCAGGTAACTGGTAGTATTCTCCCAGTCTAAGTAGGTTTCTAGGAAAATGGAGTAGTAATTAAAAAGTAGGCATAGCAAGCTAAGGAAAGAAAAGACCTGTGCTGCATCTTTGTAGCCTTTTTTTTTTTTTTTAGTTCACTGTGATGGAACACCACTCAGCTGAGTAGGGAAATATTGTCCAGTTCAGACTGTAATTGAGTAGAATCTGACTTATTTGGGGCTGAACACAAAAGTGAGGATAAATCAAGGAATTAACAAGACCAAGAGAACAGACTCTACTTTCCAAATCCCAGAGTGCCAGTGCTGGAAAGTTTATTGTAATGGAATTTCAAGCCAGGATTTCCAGGCTCAGGAGGTTTAGTTATTTTGGATACATTTCAGATCAGCAGTGCCTGCTTGGCATGCTGTCTGCTCCTGTTGCAGCATTTAGTTTTGTGACAGGTTCTGTGTGAGAAACAGGAATGGCCCATGTCAGCACACCTTGGCAGCTTTATTTCAGCTGTAGCATTTTCAAGGAGAAGTTCCACGGCTGTTATTCCTTGTAACCCTGGGCCAGTGTCTTTGCTTGAAATGGTTGAAAAGGACGTGCAGACTGAAGGCTCTTCCCCATAGAAAGGTGTCAGCTCAGCTGCTGTCGCTCCCAACGTGTGCAGAGTTACAAACACAGAGCCCTGGGGCAGCAATGCCATCAGCTGGCAGTTCAGCAGTTATAATTTACCACAGGGAATGGAATGGTTTTTTTGTGAGGGTTATCTTAGCAAGGTGCTCGCTGGGGGACCCATCTGTTTCTGCTCATGTGCTTCCAAGGGTGACGTTTGCTAGCAGGGCCAAAAACCCCCAGGGAAACTGCATGTGAGCACAGTTCTCAGGCATAACCCATTGTAACTGCATTTCCTCCTGTCTGTGATCTGCAGAACTCATCTGATAGGGAGTTTCTTTCCCAGTACTTTGGGTGAGTAGACTCACTCTAAATCCTGCTTCCTCTGTTTCTGCACTAGGGTTCATCCAGCACTGAGTACTGTGGGAATGTGTAAAATCAGAGGGGTTTGGGAAAGCTGCAAAAGGCAGGCCTCAGAGACAGCAGAACTGTGATCAGAGCTGAGCAGCAGCCATGAGATTGGTCAGCAGAAAAACTATTTAAACTGTGGAAAAGCAAGGACAAATAGAACAATGGTCTGTGTATTAACACTTGCCTAGAATAACTCCCTAAGCTACAGAAAGTTTATCTAGCATGATATTAGGAAGTTCTAGGATTAATACTGGAGCTCTGTGCATTGTGTTTAAGGCTCACAAGCAGGTATTGTATTTGAAATAAGCAAGCATTGTTTAACCAAAGGCACCTGTGCTTACAGTGGTTGGATAGAGCTACTGTCAATGTGCTTTTGCTTTGTGTGATTGGGCAAAAAACTGATAAAGTGAGTTGTGACATTGAGTTCTTGGTCTGCTGCCTGAGATGTGAGCTGGTGGCATCTTCCCATTGCCGTAACCATGGAATGAGGCTGATGCTGGAAAATCAAACGGCTCAAGGCAGTTCCCAGCAGCCCTGCCCTGTTTGTGATTTGTGCACAGACCCCTGCCAGTGTCAAGTACTTGGCACAGAGCTATGGTGAGAGGCAGTGTGAAACTCCTGATCTCCTGCCTTCCTGCTTCCTCCCCATTTCCCTGATCCCTGAAAGTGTTTAGCCATGACAGCACTTCTCTTCACTTTAGCCATGACAGCACTGCACTTCATGTCCTAACAAGCGTTGGTTGCGCAGAGGTAGTGCTGAAACTGTTGATGGTGCTGTTATTAGATGACCCCTGACACTCACCAACTAACTGAGAAACTGGAGACCATGAATTTCCCATTTCTCCTGAAATCACTTTCTTTCAGAAACTGCTGCACAGTCTTCCACACAACGCATTACTTAAAGGCAGAGATGAGAATTCAGGGAGTGGGGTCTGACTTCCAGCTGAGGTAATTGTGCAAGGCTACTGCCAGGGAAGAAGCGAGGCAATCCTGACTGGATTGAAAGCTGCCTCACTGTGAACAGCCCCTGAACCTGGAGAGAACATCTGAGTGCTTGTTAGGCTGCTGAGAGGTGGGTCTGACAGCTGCTCCTTGTGTGCATAAAGACACAGAAAGCTCACAGTCCTGAGGAAGGGAAAGTTGGATGTTAATTGGCTCCGAGTGACTTCTGGTGCCAGGAATGCTCAGTATGGGATGATGCTGGGGATGTAAATGGCAGGAGAGAATTAATTGCATATTGTGAGTGAGGAAGGACTATGGTGCTCAGAAATGAGTTTAGTTTGTTTTGTTGGTTTTCTGGGAATTTTTCTACTTTGGGTTAATTATGTGGCAGTGATTACGCCAAAATATTTTTCCAACTCTGAAATTAGTACTGTGGTTATCTGTTGAAAAAGTTCTTAGTCTCTTATCAGGTTGTTTTTGTATATATATTTGCATCTATTTATTTAATTTGAATAAATATAAGTAATTTTTGAAATGTTTTTCAATGTAGTGGTCTTAAGGTGGTTTTTAAGAATTCATTGTATTGTTTTATCTTGTTTGTAGTTGGTGTATGATGAGGGATGTGGTGTGACTTCTTGAAGGCTGTGGTTTTGGTGTTCCTAAGTTCTGATTTCTTTCTGGTTGGATAGTTTTTTTTATTTTTATTTTTTGGGACAGGGGCATTTATATGGTGGGTTTTTATAGGCAATACATTTTTTAATTTAGGTAGTGATATTTTTTAGTATTTTAATGGTTTAGGTTTTTTATTTTCATGGTGTTTTTTTTTAATTTTTTCAAAGAACTTTTATAGATTATAGGTTATTATTTGTGCATTAGCAAAAAGGTAGAGCTTTGGGGACTTTTTTTAGTAATGTTTAGGGTCAGTTGTACAGTTTTGAGTCTAGTGAGTTGGTTTGATTTAATTTTTATTGGGTGTTTGTTTTTATTAGCAGTTGTGTCATTTTCAAGGTGTATTTGAGTTTTTTGGGGTTTTTGAGATACTGGTTTAGGAGGAAGTTTATGATGAGCATGTGCGGAGGTTTTGGGCTACTTTATAGTGGGATTTAAAATTTGTTTACAGTTAGGTTTATTTGAGTTTTTATTAGGGTTCAGTGTTGTGGGATGTTTGTTCCGTTAGTAACAGAAATAGGTTTTGTTTTGAGGTGCTGCGGTGGGATGGGCGTGTGCTGCGTGCCGGCGCTGACAAAGGTACAGTATTGTTGTGGCTCTGGTGCGTCGGGTTAATGAACTGACATGGTTGAATGTAGAGATGAAAATAGAAATAAATATAAATTTAAAAATAAATATAAAATTAGAGTGGTAAACATAAATATAGATAACAGATACATACATAGAACTATAATATATGGTATGTAATTGGAACATATTATCATATAGGTAAATGATAGTCTGTTTTATATCTATATATATACACAAAGATATATAAATATAGATTGCAGAAATAAAAATATTTAAATAGAGTTAAAGTAAATTGTGGTTTTTTTTAGGTTATAGGCTGAGGTTTTTAAATAAATGATAGAAATAAAATATAAATTCAGATATACAAATATATATAGAAATACAAATATCTATACATATTTAATTTAAATAAATATAAGTAAAATATATATATATAATACAGAAAATATATATCTATGATTATATTAGAAGGTATTCTCTCTAATATATATAATATCTATGAATAGAATAAATAAAACTATCCATATAAATATCATTATAATTTTGAAAAATAAATTTACTTCCTAAATTTTAAATCTGGTTCAAATAAAGGGGTGTCCTTGGTTTTTATTTGGTTAGAGGCAGGAGTTTTATTTTAAATAATATAAGTAATATAGAAATGTGGATCTTAAGATAGAAATATATAATGAATACATAAAGAGAAATTGCTAAACTATGCCTGTAAATTTAAATATAAATATATGTAAGTAATATGAAGAGTTGTAGTATAGAATATAAATAACATTATATGGCAATATAAATTATAAATGGGAATATAAATATAAAAATATGTAAATATAGTTTAAGAGAAAGGGAATGTTTTGGCTTTTATTTAAGTAGAGGCAGGGTTTTTATTTTGAATATTATAAGTGTTCCAGAAGTAAAAATCTTGACGCAGAAATATTTAATCAATATAAAAAACATGAATAAAAATATATGAAAAATATAAATACCTACTCGCATCGGATGTAATATAGAATATAAATTTATTTATAAATTGACATTGGTAAAGATAAATGCATAAGTAAGCAATAGGCATTAAAATACATTAATTATATATTATATATATTATATATATATTATATATTAATATACAATAATTTATTATATTACATTATATATACATTATATATTATATATATTATATAAATTAATATACATTATAAATATGAATATAAAAATTGAACATGAGGATAAAATCTATTTAAATATTGTTTAAAGCAAAGGTTGGGCTTTTTTATTCTTGTGTTAGAGGCAGGGTTTTTATTTTAAATAATATGAATGTAGATATTATTGTTATATATTTCTAAATATTGAGATATACAATCAAGATATAAATATATAACCACAAAATATAAATAAATACAAATAATAGGAAGAGATGTAATGAAGAATACAAATAACAGTATACATAAGTATACATTTTAAATGTAAATGTGAATATGAACCTGAAAAATAGAATTTAAAAAAATATTTAAGTACAGTTTTGAAGAAAGGGTTTCTTTTTGGCTTTAATGTGGATGGAGGCAAAGGTTTTATTTTAAATAATCCAAGTGTTACAGAAGTAAAAATAGTAACAGAAATACATACTTACTATGTAAAAATAATTATAAAAATATACAAATAAATTAAAGTTTTAGGGATATATGCAATATGGAATAGAAATGTATTTATAAAAAGAAATGTATAAATGGACAGTGTACATCAATATACATTGTAAATAGAAATGTGAATATTAGTATGAAAAAATATTTTAAAAAATATTTAATTATTTTTTTAATTTTTTTTTTTTTGTGTTGTGTTTTGTTTGGTTTTGTTTTGTCTTTTATCCTATTAGATTAGAGGCAGAAGTTTTTTTTCCCTCTTCCCGGTTGTTTGGGGGCATTTATTTCAGAGCAGTTTTCGGCGGGGTTCGCCCCTGTTCTTTTTTGCCGCCTTCGCTGCCGCAGCCCCGAGGCGCGCTGCGCCCCCGGCTGGGGCGGGCGGCAGTGCTGCCGCCTTGTGGGCAGAGCGCGGTACTGCAGGCGTGCAGCGAGAGGCCGCCAGCTTGGGAGTGGCGCGTGGGCGATGTCGCGGAGTTTTGGTTGACCTTCTCAAGATGGCGGCGAAAAGGGCGGGAAAGTGGAGGACCGGGTGGGTGTTTAACTGCACTGCCTGCACGGAATACCGACGTCATGGCGGCCCCGACGGATTTTTCTGTGGCGTTTCATGTGTACCCGAGACATGCTGTGGGCTCAGCGGCGCCGCGGGCGGGCGTATTTTGGCGGGTTTGTGAGAGGCATCTGGGTAAACGCCTCGCTGTGCCGGGGTCCTCTCACGTCGGCTTTCCCGCCCTGAGGGAGCCGAGCCGGGCCGAATAGTTCCGAAGAGCCGAAGAGCCGAGTGTGGCCGGAAACAGCCGAGTTTCCCCGAAGAGCCGAGTGTGGCCGGAAACAGCCGAGTTTCCCCGAAGAGCCGAGTGTGGCCGGAAACAGCCGAGTTTCCCCGAAGAGCCCACTGTGGCCGCAAACAGCCGACTGCAACCGAAGAGCCCAGTGCGGCCGGAAACAGCCCAGTTTACACCAAGAGCCGATGATAGCCGACTGCAACCGATAGCCGACTGTAGCCGACTTGAGCCGCATTTAGACAATGTGCCGAATACGACCGAGTTTAGCCGAACTGAAACGAGTTTAGACCAAGAGCCGAAGCAAGCCCAATTCAGCCGAGTTTCATTCAACAGAACCGAACGACGCCGCAGCGCTCTGCATGCAGTGCGCCTGTGCAGACGGCAGGGGGCGCTGTGCCTGCAGTGCGCCGGTGCAGACGGCAGGGATCGCTGTGCCTGCAGTGCGCCGGTGCACGCGGCAGGGGGCGCTGTATAAAGTATAAAATATCAACTATCGATAAGACGGGATAAAAGCTCTCTGTCAAGTGCAGCTGTAGAAAATTTCAGGCTCCCAGGGAATAAATCGTTTTCTTTAAATCATTTTCGTTTTGGAGTTTTTTTTACTCCCAGGTAGCCTGAAAGTTACTACTGCTGCTTTTTTATTCTAAAGCTAGAAAGGAAAACCAAGATTAGAAATGCAGGGAAAGAAAGAAAGAAAGAAAGTAAGAAAAAGAAAAAAAGGAAATAAGGAAAGGAAATGAAAGGAAGAAAGAAGGAAGGACAGGAAGGAAGGGAGGAAAGAAGGAAGACAGACAAAAAAAACCCAAAAACCAGGAGGGCAAGGAGAAACCTAGGGAAAAAAAATAAAAAGAAAAGAAAAAAGAAACCAACAAAAAACAAAGCCACAGAAAAAAACCTCGGGATGGGCGAGAAACACCCCCCCTCCCTGAAAAATCCAAGCTGGGCAAGAAACATCCCAGAAATACCACAAAAAAAAAAAAAAAAAAAAACAGGGAAAAAAAAAAAAAAAACTTAAAAAAAAAACCAAGGGGGGCAAGGAAAAACCAGAAAAAACACCAAGATGGGCAAGAAGAAACGACGAAAAAAACCCAAGAAGTGCCAGAAAAAAAAATCAAGAAACAAGGCAAGAAAGAGAGGCAATAAAGGCCACAAAAAATTCAAGAAAAAACCCAAGACATGCCAGGAAAAGGTACGAAAATGGTTCTGCCAGGTGCGATCAAGGTGAGCGGGGTCAGATTCAGGTCCAGGAGATGAACAAGTGTCAGATTAGTTTGGGGCACTGCTGTGCAATGCAGCTGTGACAGGATTTATGTTTAAATATAGTTTAAATAAATTGGGGATTGTTTGGCTTTTATTGGGGTATAGGCTGGAGATTTCATAAAAAATATAAAACTAGAAATCCAAATATATCATCTATATGTCGATATCAATAAATATTTAATATATATAAATATCAGTAAAAGAAATCTATTGTGTCAAAAGAATATACCTATTATTATATAAAAAGGTATTCTCTCCAATATACATAATATCTATAAATATAACAAATGAAAATTACAAATATAGATGTGAATAGAATTATGACAAACAAAATTATTTTTAAAATTTTAAATGTGTTTTAAATAAAGGGGTGTCTTTGCTTTTTATTTCGTTAGAGGCAGGGGTTTTAATTTTAAATAATATAAGTACTATAGAAATGTAAATCGACATACAGAAATATATAATAAATATATAGAGATACAAAGATATAATGCCAAACTATGAATAGAAATCTATGTAAGTAACATGAAGAGATGCAATATATAATACAATTTTTATTATACAGTAATATAAATTCTAAATATAAATGCGAATATAATTGTGAAAAATATATGATGGGGGCTCGGAGCAGCCCAGGTGTGAGTGTGAGGATGATGAGGGCTCGGAGCAGCCCAGGTGTGAGTGTGAGGATGATGGGGGCTCGGAGCAGCCCAGGTGTGAGTGTGAGGATGATGAGGGGCCGGCTCCTGCCGGGGCGAGGCTGTTTTAGGGGGAGGCTTTGCCTCAGCTCCCTTTTGCATGGAGCTGCTGAGTGGAGGGGTTTATGGGGCGCTCCCGGCGCTGTCTCATGGAAGGACTGCGAGAGCTTCCCACAGGGTCGGGGGCAACGCCTGGATCCGCGCTTGGGTACGTGGAGCATCGCTTAAAGGAGGCGCCGAGGGACGAATCTTTGTGCCGGGGAGCAGCGGCCGAACAGGTGAGCCCGTGTGGGTTCGGAGCGGGGAATTTTCTCCTTCCCCTTTGCAATTTCATCTTGCCAGTCCCTCCCCGGGTCCCCAGGAACAAAAATGGAGCTTATGAAGACAAAAGGAATTAAGGAGAAGGAAGCAGCTCCTCTTCTTTTATTGTCTGCGTTTGACCTGAGGGGATCCCTCTTGACTTGTGGTTTGAAGGGTGTTGATTGCAGGAAAAGCTGCCTTTTCCAGGCTGTTAGGGGTATCCCGGGGGTGACAGGGAATCCCTGCGTTCTATTCTAAGGGGAATGGGAAAAGTATTCTTGTGGTATTCTGGGTTTGATTTGAAGGCAGCCACCCCATTTGCACCACCCTCTGGTTTAAATGGAGGGGGCAGCCCTGGTGTCCCTCCTTTTCAAGGGTTTGCATGGAGGTCGAAATCGCCCTTTCCCATCAGTCGAAGGCTTTCATTTGGGGAGCGCCCCTTCTTTTCTGCTCTCCTAGGGGGTGAAATTGGAGGGGAGAACACATTTCTTTGCCCTTGTTGAAGTGAGGTGCGCCCCATCTGCGGTTTCGGGGCTGGCTTGAGGGAAGCCGCAGCTCCGGCAGCGTTTGCAGGGCTGCAATGGGGCTGTGCCGCTGCATTGGAGGGCGCTGCCCGTGCCCGCGGCCCGGCGCGGAACGTTCCCGCTCGGGAGCGCTGCTGGCACGGCCCGGGCAGCTGCCGGGGCGCACGGGGGATTCGGCGCGGCCGGGCCGGCCGAGGGCGGCAGTGGCGGAGCCGCGCCGGTGCGAGCCGTGCGGAGCCGAGCGGAGCCGGGCCGGGCCGGCCGAGGGCGGCAGAGGCGGCGCGGGCGCTGCTGCGCCGGCCCGGGCGGTGCCGGCCGCTCCGTCCGCTCCGGGCGCGGGGCTCGGGCGCCGCCGGTAGCCCCGGGCCCGGTGCCGGCCCCGCCGGGCAGGGGCAGCGGGCGGGGCTCCCCGGGACGGCGCCGGCCCCGCGCGCCGGAGCGGCCGCCGCAGGAGCCGCTTTCCTGCCGGGAGCCGCGCTCCGTCCGGGGCCGGCAGCGAGCGCGGGGTTCGGCCGCTCCACGTTCGGCGGTGCCGTGGCTCGGAGGCGCTTTGGAGGCGTTGATGGCATCGCTGGGTTCGGTTTGCAGCGGGTGTCCGCTAAGGGATACGGTGTTCTTCCTGAGCGGCACGGTTCTCGGTGCCGGTAGGGATGATAAAGGTTCGTTTCGGATTGGGTTTTGTAGTCGGATATATATTTTTTTGCCGGGGTATTATGTTTAGAAGGGCGCGCAATGTTTTTTACGGGTCGTAGCGCGAAGCAGCGGTTCGCATTTTAATTCTGTTGCGGTGGCTTTTATTAGCGTGAGTGTGTAGTGTTTGTTTTGGGGGGCTTGGAGAAGCGTCCTGTCGTTCACAGCAGCGGGTTTTTAATCTCGATAATTGCATGTGTGTTTATCGTCTTCCAGGGCTTTTATTTGTTTGGTTTGTTTGATTGTAGTGTATGTTTTATGGTTACGGGTAATTTGGGGGACATTGTTTATGGTTACGTTTGTCTTTAGTCTTTGTGTTTGTTTCTAGGTGGTATTTTTATTTTGATAGCTTGAGGCACTATGGGTTTATTCAGTTGGGAATAAGTTTTTTGTTGCAGATTTCAGTTTATTTGGTTTTTGGTATTATTCTTGTTGTTGCTTTCTTTATTTTCTTTTTTTGGTGGTTGTTGTTGTTGTCTTTTAATGTATTTGAGTATTGTTTATCAGGGTTTATTTTGGGAACGTGGGTATTTATATGGTGGGTTTCTAAAGTATTTATTTATTTGGGTAGTTAATTTCTTAGTTTTTAGTGGTTGAGATGTTTTTCCATTTTGTTAATTAGTTCAGGTTTAAAGTTATTTTTACAGAGGATTGTTTATTCTTTGAGTTAGTGTAGAGGTAGAATTGCGTTGGTTTTTTCTTTTTTAGTAACGTTCAGGGTCACTGGCACTGTCTTGAGTTTAGTAGATTGGTTTGACTTTTTTTTAGTACTTTTTGTAATTTGCTGTGTGTGTTTCTAGAGGATTTTCTTTTATTTTGGTTCCATTTTTCTGTCGTGATGAGAATTGTTATTGAAAAGAGTGTTCTTTGTTTTTTCGCTGACACTTGTTTGGCTGTTGGAGGTATCTTGATGTTTTTGGAAGATATTGGTGGGAATTTGATGCTGTTTGTTCTGTCATTTCATTTAGGAATTGGATTTTAAATATACAATTATGACTCTAACTATATTGAAACAAAAGAAATAGATGTGTAGCAATGGGAATGAGCCAATTTTATTTTTATATATTCGGTCAATTTTTAAAATTTAACATGTAACATGAGTCATTATATGTTACAATAAGTTATTCTAATTTTAATAGAGTATTGTGTATGTTTTTAGATATATGAATAGAGAATATAAATGTAAATACAACCCAAACAAAAATACAAATATATAAATGTATTGCAACTATATGCAGATATATAAAAAATTAATAATAAATTGTAAATATAAAATAACATAAATTGATACAATATATAATACAAGTGATACTGCATATATTTTATGAAAAATATTATAGGAAATGGATATAAAATAGATATAAATACGGATGTGATATATCTATCTATCTATATCTATCATTTGTTGTATATTATGATAAATACAAATATAAAAAAACATTTAGGTAGTTTAAAATAATGGATGGTTTTGTTTTTTCTTTGCCAAAGCAGGGGTTTTCGTGTAAAAATTACAAATACAAATAATATAAAGGGTGAAATATGAGTATAGAAATATATCATAAACACGTTAAAGATTTATATAAAAATTAGAAATATAAGGCAAAATAAGTTGTAGCAGTAGATATGGTAAATAATTTAAAAAATATTTCCCGTATATTTTTTGAATAAGGTGCATATTATATATAGTTATTAATATAATACATCAGTATAAACGATAAATATATATAAAATATCAACTATCTATAAGAAGGAATAAAAGCTCTATGTCACGTGCAGCAGTAGAAAATTTCAGGCTCCCAGGGAATAAATAGTTTTCTTTAAATCATTTTCGTTTTGGAGTTTTTTTTTTTTACTCTCGGGTAGCCTGAAAGTTTCTACTGCTGCTTTTTTATTCTAAAGGTGGAAAGGTAAACCAAGATTAGAAATATAACAAAGGGGAAGGGAAAGGAAAGGGAAAAGGAAAAGGGGAGGGAAGTGGTGAAAAACAGAGTGAAAAAAGTAAAAAGAGTTGGAGGGAAAAAGAGAGGGCGTTGGGGAGGAGCGGTGCTGCCTCAGGTCCTTCCCCGCCCGGGGGCGAAGGACCCGTTTCATGCCCTGGAGGGACTGCAGCTGCCGGTGGCTCCCGGGGGACGGAGCGGTGGCTGTCAGCCCGAGACTCCAACTCCCGGCAGGCCGTGCTGCTGGCGCGGCGTGTGACGCAACGGCTGACGCGGCACATGAGTGGCTGCCAGCCCGAGACTCCAACTCCCGGCAGGCCCTGCTGCTGGCACGGCATGTGACGCAACGGGCGACGCGGCCCGGCATTTTTCTCTAAATCGGCAGTAAATACAGCTGAGTAAAATTAGCTTGGTTTTCTTCCTTCTTTTTTAACTGAACTGTTTTTATTAAAAATCCTATTTGAATATGTGGAAAAAGTGGGGATGTCCTGTAATATATCGTCGCTGTTCTTGTTTACAGGGTACTGAGAAAATACGTCTCCCTTAGAGTCCCACGGAAAGGTTCTCAGTGCGCTCTCTATCAAGGTATGTATTTACAAATAAGTGATCCCTTTAGATATTTGCCTGTGTACCTTTTCCTGTAATTCAGAGCTTGCGTTCTGTGGGTTTTATGATAAACCTGTAAAACATGTAAAAATGGTTTTGCAAGTCTTAAAGCTTGAAGGCAGCAATAAGTGGATTTAGAGCCTGTTCTTGACCAGACAAAGAGAAAAAGTGTGACTTTGATGCTGAACTTGTCATTTTTCATTTGACTTGTCTTGAATGATTTAGGAATAGAGAGAACTAGAAAAAGAGAGAAATAGAATTGATTATTGAGCACTCCTCAAATGCTCACCATGATTCAGTGTAGAGCCAAAGGGAAGGGTGATGGAACAGAGCTCTGTGCTTTGGAAGGAAATAAATTTAAACCTGACCTCCTCACAGAGTCTCACTAACTTCTTTTGTTTTAAAATACAAAATACGATTAGGAAGTGTTGGAAGTTAGTGTTTTGGGAAAGAAACGGCAGTTCCACAGAACATTCCATTGAACAGAGGCTCTGGGAACGATTCATGTTGTAAGTGCTGTCACTGCAATCAGTTGGTGGTTCAGCCTTGAAACGTGCACTTGGCCTTCTATAAAGCACTGTTTTGTTTGCCTTTCAGTGCTATGAGTCTTGATAAATTGGAGAAGAGCCCAAGAGAAATTTTTCATCCCTTGATATAAAAGGTAGGAAGTGACTTTTTTAGGTTTGGTTCTTTTTCTTTATTATTTTCTGGAAATAAAAGTAATTAAGTATAGGTACTACTGGTTTGTTTCTTCCAGTAGCAGGTGATAACAATAGCAGTAGTACTAGTAAAAATAATAATAGAAATAATAATAATAGTAATGTAATACTACGTAAACTGTCTTTATCCATTGAACTGGCCATTTCAAATCAAAACTTCTAAACACAAATCAAACCATCATCCTTGTAGAATCTTTCACAGCAGCGGGCTAAAGATCCTGGTTTTGTTGACAGGATTTATTGGTTCTGGAAGAACAAGAGGGAAGTACAAGCCTAACTACTTCTAGCTCACAGAGCCGTCCAGTGAACCCAGCTTTGTGTTTTGGTGGGCTTGTGATGACTTTGAAATCAATTGCTCATTCCAGTAAAAAAAATTCATGTTTTTTTGAACGTGACAGCAGAAATAACTTTAGGCACCAACTGAATAATAATAGATCACCAGTTTAAGTTAAAAATGCATGCTATACTATCAAAATTTAAAGGTAAATTATTATGTGTTAGGTGATGGTATAAAGTGTATGTTCTAATGTGTAATGCAAAGATACATACGTACCTGAAAGTCCTTAGAGGAAACAAATTTTTATGTCTGCTGTTTGATTGTTTACCATACGATATTTGGTTTCATTTCCCAGGGATCGGTGAATTTTAACTTTGGAGTCCCCTATGCTAAGGATGCTCAGCTTACAGGTGATTAAATGTTCAGTAATGGTGAGTTTTTCACCTTCTCTTTAATTGCTATGCTGATCTGAATAAGAAAAAAAAAAAAACAAAAGCAAGAGAAAAAAAAGGATGGTTTATTATTTTTTACGCTGTTATGTTTGTTTCCTCAGTATTTGCTGCAGCTCTGCTTACCCAAGCTTTGGGTTCCTTCTGTCCCACTGGGAGTTGCCCAATTTGGTTGCATCTGGTGAAATTCACCCTGAGACCTTACAGAACCAGCTCCAACTACGTGAGAGCCATTTGCAGTTCTCTCCAGACGCCTGGAGAATGGGCGACGTTTCTGAGGATCCGGCGAGCGTGCTTCTATCAAAACTCAGTCTGTGAAATTCCTGGGGAAAACCCTTCTGTGTCCTGAAGGGTTCAAACTCTGGTGAGGATCCAGTTATCAGGTGCTCACCTGGATGGTTCCAGCTCCCAAAGGTAACACTTGTACTCTTGCCCTGTAGTTTACATCTATTGTATTTTTGTTATTTTCAAGATTTTTTGTCTTTGCAAAATCTTGTGCATTTCACTCTTTGGAACCTCTCAGATGGTTCTTTGGTGCAGCACCACCCCGTGGGACACTTGGCTGCTGTCCTGAAGGGGTTGGTGGCTAGAATTGTAAATCCTGGAGAGTTTGTGACTCTTCTGTCCCCAGGGAGGTGTCGTGCTTTGTTTACTTTTGTTCTGTTGGTTAGGCGCTGCTTCTCGTTGCAAGTATGAATTTCAAACTGCCCTGTTCTTATTTTAACTGTTTTCCTGGTTCTCTCCCTACGGCAGGGAAAGACTCTCGTATCCTTGTCGTCGGGCTCAGTGCTGTCCAAGAAGATACAGAGACTAAAAAAATCATAAGAAGCAAAATATGACTGCAGGGAAAAGAAGCTGGAGAGAACAGAAGGTGATATTGTTATCCTTACCCTGTATTAGAGACATCCGCTGTGCTTTGATGCTGGCAGCTGCCAGGGGCTTGTTAGCTCTTTGTAGGCAGCTGTAGGTGTTCACTTGTAGGTTTTTTCTCTGGACAAGGCAATTCAAACTTTGCTCAGCTGATATTTGCAGATTACTCTCTAGCACAGTCCAGCATGACATTTCTGAATGTTGTAAAAATACCATGTTACTTGGAAATTGCTAATGAAGAGAAGCTTTAGGGGAAAATAAGATTTCAGGGTTGGAAGATGTGAGAAGAATTGTGTGGGGATGTTAGACTGAAGTAAAGCACTCTTGAAGCTGGACTGGCACGCTGGCAGGTCCCCTATTAAACAGTAGTGCTGAGATTAGCCTGGGGGTTGCCCATTGTTTCTGTAGAAATCAATGTTTCCTGGTCTTGAGAGGGAAGCTGCTTTGAAAAGCTGGAAGGTGCAGCATGCTGACAATCTCCGTGCTTTGGATTAAAAGTAGATTTCAGAAGGGTCCTAGGCTTTTGTCTTTTCCTAGAAGTCGATGTAATCCTGTCGAGGAGTTTTTAGTTCTGTGTTGCCATGTCATCCATCAGAGCCCTGTTGTACTAATCTTCATACAAGTACAAAACAAAAAATCAGACCCTGTCCCAAGCACTTAGAGGCCAGAACACGATTTCCTCGGGCTGCCATTTGTGTGCCATCGGTACTCACCACGAACTGAGCCCTGTGGCTCTGACAGAGCCCCTGGATGCTGACGGAAGGGGGCTGGTCACAGACCCTGGAGGTGCCTGTCCCCCAGGGAGGGAGAGGCCGAGGCAGTGTGGCCTGCAGGGAGGGTCTCGTCCCCAGAGAGCAGCCGGCGACTCCATGCCTGCCCGGGGCTGCGGGTGCCCCCTCGGGGTGGACGCCTGCCCTCAGGTTTCCCTCTGGGCACCCGGGGAGGGAACCAGGTCCATCCGTGTGGCAGCTGCAGGGCCTGCAGGCTCTGGGCCCTGGAGCCGAGTGAGCCTGAGCTGCTGCACGCTTGCTGTGAGCTTTGGGGTGAGCGTGCATCACTGCAGGCCTGGGATGGATTGAAATGCGCTGAGGAAAGCAGAGGGAGGGAGGGAGGGAAATGCTCTGTTAACATGTGCCAATTCTTCTGTCAGACTCATCACGGCGGGACAGCGTGAAGACTGAAAGTGTAAGAAGATGTGGAGGGAAAGAGAGAATCTGACAGGAGCATCGGACGCACGAGTGCAGGAATTTTGCTTTTTTGCTTGGATGTAAACTCAGGCGTTGAAAGGAATTTGGGAGTGAGAAGGGACATTTCAGAAGGAGAAGAAGCAAAAGAAGTTGTTGTTGTTACAGTCCTGGCAAAATCTTTTGTTCTAGCTAATAAAAGAAGTTAGTTTAAAAAACAAAAAGGAAAAAATGTAGTGGTTTTTTTTTTTCCTTCACTATGATATTCATTGGTGGTATATGGTGTGTTGTTTCATTTCTTGGTAGTATTAAGTCTGTGTAAATTGTTTTTTGAGGGAAGCTGACACTCTGGATGGGTTGGTTTGTATTTGAGGCAGGATTAATTTCAATAGGATTCTTTCATAGATTTCTGATGGGTATTACTGGGATTTTGGTTTTGTTTGCTGTATGTATAAACATAGAGCTTTGGTAGGGCCAGCTGGGCTGCTGGAGTTTTGGGTGTGAATTTATTAGATGGCTTTTGTTAGATGCAGTTTTTAATTTTTGAAATGTTTTTCAATGTAGTGGTTTTAAGGTGGTTTTTAAGAATTCATTGTATTGTTTTCTGTTGTTTGTAGTTGGTGTATGATGAGGGATGTGGTGTGACTTTTTGAACATTATGGTTTTGGTGTTCCTAAGTTCTGATTTCTTTGTGGTTCAATATTTTTTTTTATTTTTATTTTTTGGGACAGGGGCATTTATATGGTGGGTTTTTATAGGCAATATGTTTTTTAATTTAGGTAGTGATATTTTTTAATATTTTAATAGTTTAGGTTTTTTATTTTCATGGTTTTAATTATTTTTTTTAATTTTTTCAAATAACTTTTATAGATGACATGTTATTATTTGTGCATTAACATAAAGGTAGAGCTTTGGGGACTTTTTTTAGTAATGTTTAGGGTCAGTTGCGCAGTTTTGAGTCTAGTGCGTTGGTTTGATTTAATTTTTATTGGGTGTTTGTTTTTATTAGCAGTTGTGTCATTTTCAAGGTGTGTTTGAGTTTTTTGGGGTTTTTGAGATACTGGTTTAGGAGGAAGTTTATGATGAGCATGTGCGGAGGTTTTGGGCTACTTTATAGTGGGATTTAAAATTTATTTACAGTTAGGTTTATTTGAGTTTTTATTAGGGTTCAATGACGTTGTGGGATGTTTGTTCCATTAGTAACAGAAATAGGTTTTGTTTTGCTGTGCTGCGATGGGATGGGCGTGTGCTGCGTGCCGGCGCTGACAAAGGTACAGTATTGTTGTGGCTCTGGTGTGTCGGGTTAATGAACTTACATGGGTTAATATAGAGATGAAAATAGAAATAAATATAAATTTAAAAATAAATATAAAATTAGAGTGGTAAACATAAATATAGATAACCGATACATACATAAAACTATAATACATGGTATATAATTGTAACATGTTATCATATAGATAAATGATAGTCTATTATATATAGATATATATACACCAAGATATATAAATATAGATTGTAAATATAAAAATATTTAAATAGAGTGAAAGTAAATTGGGGGGTTTTATTAGGGTATAGGCTGGGGTTTTTAAATGATAGAAATAAAATATAAATTCAGATATACAAATATATATAGAAATACAAATATCTATACATATTTAATTTAAATAAATATAAGTAAATAATATATATATAATACAGAAAATATATATCTATGATTATATTAGAAGGTATTCTCTCTAATATATATAATATCTATGAATAGAATAAATAAAAATATCCATATAAATATCATTATAATTTTGAAAAATAAATTTACTTCCTAAATTTTAAATCTGGTTCAAATAAAGGGGTGTCCTTGGTTTTTATTTGGTTAGAGGCAGGAGTTTTATTTTAAATAATATAAGTAATATAGAAATGTGGATCTTAAGATAGAAAGATATAATGAATATATAAAGAGAAATTGCTAAACTATGCCTATAAATTTAAAGTTAAATATATGTAAGTAATATGAAGAGTTGTAGTATAGAATATAAATAACATTATATGGCAATATAAATTATAAATGGGAATATAAATATAAAAATATGTAAATATAGTTTAAGAGAAAGGGAATGTTTTGGCTTTTATTTAAGTAGAGGCAGGGTTTTTATTTTGAATATTATAAGTGTTCCAGAAGTAAAAATCTTGACGCAGAAATATTTAATCAATATAAAAAACATGAATAAAAATATATGAAAAATATAAATACCTACTCGCATCGGATGTAATATAGAATATAAATTTATTTATAAATTGACATTGGTAAAGATAAATGCATAAGTAAGCAATAGACATTAAAATACATTAATTATATATTATATATATTATATATATATTATATATATATATTAATATACAATAATTAATTATATTACATTAAATACATTATATATTATATATATAAATATATATATTATATAAATTAATATACATTATAAATATGAATATAAAAATTGAACATGAGGATAAAATCTATTTAAATATTGTTTAAAACAAAGGTTGGGCTTTTTTATTCTTGTGTTAGAGGCAGGGTTTTTATTTTAAATCATATGAATGTAGATATTATTGTTATATATTTCTAAATATTGAGATATACAATCAAGATATAAATATATAACCGCAAAATATAAATAAATACAAATAATAGGAAGAGATGTAATGAAGAATACAAATAACAGTATACATAAGTATACATTTTAAATGTAAATGTGAATATGAACCTGAAAAATAGAATTAAAAAAAATATTTAAGTAGAGTTTTGAAGAAAGGGGTTCTTTTTGGCTTTAATGTGGATGGAGGCAAAGGTTTTATTTTAAATAATCCAAGTGTTACAGAAGTAAAAATAGTAACAGAAATACATACTTACTATGTAAAAATATTTGTAAAAATATACAAATAAAGTTTTAGGGATATATGCAATATGGAATAGAAATGTATTCATAAAAAGAAATGTATAAATGGACAGTGTACATCAATATACATTGTAAATAGAAATGTGAATATTAATATGAAAAAATATTTTAAAAAATATTTAATTATTTTTTAATTTTTTTTTTTTCTTTTGTGTTGTGTTTTGTTTGGTTTTGTTTTGTCTTTTATCCTATTAGATTAGAGGCAGAAGTTTTTTTTCCCTCTTCCCGGTTGTTTTGGGGCATGTATTTCAGAGCAGTTTTCGGCGGGGGTCGCCCCTGTTCTTTTTTGCCGCCTTCGCTGCCGCAGCCCCGAGGCGCGCTGCGCCCCCGGCTGGGGCGGGCGGCAGTGCTGCCGCCTTGTGGGCAGAACGCGGTACTGCAGGCGTGCAGCGAGAGGCCGCCAGCTTGGGAGTGGCGCGTGGGCGATGTCGCGGAGTTTTGGTTGACCTTCTCAAGATGGCGGCGAAAAGGGCGGGAAAGTGGAGGACCGGGTGGGTGTTTAACTGCACTGCCTGCACGGAATACCGACGTCATGGCGGCCCCGACGGATTTTTCTGTGGCGTTTCATGTGTACCTGAGACATGCTGTGGGCTCAGCGGCGCCGCAGGCGGGCGTATTTTGGCGGGTTTGTGAGAGGCATCTGGGTAAACGCCTCGCTGTGCCGGGGTCCTCTCACGTCGGCTTTCCCGCCCTGAGGGAGCCGAGCCGGGCCGAATAGTTCCGAAGAGCCGAAGAGCCGAGTGTGGCCGGAAACAGCCGAGTTTCCCCGAAGAGCCGAGTGTGGCCGGAAACAGCCGAGTTTACCCGAAGAGCCGAGTGTGGCCGGAAACAGCCGAGTTTCACCGAAGAGCCCAATGTGGCCGCAAACAGCCGACTGCAACCCAAGAGCCCAGTGCGGCCGAAAACAGCCCAGTTTACACCAAGAGCCGATCATAGCCGACTGCAACCGATAGCCGACTGTAGCCGACTTGAGCCGCATTTAGACAATGTGCCGAATACGACCGAGTTTAGCCGAACCGTGCGCAGTTCAGCCGAAGAGCCGAACTGAAACGAGTTTAGACCAAGAGCCGAAGCAAGCCCAATTCAGCCGAGTTTCATTCAACAGAACCGAACGACGCCGCGGCGCTCTGCATGCAGTGCGCCTGTGCAGACGACAGGGGGCGCTGTGCCTGCAGTGCGCCGGTGCAGACGGCAGGGATCGCTGTGCCTGCAGTGCGCCGGTGCACACGGCAGGGGGCGCTGTATAAAGTATAAAATATCAACTATCGATAAGAAGGGATAAAAGCTCTCTGTCAAGTGCAGCTGTAGAAAATTTCAGGCTCCCAGGGAATAAATCGTTTTCTTTAAATCATTTTCGTTTTGGAGTTTTTTTTACTCCCAGGTAGCCTGAAAGTTACTACTGCTGCTTTTTTATTCTAAAGCTAGAAAGGAAAACCAAGATTAGAAATGCAGGGAAAGAAAGAAAGTAAGAAAAAGAAAAAAAGGAAATAAGGAAAGGAAATGAAAGGAAGAAAGAAGGAAGGACAGGAAGGAAGGGAGGAAAGAAGGAAGACAGACAAAAAAAACCCAAAAACCAGGAGGGAAAGGAGAAACCTAGGGGAAAAAAAAAATAAAAAGAACAGAAAAAAGAAACCAACAAAAAACAAAGCCACAGAAAATACCTCGGGATGGGCGAGAAACACCCCCCTCCCTGAAAAATCCAAGATGGGCAAGAAAAATCCCAGAAATACCACAGAAAAAAAAACAGGGGAAAAAAAAAAACTGAAAAAAAAAAAACAAAAAACAAGGGGGGCAAGGAAAAACCAGAAAAAACACCAAGATGGGCAAGAAGAAACGAAGAAAAAAACCCAAGAAGTGCCAGAAAAAAAAAAATCAAGGAACAAGGCAAGAAAGAGAGGCAATAAAGGCCACAAAAAATTCAAGAAAAAACCCAAGAAATGCCAGAAAAAGGTACGAAAATGGTTCTGCCAGGTGCGATCAAGGTGAGCGGGTTCAGATTCAGGTCCAGGAGATGAACAAGTGTCAGATTAGTTTGGGGCACTGCTGTGCAATGCAGCCGTGACAGGATTTATGTTTAAATATAGTTTAAATAAATTGGGGATTGTTTGGCTTTTATTGGGGTATAGGCTGGAGATTTCATAAAAAATATAAAACTAGAAATCCAAATATATCATCTATATGTCGATATCAATAAATATTTAATATATATAAATATCAGTAAAAGAAATCTATTGTGTCAAAAGAATATACCTATTATTAAATAAAAAGGTATTCTCTCCAATATATATAATATCTATAAATATAACAAATGAAAATTACAAATATAGATGTGAATTGAATTATGACAAACAAAATTATTTTTAAAATTTTAAATGTGTTTTAAATAAAGGGGTGTCTTTGCTTTTTATTTGGTTAGAGGCAGGGGTTTTATTTTAAATAATATAAGTACTATAGAAATGTAAATCGACATACAGAAATATATAATAAATATATAGAGATATAAAGATATAATACCAAACTATGAATAGAAATAGAAATCTATGTAAGTAACATGAAGAGATGCAATATATAATATAATTTTTATTTTACAGTAATATAAATTCTAAATATAAATGCGAATATAAATATGAAAAATATATGATGGGGGCTCGGAGCAGCCCAGGTGTGAGTGTGAGGATGATGGGGGCTCGGAGCAGCCCAGGTGTGAGTGTGAGGATGATGAGGGGCCGGCTCCTGCCGGGGCGAGGCTGTTTTAGGGGGAGGCTTTGCCTCAGCTCCCTTTTGCATGGAGCTGCTGAGTGGAGGGGCTTATGGGGCGCTCCCGGCGCTGTCTCATGGAAGGACTGCGAGAGCTTCCCACAGGGTCGGGGGCAACGCCTGAATCCGCGCTTGGGTACGTGGAGCTTCGCTTAAAGGAGGTGCCGAGGGACGAATCTTTGTGCCGGGGAGCAGCAGCCGAACAGGTGAGCCCGTGTGGGTTCGGAGCGGGGAATTTTCTCCTTCCCCTTTGCAATTTCATCTTGCCAGTCCCTCCCCGGGTCCCCAGGAACAAAAATGGAGCTTATGAAGACAAAAGGAATTAAGGAGAAGGAAGCAGCTCCTCTTCTTTTATTGTCTGCGTTTGACCTGAGGGGATCCCTCTTGACTTGTGGTTTGAAGGGTGTTGATTGCAGGAAAAGCTGCCTTTTCCAGGCTGTTAGGGGTATCCCGGGGGTGACAGGGAATCCCTGCGTTCTATTCTAAGGGGAAGGGGAAAAGTATTCTTGTGGTATTCTGGGTTTGATTTGAAGGCAGCCACCCCATTTTCACCACCCTCGGGTTTAAATGGAGGGGGCAGCCCTGGTGTCCCTCCTTTTCAAGGGTTTGAATGGAGAAATCGCCCTTCGAAATCGCCCTTTCCCATCAGTTGAAGGCTTTCATTTGGGGAGCGCCCCTTCTTTTCTGCTCTCCTAGGGGGTGAAATTGGAGGGGAGAACACATTTCTTTGCCCTTGTTGAAGTGAGGTGCGCCCCGTCTGCGGTTTCGGGGCTGGCTTGCGGGAAGCCGCAGCTCCGGCAGCGTTTGCAGGGCTGCAATGGGGCTGTGCCGCTGCATTGGAGGGCGCTGCCCGTGCCCGCGGCCCGGCCCGGAACGTTCCCGCTCGGGAGCGCTGCTGGCACGGCCCGGGCAGCTGCCGGGGCGCACGGGGGATTCGGCGCGGCCGGGCCGGCCGGGGGCGGCAGTGGCGGAGCCGCGCCGGTGCGAGCCGTGCGGAGCCGAGCGGAGCCGGGCCGGGCCGGCCGAGGGCGGCAGAGGCGGCGCGGGCGCTGCTGCGCCGGCCCGGGCGGTGCCGGCCGCTCCGTCCGCTCCGGGCGCGGGGCTCGGGCGCCGCCGGTAGCCCCGGGCCCGGTGCCGGCCCCGCCGGGCAGGGGCAGCGGGCGGGGCTCCCCGGGACGGCGCCGGCCCCGCGCGCCGGAGCGGCCGCCGCAGGAGCCGCTTTCCTGCCGGGAGCCGCGCTCCGTCCGGGGCCGGCAGCGAGCGCGGGGTTCGGCCGCTCCACGTTCGGCGGTGCCGTGGCTCGGAGGCGCTTTGGAGGCGGTGATGGCATCGCTGGGTTCGGTTTGCAGCGGGTGTCCGCTAAGGGATACGGTGTTCTTCCTGAGCGGCACGGTTCTCGGTGCCGGTAGGGATGATAAAGGTTCGTTTCGGATTGGGTTTTGTAGTCGGATATATATTTTTTTGCCGGGGTATTATGTTTAGAAGGGCGCGCAATGTTTTTTACGGGTCGTAGCGCGAAGCAGCGGTTCGCATTTTAATTCTGTTGCGGTGGCTTTTATTAGCGTGAGTGTGTAGTGTTTGTTTTGGGGGGCTTGGGGAAGCGTCCTGTCGTTCACAGCAGCGGGTTTTTAATCTCGATAATTGCATGTGTGTTTATCGTCTTCCAGGGCTTTTATTTGTTTGGTTTGTTTGATTGTAGTGTATGTTTTATGGTTACGGGTAATTTGGGGGACATTGTTTATGGTTACGTTTGTCTTTAGTCTTTGTGTTTGTTTCTAGGTGGTATTTTTATTTTGATAGCTTGAGGCACTATGGGTTTATTCAGTTGGGAATAAGTTTTTTGTTGCAGATTTCAGTTTATTTGGTTTTTGGTATTATTCTTGTTGTTGGTTTCTTTATTTTCTTTTTTTGGTGGTTGTTGTTGTTGTCTTTTAATGTATTTGAGTATTGTTTATCAGGGTTTATTTTGGGAACGTGGGTATTTATATGGTGGGTTTTTAAAGTATTTATTTATTTGGGCAGTTAATTTCTTAGTTTTTAGTGGTTGAGATGTTTTTCCATTTTGTTAATTAGTTCAGGTTTAAAGTTATTTTTACAGAGGATTGTTTATTCTTTGAGTTAGTGCAGAGGTAGAATTGCGTTGGTTTTTTCTTTTTTAGTAACGTTCAGGGTCAGTGGCACTGTCTTGAGTTTAGTAGATTGGTTTGACTTTTTTTTAGTACTTTTTGTAATTTGCTGTGTGTGTTTCTAGAGGATTTTCTTTTATTTTGGTTCCATTTTTCTGTCGTGATGAGAATTGTTATTGAAAAGAGTGTTCTTTGTTTTTTCGCTGACACTTGTTTGGCTGTTGGAGGTATCTTGATGTTTTTGGAAGATATTGGTGGGAATTTGATGCTGTTTGTTCTGTCATTTCATTTAGGAATTGGATTTTAAATATACAATTATGACTCTAACTATATTGAAACAAAAGAAATAGATGTGTAGCAATGGGAATGAGCCAATTTTATTTTTATATATTCGGTCAATTTTTAAAATTTAACATGTAACATGAGTCATTATATGTTACAATAAGTTATTCTAATTTTAATAGAGTATTGTGTATGTTTTTAGATATATGAATAGAGAATATAAATGTAAATACAACCCAAACAAAAATACAAATATATAAATGTATTGCAACTATATGCAGATATATAAAAAATTAATAATAAATTGTAAATATAAAATAACATAAATTGATACAATATATAATACAAGTGATACTGCATATATTTTATGAAAAATATTATAGGAAATGGATGTAAAATAGATATAAATACGGATGTGATCTATCTATCTATCTATATCTATCATTTGTTGTATATTATGATAAATACAAATATAAAAAAACATTTAGGTAGTTTAAAATAATGGATGGTTTTGTTTTTTCTTTGCCAAAGCAGGGGTTTTCGTGTAAAAATTACAAATACAAATAATATAAAGGTAGAAATATGAGTATAGAAATATATCATAAACACGTTAAAGATTTATATGAAAATTAGAAATATAAGGCAAAATAAGTTGTAGCAGTAGATATGGTAAATAATTTTAAAAATATTTCCCGTATATTTTTGAATAAGGTGCATATTATATATAGTTATTAATATAATACATCAATATAAACGATAAATATATATAAAATATCAACTATCTATAAGAAGGAATAAAAGCTCTATGTCACGTGCAGCAGTAGAAAATTTCAGGCTCCCAGGGAATAAATAGTTTTCTTTAAATCATTTTCGTTTTGGAGTTTTTTTTTTTTTACTCTCGGGTAGCCTGAAAGTTTCTACTGCTGCTTTTTTATTCTAAAGGTGGAAAGGTAAACCAAGATTAGAAATATAACAAAGGGGAAGGGAAAGGAAAGGAAAGGGAAAAGGAAAAGGGAAGGGAAGTGGTGAAAAACAGAGTGAAAAAAGTAAAAAGAGTTGGAGGGAAAAAGAGAGGGCATTGGGGAGGAGCGGTGCTGCCTCAGGTCCTTCCCCGCCCGGGGGCGAAGGACCCGTTTGATGCCCTGGAGGGACTGCAGCTGCCGGTGGCTCCCGGGGGACGGAGCGGTGGCTGTCAGCCCGAGACTCCAACTCCCGGCAGGCCGTGCTGCTGGCGCGGCGTGTGACGCAACGGCTATCGCGGCACATGAGTGGCTGCCAGCCCGAGACTCCAACTCCCGGCAGGCCCTGCTGCTGGCGCGGCATGTGACGCAACGGGCGACGCGGCCCGGCATTTTTCTCTAAATCGGCGGTAAATACAGCTGAGTAAAATTAGCTTGGTTTTCTTCCTTCTTTTTTCACTGAACTGTTTTTATTAAAAATCCTATTTGAATATGTGGAAAAAGTAGGGATGTCCTGTAATAGATCGTCGCTTTTCTTGTTTACAGGGTACTGAGAAAATACGTCTCCCTTAGAGTCCCACGGAAAGGTTCTCAGTGCGCTCTCTATCAAGGTATGTATTTACAAATAAGTGATCCCTTTAGATATTTGCCTGTGTACCTTTTCCTGTAATTCAGAGCTTGCGTTCTGTGGGTTTTATGATAAACCTGTAAAACATGTGAAAATGGTTTTGCAAGTCTTCAAGCTTGAAGGCAGCAATAAGTGGATTTAGAGCCTGTTCTTGACCAGACAAAGAGAAAAAGTGTGACTTTGATGCTGAACTTGTCATTTTTCATTTGACTTGTCTTGAATGATTTAGGAATAGAGAGAACTAGAAAAAGAGAGAAATAGAATTGATTATTGAGCACTCCTCAAATGCTCACCATGATTCAGTGTAGAGCCAAAGGGAAGGGTGATGGAACAGAGCTCTGTGCTTTGGAAGGAAATAAATTTAAACCTGACCTCCTCACAGAGTCTCACTAACTTCTTTTGTTTTAAAATACAAAATACGATTAGGAAGTGTTGGAAGTTAGTGTTTTGGGAAAGAAACGGCAGTTCCACAGAACATTCCATTGAACAGAGGCTCTGGGAACGATTCATGTTTTAAGTGCTGTCACTGCAATCAGTTGGTGGTTCAGCCTTGAAACGTGCACTTGGCCTTCTATAAAGCACTGTTTTGTTTGCCTTTCAGTGCTATGAGTCTTGATAAATTGGAGAAGAGCCCAAGAGAAATTTTTCATCCCTTGATATAAAAGGTAGGAAGTGACTTTTTTAGGTTTGGTTCTTTTTCTTTATTATTTTCTGGAAGTAAAAGTAATTAAGTATAGGTACTACTGGTTTGTTTCTTCCAGTAGCAGGTGATAACAATAGCAGTAGTACTAGTAAAAATAATAATAGAAATAATAATAATAGTAATGTAATACTACGTAAACTGTCTTTATCCATTGAACTGGCCATTTCAAATCAAAACTTCTAAACACAAATCAAACCATCATCCTTGTAGAATCTTTCACAGCAGCGGGCTAAAGATGCTGGTTTTGTTGACAGGATTTATTGGTTCTGGAAGAACAAGAGGGAAGTACAAGCCTAACTACTTCTAGCTCACAGAGCCGTCCAGTGAACCCAGCTTTGTGTTTTGGTGGGCTTGTGATGACTTTGAAATCAATTGCTCATTCCAGTAAAAAAAATTCATGTTTTTTTGAACGTGACAGCAGAAATAACTTTAGGCACCAACTGAATAATAATAGATCACCAGTTTAAGTTAAAAATTCATGCTATACTATCAAAATTTAAAGGTAAATTATTATGTGTTAGGTGATGGTATAAAGTGTATGTTCTAATGTGTAATGCAAAGATACATACGTACCTGAAAGTCCTTAGAGGAAACAAATTTTTATGTCTGCTGTTTGATTGTTTACCATACGATATTTGGTTTCATTTCCCAGGGATCGGTGAATTTTAACTTTGGAGTCCCCTATGCTAAGGATGCTCAGCTTACAGGTGATGAAATGTTCAGTAATGGTGAGTTTTTCACCTTCTCTTTAATTGCTATGCTGATCTGAATAAGAAAAAAAAAAAACAAAAGCAAGAGAAAAAAAAGGATGGTTTATTATTTTTTACGCTGTTATGTTTGTTTCCTCAGTATTTGCTGCAGCTCTGCTTACCCAAGCTTTGGGTTCCTTCTGTCCCACTGGGAGTTGCCCAATTTGGTTGCATCTGGTGAAATTCACCCTGAGACCTTACAGAACCAGCTCCAACTACGTGAGAGCCATTTGCAGTTCTCTCCAGACGCCTGGAGAATGGGCGACGTTTCTGAGGATCCGGCGAGCGTGCTTCTGTCAAAACTCGGTCTGTGAAATTCCTGGGGAAAACCCTTCTGTGTCCTGAAGGGTTCAAACTCTGGTGAGGATCCAGTTATCAGGTGCTCACCTGGATGGTTCCAGCTCCCAAAGGTAACACTTGTACTCTTGCCCTGTAGTTTACATCTATTGTATTTTTGTTATTTTCAAGATTTTTTGTCTTTGCAAAAAGACAAAATATTGTGCATTTCACTCTTTGGAACCTCTCAGATGGTTCTTTGGTGCAGCACCACCCCATGGGACACTTGGCTGCTGTCCTGAAGGGGTTGGTGGCTAGAATTGTAAATCCTGGAGAGTTTATAAGTCTTCTGTCCCCAGGGAGGTGTCGTGCTTTGTTTACTTTTGTTCTGTTGGTTAGGCGCTGCTTCTCGTTGCAAGTATGAATTTCAAACTGCCCTGTTCTTATTTTAACTGTTTTCCTGGTTCTCTCCCTACGGCAGGGAAAGACTCTCGTATCCTTGTCGTCGGGCTCGGTGCTGTCCAAGAAGATACAGAGACTAAAAAAATCATAAGAAGCAAAATATGACTGCAGGGAAAAGAAGCTGGAGAGAACAGAAGGTGATATTGTTATCCTTACCCTGTATTAGAGACATCTGCTGTGCTTTGATGCTGGCAGCTGCCAGGGGCTTGTTAGCTCTTTGTAGGCAGGTGTAGGTGTTCACTTGTAGGTTTTTTCTCTGGACAAGGCAATTCAAACTTTGCTCAGCTGATATTTGCAGATTACTCTCTAGCACAGTCCAGCATGACATTTCTGAATGTTGTAAAAATACCATGTTACTTGGAAATTGCTAATGAAGAGAAGCTTTAGGGGAAAATAAGATTTCAGGGTTGGAAGATGTGAGAAGAATTGTGTGGGGATGTTAGACTGAAGTAAAGCACTCTTGAAGCTGGACTGGCACGCTGGCAGGTCCCCTATTAAACAGTAGTGCTGAGATTAGCCTGGGGGTTGCCCATTGTTTCTGTAGAAATCAATGTTTCCTGGTCTTGAGAGGTAAGCTGCTTTGAAAAGCTGGAAGGTGCAGCATGCTGACAATCTCCGTGCTTTGGATTAAAAGTAGATTTCAGAAGGGTCCTAGGCTTTTGTCTTTTCCTAGAAGTCGATGTAATCCTGTCGAGGAGTTTTTAGTTCTGTGTTGCCATGTCATCCATCAGAGCCCTGTTGTACTAATCTTCATACAAGTACAAAACAAAAAATCAGACCCTGTCCCAAGCACTTAGAGGCCAGAACACGATTTCCTCGGGCTGCCGTTTGCGTGCCATCGGTACTCACCACGAATTGAGCCCTCTGGCTCTGACAGAGCCCCTGGATGCTGACGGAAGGGGGCTGGTCACAGACCCTGGAGGTGCCTGTCCCCCAGGGAGGGAGAGGCCGAGGCAGTGTGGCCTGCAGGGAGGGTGTCGTCCCCAGAGAGCAGCCGGCGACTCCATGCCTGCCCGGGGCTGCGGGTGCCCCCTCGGGGTGGACGCCTGCCCTCAGGTTTCCCTCTGGGCACCCGGGGAGGGAACCAGGTCCATCCGTGTGGCAGCTGCAGGGCCTGCAGGCTCTGGGCCCTGGAGCCGAGTGAGCCTGAGCTGCTGCACGCTTGCTGTGAGCTTTGGGGTGAGCGTGCATCACTGCAGGCCTGGGATGGATTGAAATGCGCTGAGGAAAGCAGAGGGAGGGAGGGAGGGAGGGAAATGCTCTGTTAACATGTGCCAATTCTTCTGTCAGACTCATCACGGCGGGACAGCGTGAGGACTGAAAGTGTAAGAAGATGTGGAGGGAAAGAGAGAATCTGACAGGAGCATCGGACGCACGAGTGCAGGAATTTTGCTTTTTTGCTTGGATGTAAACTCAGGCGTTGAAAGGAATTTGGGAGTGAGAAGGGACATTTCAGAAGGAGAAGAAGCAAAAGAAGTTGTTGTTGTTGTTACAGTCCTGGCAAAATCTTTTGTTCTAGCTAATAAAAGAAGGTAGTTTAAAAAACAAAAAGGAAAAAATGTAGTGGTTTTTTTTTTCCTTCACTATGATATTCATGGGTGGTATATGGTGTGTTGTTTCATTTCTTGGTAGTATTAAGTCTGTGTAAATTGTTTTTTGAGTGAAGCTGACACTCTGGATGGGTTGGTTTGTATTTGAGGCAGGATTAATTTCAATAGGATTCTTTCATAGATTTCTGATGGGTATTACTGGGATTTTGGTTTTGTTTGCTGTATGTATAAACATAGAGCTTTGGTAGGGCCAGCTGGGCTGCTGGAGTTTTGGGTGTGAATTTATTAGATGGCTTTTGTTAGATGCAGTTTTTAATTTTTGAAATGTTTTTCAATGTAGTGGTTTTAAGGTGGTTTTTAAGAATTCATTGTATTGTTTTCTGTTGTTTGTAGTTGGTGTATGATAAGGGATGTGGTGTGACTTTTTGAACATTATGGTTTTGGTGTTCCTAAGTTCTGATTTCTTTGTGGTTCAATATTTTTTTTATTTTTATTTTTTGGGACAGGGGCATTTATATGGTGGGTTTTTATAGGCAATATGTTTTTTAATTTAGGTAGTGATATTTTTTAATATTTTAATAGTTTAGGTTTTTTATTTTCATGGTTTTAATTATTTTTTTTAATTTTTTCAAATAACTTTTATAGATGACATGTTATTATTTGTGCATTAACATAAAGGTAGAGCTTTGGGGACTTTTTTTAGTAATGTTTAGGGTCAGTTGTGCAGTTTTGAGTCTAGTGCGTTGGTTTGATTTAATTTTTATTGGGTGTTTGTTTTTATTAGCAGTTGTGTCATTTTCAAGGTGTGTTTGAGTTTTTTGGGGTTTTTGAGATACTGGTTTAGGAGGAAGTTTATGATGAGCATGTGCGGAGGTTTTGGGCTACTTTATAGTGGGATTTAAAATTTATTTACAGTTAGGTTTATTTGAGTTTTTATTAGGGTTCAATGACGTTGTGGGATGCTTGTTCCATTAGTAACAGAAATAGGTTTTGTTTTGCTGTGCTGCGATGGGATGGGCGTGTGCTGCGTGCCGGCGCTGACAAAGGTACAGTATTGTTGTGGCTCTGGTGTGTCGGGTTAATGAACTGACATGGGTTAATATAGAGATGAAAATAGAAATAAATATAAATTTAAAAATAAATATAAAATTAGAGTGGTAAACATAAATATAGATAACAGATACATACATAAAACTATAATACATGGTATATAATTGTAACATGTTATCATATAGATAAATGATAGTCTATTATATATAGATATATCTACACCAAGATATATAAATATAGATTGTAAATATAAAAATATTTAAATAGAGTTAAAGTAAATTGGGGGGTTTTATTAGGGTATAGGCTGGGGTTTTTAAATGATAGAAATAAAATATAAATTCAGATATACAAATATATATAGAAATACAAATATCTATACATATTTAATTTAAATAAATATAAGTAAAAAAAATATATATAATACAGAAAATATATATCTATGATTATATTAGAAGGTATTCTCTCTAATATATATAATATCTATGAATAGAATAAATAAAAATATCCATATAAATATCATTATAATTTTGAAAAATAAATTTACTTCCTAAATTTTAAATCTGGTTCAAATAAAGGGGTGTCCTTGGTTTTTATTTGGTTAGAGGCAGGAGTTTTATTTTAAATAATATAAGTAATATAGAAATGTGGATCTTAAGATAGAAAGATATAATGAATATATAAAGAGAAATTGCTAAACTATGCCTATAAATTTAAAGTTAAATATATGTAAGTAATATGAAGAGTTGTAGTATAGAATATAAATAACATTATATGGCAATATAAATTATAAATGGGAATATAAATATAAAAATATGTAAATATAGTTTAAGAGAAAGGGAATGTTTTGGCTTTTATTTAAGTAGAGGCAGGGTTTTTATTTTGAATATTATAAGTGTTCCAGAAGTAAAAATCTTGACGCAGAAATATTTAATCAATATAAAAAACATGAATAAAAATATATGAAAAATATAAATACCTACTCGCATCGGATGTAATATAGAATATAAATTTATTTATAAATTGACATTGGTAAAGATAAATGCATAAGTAAGCAATAGACATTAAAATACATTAATTATATATTATATATATATTATATATATTAATATACAATAATTTATTATATTACATTATATATACATTATATATTATATATATAAATATATATATTATATAAATTAATATACATTATAAATATGAATATAAAAATTGAACATGAGGATAAAATCTATTTAAATATTGTTTAAAACAAAGGTTGGGCTTTTTTATTCTTGTGTTAGAGGCAGGGTTTTTATTTTAAATAATATGAATGTAGATATTATTGTTATATATTTCTAAATATTGAGATATACAATCAAGATATAAATATATAACCGCAAAATATAAATAAATACAAATAATAGGAAGAGATGTAATGAAGAATACAAATAACAGTATACATAAGTATACATTTTAAATGTAAATGTGAATATGAACCTGAAAAATAGAATTAAAAAAAATATTTAAGTAGAGTTTTGAAGAAAGGGGTTCTTTTTGGCTTTAATGTGGATGGAGGCAAAGGTTTTATTTTAAATAATCCAAGTGTTACAGAAGTAAAAATAGTAACAGAAATACATACTTACTATGTAAAAATATTTGTAAAAATATACAAATAAAGTTTTAGGGATATATGCAATATGGAATAGAAATGTATTCATAAAAAGAAATGTATAAATGGACAGTGTACGTCAATATACATTGTAAATAGAAATGTGAATATTAATATGAAAAAATATTTTAAAAAATATTTAATTATATTTTTAATTCTTTTTTTTTTTTGTGTTGTGTTTTGTTTGGTTTTGTTTTGTCTTTTACCCTATTAGATTAGAGGCAGAAGTTTTTTTTCCCTCTTCCCGGTTGTTTTGGGGCATGTATTTCAGAGCAGTTTTCGGCGGGGGTCGCCCCTGTTCTTTTTTGCCGCCTTCGCTGCCGCAGCCCCGAGGCGCGCTGCGCCCCCGGCTGGGGCGGGCGGCAGTGCTGCCGCCTTGTGGGCAGAGCGCGGTACTGCAGGCGTGCAGCGAGAGGCGGCCAGCTTGGGAGTGGCGCGTGGGCGATGTCGCGGAGTTTTGGTTGACCTTCTCAAGATGGCGGCGAAAAGGGCGGGAAAGTGGAGGACCGGGTGGGTGTTTAACTGCACTGCCTGCACGGAATACCGACGTCATGGCGGCCCCGACGGATTTTTCTGTGGCGTTTCATGTGTACCCGAGACATGCTGTGGGCTCAGCGGCGCCGCGGGCGGGCGTATTTTGGCGGGTTTGTGAGAGGCATCTGGGTAAACGCCTCGCTGTGCCGGGGTCCTCTCACGTCGGCTTTCCCGCCCTGAGGGAGCCGAGCCGGGCCGAATAGTTCCGAAGAGCCGAAGAGCCGAGTGTGGCCGGAAACAGCCGAGTTTCCCCGAAGACCGAGTGTGGCCGAAAAGAGCCGAGTTTCCCCGAAGAGCCCACTGTGGCCGCAAACAGCCGACTGCAACCGAAGAGCCCAGTGCGGCCGGAAACAGCCCAGTTTACACCAAGAGCCGATGATAGCCGACTGCAACCGATAGCCGACTGTAGCCGACTTGAGCCGCATTTAGACAATGTGCCGAATACGACCGAGTTTAGCCGAACTGAAACGAGTTTAGACCAAGAGCCGAAGCAAGCCCAATTCAGCCGAGTTTCATTCAACAGAACCGAACGACGCCGCAGCGCTCTGCATGCAGTGCGCCTGTGCAGACGGCAGGGATCGCTGTGCCTGCAGTGCGCCGGTGCACACGGCAGGGGGCGCTGTATAAAGTATAAAATATCAACTATCGATAAGAAGGGATAAAAGCTCTCTGTCAAGTGCAGCTGTAGAAAATTTCAGGCTCCCAGGGAATAAATCGTTTTCTTTAAATCATTTTCGTTTTGGAGTTTTTTTTACTCCCAGGTAGCCTGAAAGTTACTACTGCTGCTTTTTTATTCTAAAGCTAGAAAGGAAAACCAAGATTAGAAATGCAGGGAAAGAAAGAAAGTAAGAAAGTAAGAAAAAGAAAAAAAGGAAATAAGGAAAGGAAATGAAAGGAAGAAAGAAGGAAGGACAGGAAGGAAGGGAGGAAAGAAGGAAGACAGACAAAAAAAACCCAAAAACCAGGAGGGCAAGGAGAAACCTAGGGAAAAAAAATAAAAAGAAAAGAAAAAAGAAACCAACAAAAAACAAAGCCACAGGAAAAAACCTCGGGATGGGCGAGAAACACCCCCCCTCCCTGAAAAATCCAAGCTGGGCAAGAAACATCCCAGAAATACCACAAAAAAAAAAAAAAAAAAAAAAAAAAAAAAAAAAAAAAAAAAACAGGGGGGAAAAAAAATAAAAACTGAAAAAAAAAAAACCAAGGGGGGCAAGGAAAAACCAGAAAAAACACCAAGATGGGCAAGAAGAAACGAAGAAAAAAACCCAAGAAGTGCCAGAAAAAAAAATCAAGAAACAAGGCAAGAAAGAGAGGCAATAAAGGCCACAAAAAATTCAAGAAAAAACCCAAGACATGCCAGAAAAAGGTACGAAAATGGTTCTGCCAGGTGCGATCAAGGTGAGCGGGGTCAGATTCAGGTCCAGGAGATGAACAAGTGTCAGATTAGTTTGGGGCACTGCTGTGCAATGCAGCTGTGACAGGATTTATGTTTAAATATAGTTTAAATAAATTGGGGATTGTTTGGCTTTTATTGGGGTATAGGCTGGAGATTTCATAAAAAATATAAAACTAGAAATCCAAATATATCATCTATATGTCGATATCAATAAATATTTAATATATATAAATATCAGTAAAAGAAATCTATTGTGTCAAAAGAGTATACCTATTATTATATAAAAAGGTATTCTCTCCAATATACATAATATCTATAAATATAACAAATGAAAATTACAAATATAGATGTGAATAGAATTATGACAAACAAAATTATTTTTAAAATTTTAAATGTGTTTTAAATAAAGGGGTGTCTTTGCTTTTTATTTCGTTAGAGGCAGGGGTTTTAATTTTAAATAATATAAGTACTATAGAAATGTAAATCGACATACAGAAATATATAATAAATATATAGAGATACAAAGATATAATGCCAAACTATGAATAGAAATCTATGTAAGTAACATGAAGAGATGCAATATATAATACAATTTTTATTATACAGTAATATAAATTCTAAATATAAATGCGAATATAATTGTGAAAAATATATGATGGGGGCTCGGAGCAGCCCAGGTGTGAGCTGTAATGATGATGGGGGCTCAGATCAGCACCAGGTGTGAGTGTGAGGATGATGAGGGCTCGGAGCAGCCCAGGTGTGAGTGTGAGGATGATGAGGGCTCGGAGCAGCCCAGGTGTGAGTGTGAGGATGATGAGGGGCCGGCTCCTGCCGGGGCGAGGCTGTTTTAGGGGGAGGCTTTGCCTCAGCTCCCTTTTGCATGGAGCTGCTGAGTGGAGGGGCTTATGGGGCGCTCCCGGCGCTGTCTCATGGAAGGACTGCGAGAGCTTCCCACAGGGTCGGGGGCAACACCTGGATCCGCGCTTGGGTACGTGGAGCATCGCTTAAAGGAGGTGCCGAGGGACGAATCTTTGTGCCGGGGAGCAGCGGCCGAACAGGTGAGCCCGTGTGGGTTCGGAGCGGGGAATTTTCTCCTTCCCCTTTGCAATTTCATCTTGCCAGTCCCTCCCCGGGTCCCCAGGAACAAAAATGGAGCTTATGAAGACAAAAGGAATTAAGGAGAAGGAAGCAGCTCCTCTTCTTTTATTGTCTGCGTTTGACCTGAGGGGATCCCTCTTGACTTGTGGTTTGAAGGGTGTTGATTGCAGGAAAAGCTGCCTTTTCCAGGCTGTTAGGGGTATCCCGGGGGTGACAGGGAATCCCTGCGTTCTATTCTAAGGGGAAGGGGAAAAGTATTCTTGTGGTATTCTGGGTTTGATTTGAAGGCAGCCACCCCATTTGCACCACCCTCGGGTTTAAATGGAGGGGGCAGCCCTGGTGTCCCTCCTTTTCAAGGGTTTGCATGGAGGTCGAAATCGCCCTTTCCCATCACTCGAAGGCTTTCATTTGGGGAGCGCCCCTTCTTTTCTGCTCTCCTAGGGGGTGAAATTGGAGGGGAGAACACATTTCTTTGCCCTTGTTGAAGTGAGGTGCGCCCCGTCTGCGGTTTCGGGGTTGGCTTGCGGGAAGCCGCAGCTCCGGCAGCGTTTGCAGGGCTGCAATGGGGCTGTGCCGCTGCATTGGAGGGCGCTGCCCGTGCCCGCGGCCCGGCCCGGAACGTTCCCGCTCGGGAGCGCTGCTGGCACGGCCCGGGCAGCTGCCGGGGCGCACGGGGGATTCGGCGCGGCCGGGCCGGCCGAGGGCGGCAGTGGCGGAGCCGCGCCGGTGCGAGCCGTGCGGAGCCGAGCGGAGCCGGGCCGGGCCGGCCAAGGGCGGCAGAGGCGGCGCGGGCGCTGCTGCGCCGGCCCGGGCGGTGCCGGCCGCTCCGTCCGCTCCGGGCGCGGGGCTCGGGCGCCGCCGGTAGCCCCGGGCCCGGTGCCGGCCCCGCCGGGCAGGGGCAGCGGGCGGGGCTCCCCGGGACGGCGCCGGCCCCGCGCGCCGGAGCGGCCGCCGCAGGAGCCGCTTTCCTGCCGGGAGCCGCGCTCCGTCCGGGGCCGGCAGCGAGCGCGGGGTTCGGCCGCTCCACGTTCGGCGGTGCCGTGGCTCGGAGGCGCTTTGGAGGCGGTGATGGCATCGCTGGGTTCGGTTTGCAGCGGGTGTCCGCTAAGGGATACGGTGTTCTTCCTGAGCGGCACGGTTCTCGGTGCCGGTAGGGATGATAAAGGTTCGTTTCGGATTGGGTTTTGTAGTCGGATATATATTTTTTTGCCGGGGTATTATGTTTAGAAGGGCGCGCAATGTTTTTTACGGGTCGTAGCGCGAAGCAGCGGTTCGCATTTTAATTCTGTTGCGGTGGCTTTTATTAGCGTGAGTGTGTAGTGTTTGTTTTGGGGGGCTTGGGGAAGCGTCCTGTCGTTCACAGCAGCGGGTTTTTAATCTCGATAATTGCATGTGTGTTTATCGTCTTCCAGGGCTTTTATTTGTTTGGTTTGTTTGATTGTAGTGTATGTTTTATGGTTACGGGTAATTTGGGGGACATTGTTTATGGTTACGTTTGTCTTTAGTCTTTGTGTTTGTTTCTAGGTGGTATTTTTATTTTGATAGCTTGAGGCACTATGGGTTTATTCAGTTGGGAATAAGTTTTTTGTTGCAGATTTCAGTTTATTTGGTTTTTGGTATTATTCTTGTTGTTGGTTTCTTTATTTTCTTTTTTTGGTGGTTGTTGTTGTTGTCTTTTAATGTATTTGAGTATTGTTTATCAGGGTTTATTTTGGGAACGTGGGTATTTATATGGTGGGTTTTTAAAGTATTTATTTATTTGGGCAGTTAATTTCTTAGTTTTTAGTGGTTGAGATGTTTTTCCATTTTGTTAATTAGTTCAGGTTTAAAGTTATTTTTACAGAGGATTGTTTATTCTTTGAGTTAGTGCAGAGGTAGAATTGCGTTGGTTTTTTCTTTTTTAGTAACGTTCAGGGTCAGTGGCACTGTCTTGAGTTTAGTAGATTGGTTTGACTTTTTTTTAGTACTTTTTGTAATTTGCTGTGTGTGTTTCTAGAGGATTTTCTTTTATTTTGGTTCCATTTTTCTGTCGTGATGAGAATTGTTATTGAAAAGAGTGTTCTTTGTTTTTTCGCTGACACTTGTTTGGCTGTTGGAGGTATCTTGATGTTTTTGGAAGATATTGGTGGGAATTTGATGCTGTTTGTTCTGTCATTTCATTTAGGAATTGGATTTTAAATATACAATTATGACTCTAACTATATTGAAACAAAAGAAATAGATGTGTAGCAATGGGAATGAGCCAATTTTATTTTTATATATTCGGTCAATTTTTAAAATTTAACATGTAACATGAGTCATTATATGTTACAATAAGTTATTCTAATTTTAATAGAGTATTGTGTATGTTTTTAGATATATGAATAGAGAATATAAATGTAAATACAACCCAAACAAAAATACAAATATATAAATGTATTGCAACTATATGCAGATATATAAAAAATTAATAATAAATTGTAAATATAAAATAACATAAATTGATACAATATATAATACAAGTGATACTGCATATATTTTATGAAAAATATTATAGGAAATGGATGTAAAATAGATATAAATACGGATGTGATCTATCTATCTATCTATATCTATCATTTGTTGTATATTATGATAAATACAAATATAAAAAAACATTTAGGTAGTTTAAAATAATGGATGGTTTTGTTTTTTCTTTGCCAAAGCAGGGGTTTTCGTGTAAAAATTACAAATACAAATAATATAAAGGTAGAAATATGAGTATAGAAATATATCATAAACACGTTAAAGATTTATATGAAAATTAGAAATATAAGGCAAAATAAGTTGTAGCAGTAGATATGGTAAATAATTTTAAAAATATTTCCCGTATATTTTTGAATAAGGTGCATATTATATATAGTTATTAATATAATACATCAATATAAACGATAAATATATATAAAATATCAACTATCTATAAGAAGGAATAAAAGCTCTATGTCACGTGCAGCAGTAGAAAATTTCAGGCTCCCAGGGAATAAATAGTTTTCTTTAAATCATTTTCGTTTTGGAGTTTTTTTTTTTTTACTCTCGGGTAGCCTGAAAGTTTCTACTGCTGCTTTTTTATTCTAAAGGTGGAAAGGTAAACCAAGATTAGAAATATAACAAAGGGGAAGGGAAAGGAAAGGAAAGGGAAAAGGAAAAGGGAAGGGAAGTGGTGAAAAACAGAGTGAAAAAAGTAAAAAGAGTTGGAGGGAAAAAGAGAGGGCATTGGGGAGGAGCGGTGCTGCCTCAGGTCCTTCCCCGCCCGGGGGCGAAGGACCCGTTTGATGCCCTGGAGGGACTGCAGCTGCCGGTGGCTCCCGGGGGACGGAGCGGTGGCTGTCAGCCCGAGACTCCAACTCCCGGCAGGCCGTGCTGCTGGCGCGGCGTGTGACGCAACGGCTATCGCGGCACATGAGTGGCTGCCAGCCCGAGACTCCAACTCCCGGCAGGCCCTGCTGCTGGCGCGGCATGTGACGCAACGGGCGACGCGGCCCGGCATTTTTCTCTAAATCGGCGGTAAATACAGCTGAGTAAAATTAGCTTGGTTTTCTTCCTTCTTTTTTCACTGAACTGTTTTTATTAAAAATCCTATTTGAATATGTGGAAAAAGTGGGGATGTCCTGTAATAGATCGTCGCTTTTCTTGTTTACAGGGTACTGAGAAAATACGTCTCCCTTAGAGTCCCACGGAAAGGTTCTCAGTGCGCTCTCTATCAAGGTATGTATTTACAAATAAGTGATCCCTTTAGATATTTGCCTGTGTACCTTTTCCTGTAATTCAGAGCTTGCGTTCTGTGGGTTTTATGATAAACCTGTAAAACATGTGAAAATGGTTTTGCAAGTCTTAAAGCTTGAAGGCAGCAATAAGTGGATTTAGAGCCTGTTCTTGACCAGACAAAGAGAAAAAGTGTGACTTTGATGCTGAACTTGTCATTTTTCATTTGACTTGTCTTGAATGATTTAGGAATAGAGAGAACTAGAAAAAGAGAGAAATAGAATTGATTATTGAGCACTCCTCAAATGCTCACCATGATTCAGTGTAGAGCCAAAGGGAAGGGTGATGGAACAGAGCTCTGTGCTTTGGAAGGAAATAAATTTAAACCTGACCTCCTCACAGAGTCTCACTAACTTCTTTTGTTTTAAAATACAAAATACGATTAGGAAGTGTTGGAAGTTAGTGTTTTGGGAAAGAAACGGCAGTTCCACAGAACATTCCATTGAACAGAGGCTCTGGGAACGATTCATGTTTTAAGTGCTGTCACTGCAATCAGTTGGTGGTTCAGCCTTGAAACGTGCACTTGGCCTTCTATAAAGCACTGTTTTGTTTGCCTTTCAGTGCTATGAGTCTTGATAAATTGGAGAAGAGCCCAAGAGAAATTTTTCATCCCTTGATATAAAAGGTAGGAAGTGACTTTTTTAGGTTTGGTTCTTTTTCTTTATTATTTTCTGGAAGTAAAAGTAATTAAGTATAGGTACTACTGGTTTGTTTCTTCCAGTAGCAGGTGATAACAATAGCAGTAGTACTAGTAAAAATAATAATAGAAATAATAATAATAGTAATGTAATACTACGTAAACTGTCTTTATCCATTGAACTGGCCATTTCAAATCAAAACTTCTAAACACAAATCAAACCATCATCCTTGTAGAATCTTTCACAGCAGCGGGCTAAAGATGCTGGTTTTGTTGACAGGATTTATTGGTTCTGGAAGAACAAGAGGGAAGTACAAGCCTAACTACTTCTAGCTCACAGAGCCGTCCAGTGAACCCAGCTTTGTGTTTTGGTGGGCTTGTGATGACTTTGAAATCAATTGCTCATTCCAGTAAAAAAAATTCATGTTTTTTTGAACGTGACAGCAGAAATAACTTTAGGCACCAACTGAATAATAATAGATCACCAGTTTAAGTTAAAAATTCATGCTATACTATCAAAATTTAAAGGTAAATTATTATGTGTTAGGTGATGGTATAAAGTGTATGTTCTAATGTGTAATGCAAAGATACATACGTACCTGAAAGTCCTTAGAGGAAACAAATTTTTATGTCTGCTGTTTGATTGTTTACCATACGATATTTGGTTTCATTTCCCAGGGATCGGTGAATTTTAACTTTGGAGTCCCCTATGCTAAGGATGCTCAGCTTACAGGTGATGAAATGTTCAGTAATGGTGAGTTTTTCACCTTCTCTTTAATTGCTATGCTGATCTGAATAAGAAAAAAAAAAAACAAAAGCAAGAGAAAAAAAAGGATGGTTTATTATTTTTTACGCTGTTATGTTTGTTTCCTCAGTATTTGCTGCAGCTCTGCTTACCCAAGCTTTGGGTTCCTTCTGTCCCACTGGGAGTTGCCCAATTTGGTTGCATCTGGTGAAATTCACCCTGAGACCTTACAGAACCAGCTCCAACTACGTGAGAGCCATTTGCAGTTCTCTCCAGACGCCTGGAGAATGGGCAACGTTTCTGAGGATCCGGCGAGCGTGCTTCTATCAAAACTCAGTCTGTGAAATTCCTGGGGAAAACCCTTCTGTGTCCTGAAGGGTTCAAACTCTGGTGAGGATCCAGTTATCAGGTGCTCACCTGGATGGTTCCAGCTCCCAAAGGTAACACTTGTACTCTTGCCCTGTAGTTTACATCTATTGTATTTTTGTTATTTTCAAGATTTTTTGTCTTTGCAAAAAGACAAAATATTGTGCATTTCACTCTTTGGAACCTCTCAGATGGTTCTTTGGTGCAGCACCACCCCATGGGACACTTGGCTGCTGTCCTGAAGGGGTTGGTGGCTAGAATTGTAAATCCTGGAGAGTTTATAAGTCTTCTGTCCCCAGGGAGGTGTCGTGCTTTGTTTACTTTTGTTCTGTTGCTTAGGCGCTGCTTCTCGTTGCAAGTATGAATTTCAAACTGCCCTGTTCTTATTTTAACTGTTTTCCTGGTTCTCTCCCTACGGCAGGGAAAGACTCTCGTATCCTTGTCGTCGGGCTCGGTGCTGTCCAAGAAGATACAGAGACTAAAAAAATCATAAGAAGCAAAATATGACTGCAGGGAAAAGAAGCTGGAGAGAACAGAAGGTGATATTGTTATCCTTACCCTGTATTAGAGACATCTGCTGTGCTTTGATGCTGGCAGCTGCCAGGGGCTTGTTAGCTCTTTGTAGGCAGGTGTAGGTGTTCACTTGTAGGTTTTTTCTCTGGACAAGGCAATTCAAACTTTGCTCAGCTGATATTTGCAGATTACTCTCTAGCACAGTCCAGCATGACATTTCTGAATGTTGTAAAAATACCATGTTACTTGGAAATTGCTAATGAAGAGAAGCTTTAGGGGAAAATAAGATTTCAGGGTTGGAAGATGTGAGAAGAATTGTGTGGGGATGTTAGACTGAAGTAAAGCACTCTTGAAGCTGGACTGGCACGCTGGCAGGTCCCCTATTAAACAGTAGTGCTGAGATTAGCCTGGGGGTTGCCCATTGTTTCTGTAGAAATCAATGTTTCCTGGTCTTGAGAGGTAAGCTGCTTTGAAAAGCTGGAAGGTGCAGCATGCTGACAATCTCCGTGCTTTGGATTAAAAGTAGATTTCAGAAGGGTCCTAGGCTTTTGTCTTTTCCTAGAAGTCGATGTAATCCTGTCGAGGAGTTTTTAGTTCTGTGTTGCCATGTCATCCATCAGAGCCCTGTTGTACTAATCTTCATACAAGTACAAAACAAAAAATCAGACCCTGTCCCAAGCACTTAGAGGCCAGAACACGATTTCCTCGGGCTGCCGTTTGCGTGCCATCGGTACTCACCACGAATTGAGCCCTGTGGCTCTGACAGAGCCCCTGGATGCTGACGGAAGGGGGCTGGTCACAGACCCTGGAGGTGCCTGTCCCCCAGGGAGGGAGAGGCCGAGGCAGTGTGGCCTGCAGGGAGGGTGTCGTCCCCAGAGAGCAGCCGGCGACTCCATGCCTGCCCGGGGCTGCGGGTGCCCCCTCGGGGTGGACGCCTGCCCTCAGGTTTCCCTCTGGGCACCCGGGGAGGGAACCAGGTCCATCCGTGTGGCAGCTGCAGGGCCTGCAGGCTCTGGGCCCTGGAGCCGAGTGAGCCTGAGCTGCTGCACGCTTGCTGTGAGCTTTGGGGTGAGCGTGCATCACTGCAGGCCTGGGATGGATTGAAATGCGCTGAGGAAAGCAGAGGGAGGGAGGGAGGGAGGGAAATGCTCTGTTAACATGTGCCAATTCTTCTGTCAGACTCATCACGGCGGGACAGCGTGAAGACTGAAAGTGTAAGAAGATGTGGAGGGAAAGAGAGAATCTGACAGGAGCATCGGACGCACGAGTGCAGGAATTTTGCTTTTTTGCTTGGATGTAAACTCAGGCGTTGAAAGGAATTTGGGAGTGAGAAGGGACATTTCAGAAGGAGAAGAAGCAAAAGAAGTTGTTGTTGTTGTTACAGTCCTGGCAAAATCTTTTGTTCTAGCTAATAAAAGAAGTTAGTTTAAAAAACAAAAAGGAAAAAATGTAGTGGTTTTTTTTTTTCCTTCACTATGATATTCATGGGTGGTATATGGTGTGTTGTTTCATTTCTTGGTAGTATTAAGTGTGTGTAAATTGTTTTTTGAGTGAAGCTGACACTCTGGATGGGTTGGTTTGTATTTGAGGCAGGATTAATTTCAATAGGATTCTTTCATAGATTTCTGATGGGTATTACTGGGATTTTGGTTTTGTTTGCTGTATGTATAAACATAGAGCTTTGGTAGGGCCAGCTGGGCTGCTGGAGTTTTGGGTGTGAATTTATTAGATGGCTTTTGTTAGATGCAGTTTTTAATTTTTGAAATGTTTTTCAATGTAGTGGTTTTAAGGTGGTTTTTAAGAATTCATTGTATTGTTTTCTGTTGTTTGTAGTTGGTGTATGATAAGGGATGTGGTGTGACTTTTTGAACATTATGGTTTTGGTGTTCCTAAGTTCTGATTTCTTTGTGGTTCAATATTTTTTTTATTTTTATTTTTTGGGACAGGGGCATTTATATGGTGGGTTTTTATAGGCAATATGTTTTTTAATTTAGGTAGTGATATTTTTTAATATTTTAATAGTTTAGGTTTTTTATTTTCATGGTTTTAATTATTTTTTTTAATTTTTTCAAATAACTTTTATAGATGACATGTTATTATTTGTGCATTAACATAAAGGTAGAGCTTTGGGGACTTTTTTTAGTAATGTTTAGGGTCAGTTGTGCAGTTTTGAGTCTAGTGCGTTGGTTTGATTTAATTTTTATTGGGTGTTTGTTTTTATTAGCAGTTGTGTCATTTTCAAGGTGTGTTTGAGTTTTTTGGGGTTTTTGAGATACTGGTTTAGGAGGAAGTTTATGATGAGCATGTGCGGAGGTTTTGGGCTACTTTATAGTGGGATTTAAAATTTATTTACAGTTAGGTTTATTTGAGTTTTTATTAGGGTTCAATGACGTTGTGGGATGCTTGTTCCATTAGTAACAGAAATAGGTTTTGTTTTGCTGTGCTGCGATGGGATGGGCGTGTGCTGCGTGCCGGCGCTGACAAAGGTACAGTATTGTTGTGGCTCTGGTGTGTCGGGTTAATGAACTTACATGGGTTAATATAGAGATGAAAATAGAAATAAATATAAATTTAAAAATAAATATAAAATTAGAGTGGTAAACATAAATATAGATAACAGATACATACATAAAACTATAATACATGGTATATAATTGTAACATGTTATCATATAGATAAATGATAGTCTATTATATATAGATATATCTACACCAAGATATATAAATATAGATTGTAAATATAAAAATATTTAAATAGAGTTAAAGTAAATTGGGGGGTTTTATTAGGGTATAGGCTGGGGTTTTTAAATGATAGAAATAAAATATAAATTCAGATATACAAATATATATAGAAATACAAATATCTATACATATTTAATTTAAATAAATATAAGTAAAAAAAATATATATAATACAGAAAATATATATCTATGATTATATTAGAAGGTATTCTCTCTAATATATATAATATCTATGAATAGAATAAATAAAAATATCCATATAAATATCATTATAATTTTGAAAAATAAATTTACTTCCTAAATTTTAAATCTGGTTCAAATAAAGGGGTGTCCTTGGTTTTTATTTGGTTAGAGGCAGGAGTTTTATTTTAAATAATATAAGTAATATAGAAATGTGGATCTTAAGATAGAAAGATATAATGAATATATAAAGAGAAATTGCTAAACTATGCCTATAAATTTAAAGTTAAATATATGTAAGTAATATGAAGAGTTGTAGTATAGAATATAAATAACATTATATGGCAATATAAATTATAAATGGGAATATAAATATAAAAATATGTAAATATAGTTTAAGAGAAAGGGAATGTTTTGGCTTTTATTTAAGTAGAGGCAGGGTTTTTATTTTGAATATTATAAGTGTTCCAGAAGTAAAAATCTTGACGCAGAAATATTTAATCAATATAAAAAACATGAATAAAAATATATGAAAAATATAAATACCTACTCGCATCGGATGTAATATAGAATATAAATTTATTTATAAATTGACATTGGTAAAGATAAATGCATAAGTAAGCAATAGACATTAAAATACATTAATTATATATTATATATATATTATATATATTAATATACAATAATTTATTATATTACATTATATATACATTATATATTATATATATAAATATATATATTATATAAATTAATATACATTATAAATATGAATATAAAAATTGAACATGAGGATAAAATCTATTTAAATATTGTTTAAAACAAAGGTTGGGCTTTTTTATTCTTGTGTTAGAGGCAGGGTTTTTATTTTAAATAATATGAATGTAGATATTATTGTTATATATTTCTAAATATTGAGATATACAATCAAGATATAAATATATAACCGCAAAATATAAATAAATACAAATAATAGGAAGAGATGTAATGAAGAATACAAATAACAGTATACATAAGTATACATTTTAAATGTAAATGTGAATATGAACCTGAAAAATAGAATTAAAAAAAATATTTAAGTAGAGTTTTGAAGAAAGGGGTTCTTTTTGGCTTTAATGTGGATGGAGGCAAAGGTTTTATTTTAAATAATCCAAGTGTTACAGAAGTAAAAATAGTAACAGAAATACATACTTACTATGTAAAAATATTTGTAAAAATATACAAATAAAGTTTTAGGGATATATGCAATATGGAATAGAAATGTATTCATAAAAAGAAATGTATAAATGGACAGTGTACATCAATATACATTGTAAATAGAAATGTGAATATTAATATGAAAAAATATTTTAAAAAATATTTAATTATATTTTTAATTCTTTTTTTTTTTTGTGTTGTGTTTTGTTTGGTTTTGTTTTGTCTTTTACCCTATTAGATTAGAGGCAGAAGTTTTTTTTCCCTCTTCCCGGTTGTTTTGGGGCATGTATTTCAGAGCAGTTTTCGGCGGGGGTCGCCCCTGTTCTTTTTTGCCGCCTTCGCTGCCGCAGCCCCGAGGCGCGCTGCGCCCCCGGCTGGGGCGGGCGGCAGTGCTGCCGCCTTGTGGGCAGAGCGCGGTACTGCAGGCGTGCAGCGAGAGGCGGCCAGCTTGGGAGTGGCGCGTGGGCGATGTCGCGGAGTTTTGGTTGACCTTCTCAAGATGGCGGCGAAAAGGGCGGGAAAGTGGAGGACCGGGTGGGTGTTTAACTGCACTGCCTGCACGGAATACCGACGTCATGGCGGCCCCGACGGATTTTTCTGTGGCGTTTCATGTGTACCCGAGACATGCTGTGGGCTCAGCGGCGCCGCGGGCGGGCGTATTTTGGCGGGTTTGTGAGAGGCATCTGGGTAAACGCCTCGCTGTGCCGGGGTCCTCTCACGTCGGCTTTCCCGCCCTGAGGGAGCCGAGCCGGGCCGAATAGTTCCGAAGAGCCGAAGAGCCGAGTGTGGCCGGAAACAGCCGAGTTTCCCCGAAGACCGAGTGTGGCCGAAAAGAGCCGAGTTTCCCCGAAGAGCCCACTGTGGCCGCAAACAGCCGACTGCAACCGAAGAGCCCAGTGCGGCCGGAAACAGCCCAGTTTACACCAAGAGCCGATGATAGCCGACTGCAACCGATAGCCGACTGTAGCCGACTTGAGCCGCATTTAGACAATGTGCCGAATACGACCGAGTTTAGCCGAACTGAAACGAGTTTAGACCAAGAGCCGAAGCAAGCCCAATTCAGCCGAGTTTCATTCAACAGAACCGAACGACGCCGCAGCGCTCTGCATGCAGTGCGCCTGTGCAGACGGCAGGGATCGCTGTGCCTGCAGTGCGCCGGTGCACACGGCAGGGGGCGCTGTATAAAGTATAAAATATCAACTATCGATAAGAAGGGATAAAAGCTCTCTGTCAAGTGCAGCTGTAGAAAATTTCAGGCTCCCAGGGAATAAATCGTTTTCTTTAAATCATTTTCGTTTTGGAGTTTTTTTTACTCCCAGGTAGCCTGAAAGTTACTACTGCTGCTTTTTTATTCTAAAGCTAGAAAGGAAAACCAAGATTAGAAATGCAGGGAAAGAAAGAAAGTAAGAAAGTAAGAAAAAGAAAAAAAGGAAATAAGGAAAGGAAATGAAAGGAAGAAAGAAGGAAGGACAGGAAGGAAGGGAGGAAAGAAGGAAGACAGACAAAAAAAACCCAAAAACCAGGAGGGCAAGGAGAAACCTAGGGAAAAAAAATAAAAAGAAAAGAAAAAAGAAACCAACAAAAAACAAAGCCACAGGAAAAAACCTCGGGATGGGCGAGAAACACCCCCCCTCCCTGAAAAATCCAAGCTGGGCAAGAAACATCCCAGAAATACCACAAAAAAAAAAAAAAAAAAAAAAAAAAAAAAAAAAAAAAAAAAAACAGGGGGGAAAAAAAATAAAAACTGAAAAAAAAAAAACCAAGGGGGGCAAGGAAAAACCAGAAAAAACACCAAGATGGGCAAGAAGAAACGAAGAAAAAAACCCAAGAAGTGCCAGAAAAAAAAATCAAGAAACAAGGCAAGAAAGAGAGGCAATAAAGGCCACAAAAAATTCAAGAAAAAACCCAAGACATGCCAGAAAAAGGTACGAAAATGGTTCTGCCAGGTGCGATCAAGGTGAGCGGGGTCAGATTCAGGTCCAGGAGATGAACAAGTGTCAGATTAGTTTGGGGCACTGCTGTGCAATGCAGCTGTGACAGGATTTATGTTTAAATATAGTTTAAATAAATTGGGGATTGTTTGGCTTTTATTGGGGTATAGGCTGGAGATTTCATAAAAAATATAAAACTAGAAATCCAAATATATCATCTATATGTCGATATCAATAAATATTTAATATATATAAATATCAGTAAAAGAAATCTATTGTGTCAAAAGAGTATACCTATTATTATATAAAAAGGTATTCTCTCCAATATACATAATATCTATAAATATAACAAATGAAAATTACAAATATAGATGTGAATAGAATTATGACAAACAAAATTATTTTTAAAATTTTAAATGTGTTTTAAATAAAGGGGTGTCTTTGCTTTTTATTTCGTTAGAGGCAGGGGTTTTAATTTTAAATAATATAAGTACTATAGAAATGTAAATCGACATACAGAAATATATAATAAATATATAGAGATACAAAGATATAATGCCAAACTATGAATAGAAATCTATGTAAGTAACATGAAGAGATGCAATATATAATACAATTTTTATTATACAGTAATATAAATTCTAAATATAAATGCGAATATAATTGTGAAAAATATATGATGGGGGCTCGGAGCAGCCCAGGTGTGAGCTGTAATGATGATGGGGGCTCAGATCAGCACCAGGTGTGAGTGTGAGGATGATGAGGGCTCGGAGCAGCCCAGGTGTGAGTGTGAGGATGATGAGGGCTCGGAGCAGCCCAGGTGTGAGTGTGAGGATGATGAGGGGCCGGCTCCTGCCGGGGCGAGGCTGTTTTAGGGGGAGGCTTTGCCTCAGCTCCCTTTTGCATGGAGCTGCTGAGTGGAGGGGCTTATGGGGCGCTCCCGGCGCTGTCTCATGGAAGGACTGCGAGAGCTTCCCACAGGGTCGGGGGCAACACCTGGATCCGCGCTTGGGTACGTGGAGCATCGCTTAAAGGAGGTGCCGAGGGACGAATCTTTGTGCCGGGGAGCAGCGGCCGAACAGGTGAGCCCGTGTGGGTTCGGAGCGGGGAATTTTCTCCTTCCCCTTTGCAATTTCATCTTGCCAGTCCCTCCCCGGGTCCCCAGGAACAAAAATGGAGCTTATGAAGACAAAAGGAATTAAGGAGAAGGAAGCAGCTCCTCTTCTTTTATTGTCTGCGTTTGACCTGAGGGGATCCCTCTTGACTTGTGGTTTGAAGGGTGTTGATTGCAGGAAAAGCTGCCTTTTCCAGGCTGTTAGGGGTATCCCGGGGGTGACAGGGAATCCCTGCGTTCTATTCTAAGGGGAAGGGGAAAAGTATTCTTGTGGTATTCTGGGTTTGATTTGAAGGCAGCCACCCCATTTGCACCACCCTCGGGTTTAAATGGAGGGGGCAGCCCTGGTGTCCCTCCTTTTCAAGGGTTTGCATGGAGGTCGAAATCGCCCTTTCCCATCACTCGAAGGCTTTCATTTGGGGAGCGCCCCTTCTTTTCTGCTCTCCTAGGGGGTGAAATTGGAGGGGAGAACACATTTCTTTGCCCTTGTTGAAGTGAGGTGCGCCCCGTCTGCGGTTTCGGGGTTGGCTTGCGGGAAGCCGCAGCTCCGGCAGCGTTTGCAGGGCTGCAATGGGGCTGTGCCGCTGCATTGGAGGGCGCTGCCCGTGCCCGCGGCCCGGCCCGGAACGTTCCCGCTCGGGAGCGCTGCTGGCACGGCCCGGGCAGCTGCCGGGGCGCACGGGGGATTCGGCGCGGCCGGGCCGGCCGAGGGCGGCAGTGGCGGAGCCGCGCCGGTGCGAGCCGTGCGGAGCCGAGCGGAGCCGGGCCGGGCCGGCCGAGGGCGGCAGAGGCGGCGCGGGCGCTGCTGCGCCGGCCCGGGCGGTGCCGGCCGCTCCGTCCGCTCCGGGCGCGGGGCTCGGGCGCCGCCGGTAGCCCCGGGCCCGGTGCCGGCCCCGCCGGGCAGGGGCAGCGGGCGGGGCTCCCCGGGACGGCGCCGGCCCCGCGCGCCGGAGCGGCCGCCGCAGGAGCCGCTTTCCTGCCGGGAGCCGCGCTCCGTCCGGGGCCGGCAGCGAGCGCGGGGTTCGGCCGCTCCACGTTCGGCGGTGCCGTGGCTCGGAGGCGCTTTGGAGGCGGTGATGGCATCGCTGGGTTCGGTTTGCAGCGGGTGTCCGCTAAGGGATACGGTGTTCTTCCTGAGCGGCACGGTTCTCGGTGCCGGTAGGGATGATAAAGGTTCGTTTCGGATTGGGTTTTGTAGTCGGATATATATTTTTTTGCCGGGGTATTATGTTTAGAAGGGCGCGCAATGTTTTTTACGGGTCGTAGCGCGAAGCAGCGGTTCGCATTTTAATTCTGTTGCGGTGGCTTTTATTAGCGTGAGTGTGTAGTGTTTGTTTTGGGGGGCTTGGGGAAGCGTCCTGTCGTTCACAGCAGCGGGTTTTTAATCTCGATAATTGCATGTGTGTTTATCGTCTTCCAGGGCTTTTATTTGTTTGGTTTGTTTGATTGTAGTGTATGTTTTATGGTTACGGGTAATTTGGGGGACATTGTTTATGGTTACGTTTGTCTTTAGTCTTTGTGTTTGTTTCTAGGTGGTATTTTTATTTTGATAGCTTGAGGCACTATGGGTTTATTCAGTTGGGAATAAGTTTTTTGTTGCAGATTTCAGTTTATTTGGTTTTTGGTATTATTCTTGTTGTTGGTTTCTTTATTTTCTTTTTTTGGTGGTTGTTGTTGCTGTCTTTTAATGTATTTGAGTATTGTTTATCAGGGTTTATTTTGGGAACGTGGGTATTTATATGGTGGGTTTCTAAAGTATTTATTTATTTGGGTAGTTAATTTCTTAGTTTTTAGTGGTTGAGATGTTTTTCCATTTTGTTAATTAGTTCAGGTTTTAAAGTTATTTTTACAGAGGATTGTTTATTCTTTGAGTTCGTGTGGAGGTAGAATTGCGTTGGTTTTTTCTTTTTTAGTAACGTTCAGGGTCAGTGGCACTGTCTTGAGTTTAGTAGATTGGTTTGACTTTTTTTTAGTACTTTTTGTAATTTGCTGTGTGTGTTTCTAGAGGATTTTCTTTTATTTTGGTTCCATTTTTCTGTCGTGATGAGAATTGTTATTGAAAAGAGTGTTCTTTGTTTTTTCGCTGACACTTGTTTGGCTGTTGGAGGTATCTTGATGTTTTTGGAAGATATTGGTGGGAATTTGATGCTGTTTGTTCTGTCATTTCATTTAGGAATTGGATTTTAAATATACAATTATGACTCTAACTATATTGAAACAAAAGAAATAGATGTGTAGCAGTGGGAATGAGCCAATTTTATTTTTATATATTCGGTCAATTTTTAAAATTTAACATGTAACATGAGTCATTATATGTTACAATAAGTTATTCTAATTTTAATAGAGTATTGTGTATGTTTTTAGATATATGAATAGAGAATATAAATGTAAATACAACCCAAACAAAAATACAAATATATAAATGTATTGCAACTATATGCAGATATATAAAAAATTAATAATAAATTGTAAATATAAAATAACATAAATTGATACAATATATAATACAAGTGATACTGCATATATTTTATGAAAAATATTATAGGAAATGGATATAAAATAGATATAAATACGGATGTGATCTATCTATCTATCTATATCTATCATTTGTTGTATATTATGATAAATACAACTATAAAAAAGCATTTAGGTAGTTTAAAATAATGGATGGTTTTGTTTTTTCTTTGCCAAAGCAGGGGTTTTCGTGTAAAAATTACAAATACAAATAATATAAAGGTAGAAATATGAGTATAGAAATATATCATAAACACGTTAAAGATTTATATAAAAATTAGAAATATAAGGCAAAATAAGTTGTAGCAGTAGATATGGTAAATAATTTAAAAAATATTTCCCGTATATTTTTGAATAAGGTGCATATTATATATAGTTATTAATATAATACATCAATATAAACGATAAATATATATAAAATATCAACTATCTATAAGAAGGAATAAAAGCTCTATGTCACGTGCAGCAGTAGAAAATTTCAGGCTCCCAGGGAATAAATAGTTTTCTTTAAATCATTTTCGTTTTGGAGTTGTTGTTTTTTTTTACTCTCGGGTAGCCTGAAAGTTTCTACTGCTGCTTTTTTATTCTAAAGGTGGAAAGGTAAACCAAGATTAGAAATATAACAAAGGGGAAGGGAAAGGAAAGGGAAAAGGAAAAGGAAAAGGGAAGGGAAGTGGTGAAAAACAGAGTGAAAAAAGTAAAAAGAGTTGGAGGGAAAAAGAGAGGGCGTTGGGGAGGAGCGGTGCTGCCTCAGGTCCTTCCCCGCCCGGGGGCGAAGGACCCGTTTGATGCCCTGGAGGGACTGCAGCTGCCGGTGGCTCCCGGGGGACGGAGCGGTGGCTGTCAGCCCGAGACTCCAACTCCCGGCAGGCCGTGCTGCTGGCGCGGCGTGTGACGCAACGGCTATCGCGGCACATGAGTGGCTGCCAGCCCGAGACTCCAACTCCCGGCAGGCCCTGCTGCTGGCGCGGCATGTGACGCAACGGGCGACGCGGCCCGGCATTTTTCTCTAAATCGGCAGTAAATACAGCTGAGTAAAATTAGCTTGGTTTTCTTCCTTCTTTTGTAACTGAACTGTTTTTATTAAAAATCCTATTTGAATATGTGGAAAAAGTGGGGATGTCCTGTAATAGATCGTCGCTGTTTTTTTTTTTACAGGGTACTGAGAAAATACGTCTCCCTTAGAGTCCCACGGAAAGGTTCTCAGTGCGCTCTCTATCAAGGTATGTATTTACAAATAAGTGATCCCTTTAGATATTTGCCTGTGTACCTTTTCCTGTAATTCAGAGCTTGCGTTCTGTGGGTTTTATGATAAACCTGTAAAACATGTAAAAATGGTTTTGCAAGTCTTAAAGCTTGAAGGCAGCAATAAGTGGATTTAGAGCCTGTTCTTGACCAGACAAAGAGAAAAAGTGTGACTTTGATTCTGAACTTGTCATTTTTCATTTGACTTGTCTTGAATGATTTAGGAATAGAGAGAACTAGAAAAAGAGAGAAATAGAATTGATTATTGAGCACTCCTCAAATGCTCACCATGATTCAGTGTAGAGCCAAAGGGAAGGGTGATGGAACAGAGCTCTGTGCTTTGGAAGGAAATAAATTTAAACCTGACCTCCTCACAGAGTCTCACTAACTTCTTTTGTTTTAAAATACAAAATACGATTAGGAAGTGTTGGAAGTTAGTGTTTTGGGAAAGAAACGGCAGTTCCACAGAACATTCCATTGAACAGAGGCTCTGGGAACGATTCATGTTGTAAGTGCTGTCACTGCAATCAGTTGGTGGTTCAGCCTTGAAACGTGCACTTGGCCTTCTATAAAGCACTGTTTTGTTTGCCTTTCAGTGCTATGAGTCTTGATAAATTGGAGAAGAGCCCAAGAGAAATTTTTCATCCCTTGATATAAAAGGTAGGAAGTGACTTTTTTAGGTTTGGTTCTTTTTCTTTATTATTTTCTGGAAATAAAAGTAATTAAGTATAGGTACTACTGGTTTGTTTCTTCCAGTAGCAGGTGATAACAATAGCAGTAGTACTAGTAAAAATCATAATAGAAATAATAACAATAGTAATGTAATACTACGTAAACTGTCTTTATCCATTGAACTGGCCATTTCAAATCAAAACTTCTAAACACAAATCAAACCATCATCCTTGTAGAATCTTTCACAGCAGTGGGCTAAAGATCCTGGTTTTGTTGACAGGATTTATTGGTTCTGGAAGAACAAGAGGGAAGTACAAGCCTAACTACTTCTAGCTCACAGAGCCGTCCAGTGAACCCAGCTTTGTGTTTTGGTGGGCTTGTGATGACTTTGAAATCAATTGCTCATTCCAGTAAAAAAAATTCCTGTTTTTTTGAACGTGACAGCAGAAATAACTTTAGGCACCAACTGAATAATAATAGATCACCAGTTTAAGTTAAAAATTCATGCTATACTATCAAAATTTAAAGGTAAATTATTATGTGTTAGGTGATGGTATAAAGTGTATGTTCTAATGTGTAATGCAAAGATACATACGTACCTGAAAGTCCTTAGAGGAAACAAATTTTTATGTCTGCTGTTTGATTGTTTACCATACGATATTTGGTTTCATTTCCCAGGGATCGGTGAATTTTAACTTTGGAGTCCCCTATGCTAAGGATGCTCAGCTTACATGTGATGAAATGTTCAGTAATGGTGAGTTTTTCACCTTCTCTTTAATTGCTATGCTGATCTGAATAAGAAAAAAAAAAAAAACAAAAGCAAGAGAAAAAAAAGGATGGTTTATTATTTTTTACGCTGTTATGTTTGTTTCCTCAGTATTTGCTGCAGCTCTGCTTACCCAAGCTTTGGGTTCCTTCTGTCCCACTGGGAGTTGCCCAATTTGGTTGCATCTGGTGAAATTCACCCTGAGACCTTACAGAACCAGCTCCAACTACGTGAGAGCCATTTGCAGTTCTCTCCAGACGCCTGGAGAATGGGCAACGTTTCTGAGGATCCGACGAGCGTGCTTCTATCAAAACTCAGTCTGTGAAATTCCTGGGGAAAACCCTTCTGTGTCCTGAAGGGTTCAAACTCTGGTGAGGATCCAGTTATCAGGTGCTCACCTGGATGGTTCCAGCTCCCAAAGGTAACACTTGTACTCTTGCCCTGTAGTTTACATCTATTGTATTTTTGTTATTTTCAAGATTTTTTTGTCTTTGCAAAATATTGTGCATTTCACTCTTTGGAACCTCTCAGATGGTTCTTTGGTGCAGCACCACCCCGTGGGACACTTGGCTGCTGTCCTGAAGGGGTTGGTGGCTAGAATTGTAAATCCTGGAGAGTTTGTGAGTCTTCTGTCCCCAGGGAGGTGTCGTGCTTTGTTTACTTTTGTTCTGTTGGTTAGGCGCTGCTTCTCGTTGCAAGTATGAATTTCAAACTGCCCTGTTCTTATTTTAACTGTTTTCCTGGTTCTCTCCCTACGGCAGGGAAAGACTCTCGTATCCTTGTCGTCGGGCTCAGTGCTGTCCAAGAAGATACAGAGACTAAAAAAATCATAAGAAGCAAAATATGACTGCAGGGAAAAGAAGCTGGAGAGAACAGAAGGTGATATTGTTATCCTTACCCTGTATTAGAGACATCCGCTGTGCTTTGATGCTGGCAGCTGCCAGGGGCTTGTTAGCTCTTTGTAGGCAGGTGTAGGTGTTCACTTGTAGGTTTTTTCTCTGGACAAGGCAATTCAAACTTTGCTCAGCTGATATTTGCAGATTACTCTCTAGCACAGTCCAGCATGACATTTCTGAATGTTGTAAAAATACCATGTTACTTGGAAATTGCTAATGAAGAGAAGCTTTAGGGGAAAATAAGATTTCAGGGTTGGAAGATGTGAGAAGAATTGTGTGGGGATGTTAGACTGAAGTAAAGCACTCTTGAAGCTGGACTGGCACGCTGGCAGGTCCCCTATTAAACAGTAGTGCTGAGATGAGCCTGGGGGTTGCCCATTGTTTCTGTAGAAATCAATGTTTCCTGGTCTTGAGAGGTAAGCTGCTTTGAAAAGCTGGAAGGTGCAGCATGCTGACAATCTCCGTGCTTTGGATTAAAAGTAGATTTCAGAAGGGTCCTAGGCTTTTGTCTTTTCCTAGAAGTCGATGTAATCCTGTCGAGGAGTTTTTAGTTCTGTGTTGCCATGTCATCCATCAGAGCCCTGTTGTACTAATCTTCATACAAGTACAAAACAAAAAATCAGACCCTGTCCCAAGCACTTAGAGGCCAGAACACGATTTCCTCGGGCTGCCGTTTGCGTGCCATCGGTACTCCCCACGAATTGAGCCCTCTGGCTCTGACAGAGCCCCTGGATGCTGACGGAAGGAGGCTGGTCACAGACCCTGGAGGTGCCTGTCCCCCAGGGAGGGAGAGGCCGAGGCAGTGTGGCCTGCAGGGAGGGTGTCGTCCCCAGAGAGCAGCCGGCGACTCCATGCCTGCCCGGGGCTGCGGGTGCCCCCTCGGGGTGGACGCCTGCCCTCAGGTTTCCCTCTGGGCACCCGGGGAGGGAACCAGGTCCATCCGTGTGGCAGCTGCAGGGCCTGCAGGCTCTGGGCCCTGGAGCCGAGTGAGCCTGAGCTGCTGCACGCTTGCTGTGAGCTTTGGGGTGAGCGTGCATCACTGCAGGCCTGGGATGGATTGAAATGCGCTGAGGAAAGCGGAGGGAGGGAGGGAGGGAGGGAAATGCTCTGTTAACATGTGCCAATTCTTCTGTCAGACTCATCACGGCGGGACAGCGTGAAGACTGAAAGTGTAAGAAGATGTGGAGGGAAAGAGAGAATCTGACAGGAGCATCGGACGCACGAGTGCAGGAATTTTGCTTTTTTGCTTGGATGTAAACTCAGGCGTTGAAAGGAATTTGGGAGTGAGAAGGGACATTTCAGAAGGAGAAGAAGCAAAAGAAGTTGTTGTTGTTGTTACAGTCCTGGCAAAATCTTTTGTTCTAGCTAATAAAAGAAGTTAGTTTAAAAAACAAAAAGGAAAAAATGTAGTGGTTTTTTTTTTTCATTCACTATGATATTCATGGGTGGTATATGGTGTGTTGTTTCATTTCTTGGTAGTATTAAGTGTGTGTAAATTGTTTTTTGAGTGAAGCTGACACTCTGGATGGGTTGGTTTGTATTTGAGGCAGGATTAATTTCAATAGGATTCTTTCATAGATTTCTGATGGGTATTACTGGGATTTTGGTTTTGTTTGCTGTATGTATAAACATAGAGCTTTGGTAGGGCCAGCTGGGCTGCTGGAGTTTTGGGTGTGAATTTATTAGATGGCTTTTGTTAGATGCAGTTTTTAATTTTTGAAATGTTTTTCAATGTAGTGGTTTTAAGGTGGTTTTTAAGAATTCATTGTATTGTTTTCTGTTGTTTGTAGTTGGTGTATGATAAGGGATGTGGTGTGACTTTTTGAACATTATGGTTTTGGTGTTCCTAAGTTCTGATTTCTTTGTGGTTCAATATTTTTTTTTATTTTTATTTTTTGGGACAGGGGCATTTATATGGTGGGTTTTTATAGGCAATATGTTTTTTAATTTAGGTAGTGATATTTTTTAATATTTTAATAGTTTAGGTTTTTTATTTTCATGGTTTTAATTATTTTTTTTAATTTTTTCAAATAACTTTTATAGATGACATGTTATTATTTGTGCATTAACATAAAGGTAGAGCTTTGGGGACTTTTTTTAGTAATGTTTAGGGTCAGTTGTGCAGTTTTGAGTCTAGTGCGTTGGTTTGATTTAATTTTTATTGGGTGTTTGTTTTTATTAGCAGTTGTGTCATTTTCAAGGTGTGTTTGAGTTTTTTGGGGTTTTTGAGATACTGGTTTAGGAGGAAGTTTATGATGAGCATGTGCGGAGGTTTTGGGCTACTTTATAGTGGGATTTAAAATTTATTTACAGTTAGGTTTATTTGAGTTTTTATTAGGGTTCAATGACGTTGTGGGATGTTTGTTCCATTAGTAACAGAAATAGGTTTTGTTTTGCTGTGCTGCGATGGGATGGGCGTGTGCTGCGTGCCGGCGCTGACAAAGGTACAGTATTGTTGTGGCTCTGGTGTGTCGGGTTAATGAACTTACATGGGTTAATATAGAGATGAAAATAGAAATAAATATAAATTTAAAAATAAATATAAAATTAGAGTGGTAAACATAAATATAGATAACTGATACATACATAAAACTATAATACATGGTATATAATTGTAACATGTTATCATATAGATAAATGATAGTCTATTATATATAGATATATCTACACCAAGATATATAAATATAGATTGTAAATATAAAAATATTTAAATAGAGTTAAAGTAAATTGGGGGGTTTTATTAGGGTATAGGCTGGGGTTTTTAAATGATAGAAATAAAATATAAATTCAGATATACAAATATATATAGAAATACAAATATCTATACATATTTAATTTAAATAAATATAAGTAAAAAAAATATATATAATACAGAAAATATATATCTATGATTATATTAGAAGGTATTCTCTCTAATATATATAATATCTATGAATAGAATAAATAAAAATATCCATATAAATATCATTATAATTTTGAAAAATAAATTTACTTCCTAAATTTTAAATCTGGTTCAAATAAAGGGGTGTCCTTGGTTTTTATTTGGTTAGAGGCAGGAGTTTTATTTTAAATAATATAAGTAATATAGAAATGTGGATCTTAAGATAGAAAGATATAATGAATATATAAAGAGAAATTGCTAAACTATGCCTATAAATTTAAAGTTAAATATATGTAAGTAATATGAAGAGTTGTAGTATAGAATATAAATAACATTATATGGCAATATAAATTATAAATGGGAATATAAATATAAAAATATGTAAATATAGTTTAAGAGAAAGGGAATGTTTTGGCTTTTATTTAAGTAGAGGCAGGGTTTTTATTTTGAATATTATAAGTGTTCCAGAAGTAAAAATCTTGACGCAGAAATATTTAATCAATATAAAAAACATGAATAAAAATATATGAAAAATATAAATACCTACTTGCATCGGATGTAATATAGAATATAAATTTATTTATAAATTGACATTGGTAAAGATAAATGCATAAGTAAGCAATAGACATTAAAATACATTAATTATATATTATATATATATTATATATATTAATATACAATAATTTATTATATTACATTATATATACATTATATATTATATATAAATATATATATTATATAAATTAATATACATTATAAATATGAATATAAAAATTGAACATGAGGATAAAATCTATTTAAATATTGTTTAAAACAAAGGTTGGGCTTTTTTATTCTTGTGTTAGAGGCAGGGTTTTTATTTTAAATAATATGAATGTAGATATTATTGTTATATATTTCTAAATATTGAGATATACAATCAAGATATAAATATATAACCGCAAAATATAAATAAATACAAATAATAGGAAGAGATGTAATGAAGAATACAAATAACAGTATACATAAGTATACATTTTAAATGTAAATGTGAATATGAACCTGAAAAATAGAATTAAAAAAAATATTTAAGTAGAGTTTTGAAGAAAGGGGTTCTTTTTGGCTTTAATGTGGATGGAGGCAAAGGTTTTATTTTAAATAATCCAAGTGTTACAGAAGTAAAAATAGTAACAGAAATACATACTTACTATGTAAAAATATTTGTAAAAATATACAAATAAAGTTTTAGGGATATATGCAATATGGAATAGAAATGTATTCATAAAAAGAAATGTATAAATGGACAGTGTACATCAATATACATTGTAAATAGAAATGTGAATATTAATATGAAAAAATATTTTAAAAAATATTTAATTATATTTTTAATTCTTTTTTTTTTTTTTGTGTTGTGTTTTGTTTGGTTTTGTTTTGTCTTTTACCCTATTAGATTAGAGGCAGAAGTTTTTTTTCCCTCTTCCCGGTTGTTTTGGGGCATGTATTTCAGAGCAGTTTTCGGCGGGGGTCGCCCCTGTTCTTTTTTGCCGCCTTCGCTGCCGCAGCCCCGAGGCGCGCTGCGCCCCCGGCTGGGGCGGGCGGCAGTGCTGCCGCCTTGTGGGCAGAGCGCGGTACTGCAGGCGTGCAGCGAGAGGCCGCCAGCTTGGGAGTGGCGCGTGGGCGATGTCGCGGAGTTTTGGTTGACCTTCTCAAGATGGCGGCGAAAAGGGCGGGAAAGTGGAGGACCGGGTGGGTGTTTAACTGCACTGCCTGCACGGAATACCGACGTCATGGCGGCCCCGACGGATTTTTCTGTGGCGTTTCATGTGTACCCGAGACATGCTGTGGGCTCAGCGGCGCCGCGGGCGGGCGTATTTTGGCGGGTTTGTGAGAGGCATCTGGGTAAACGCCTCGCTGTGCCGGGGTCCTCTCACGTCGGCTTTCCCGCCCTGAGGGAGCCGAGCCGGGCCGAATAGTTCCGAAGAGCCGAAGAGCCGAGTGTGGCCGGAAACAGCCGAGTTTCCCCGAAGACCGAGTGTGGCCGAAAAGAGCCGAGTTTCCCCGAAGAGCCCACTGTGGCCGCAAACAGCCGACTGCAACCGAAGAGCCCAGTGCGGCCGGAAACAGCCCAGTTTACACCAAGAGCCGATGATAGCCGACTGCAACCGATAGCCGACTGTAGCCGACTTGAGCCGCATTTAGACAATGTGCCGAATACGACCGAGTTTAGCCGAACTGAAACGAGTTTAGACCAAGAGCCGAAGCAAGCCCAATTCAGCCGAGTTTCATTCAACAGAACCGAACGACGCCGCAGCGCTCTGCATGCAGTGCGCCTGTGCAGACGGCAGGGATCGCTGTGCCTGCAGTGCGCCGGTGCAGACGGCAGGGATCGCTGTGCCTGCAGTGCGCCGGTGCACACGGCAGGGGGCGCTGTATAAAGTATAAAATATCAACTATCGATAAGAAGGGATAAAAGCTCTCTGTCAAGTGCAGCTGTAGAAAATTTCAGGCTCCCAGGGAATAAATCGTTTTCTTTAAATCATTTTCGTTTTGGAGTTTTTTTTACTCCCAGGTAGCCTGAAAGTTACTACTGCTGCTTTTTTATTCTAAAGCTAGAAAGGAAAACCAAGATTAGAAATGCAGGGAAAGAAAGAAAGAAAGTAAGTAAGAAAAAGAAAAAAAGGAAATAAGGAAAGGAAATGAAAGGAAGAAAGAAGGAAGGACAGGAAGGAAGGGAGGAAAGAAGGAAGACAGACAAAAAAAACCCAAAAACCAGGAGGGCAAGGAGAAACCTAGGGAAAAAAAATAAAAAGAAAAGAAAAAAGAAACCAACAAAAAACAAAGCCACAGGAAAAAACCTCGGGATGGGCGAGAAACACCCCCCCTCCCTGAAAAATCCAAGCTGGGCAAGAAACATCCCAGAAATACCACAAAAAAAAAAAAAAAAAACAAAAAAAAAAACAGGGGAAAAAAAAAAAAAAACTGAAAAAAAAAACCAAGGGGGGCAAGGAAAAACCAGAAAAAACACCAAGATGGGCAAGAAGAAACGAAGAAAAAAACCCAAGAAGTGCCAGAAAAAAAAATCAAGAAACAAGGCAAGAAAGAGAGGCAATAAAGGCCACAAAAAATTCAAGAAAAAACCCAAGAAATGCCAGAAAAAGGTACGAAAATGGTTCTGCCAGGTGCGATCAAGGTGAGCGGGGTCAGATTCAGGTCCAGGAGATGAACAAGTGTCAGATTAGTTTGGGGCACTGCTGTGCAATGCAGCTGTGACAGGATTTATGTTTAAATATAGTTTAAATAAATTGGGGATTGTTTGGCTTTTATTGGGGTATAGGCTGGAGATTTCATAAAAAATATAAAACTAGAAATCCAAATATATCATCTATATGTCGATATCAATAAATATTTAATATATATAAATATCAGTAAAAGAAATCTATTGTGTCAAAAGAGTATACCTATTATTATATAAAAAGGTATTCTCTCCAATATACATAATATCTATAAATATAACAAATGAAAATTACAAATATAGATGTGAATAGAATTATGACAAACAAAATTATTTTTAAAATTTTAAATGTGTTTTAAATAAAGGGGTGTCTTTGCTTTTTATTTCGTTAGAGGCAGGGGTTTTAATTTTAAATAATATAAGTACTATAGAAATGTAAATCGACATACAGAAATATATAATAAATATATAGAGATACAAAGATATAATGCCAAACTATGAATAGAAATCTATGTAAGTAACATGAAGAGATGCAATATATAATACAATTTTTATTATACAGTAATATAAATTCTAAATATAAATGCGAATATAATTGTGAAAAATATATGATGGGGGCTCGGAGCAGCCCAGGTGTGAGCTGTAATGATGATGGGGGCTCGGAGCAGCCCAGGTGTGAGTGTGAGGATGATGAGGGCTCGGAGCAGCCCAGGTGTGAGTGTGAGGATGATGAGGGCTCGGAGCAGCCCAGGTGTGAGTGTGAGGATGATGGGGGCTCGGAGCAGCCCAGGTGTGAGTGTGAGGATGATGAGGGGCCGGCTCCTGCCGGGGCGAGGCTGTTTTAGGGGGAGGCTTTGTCTCAGCTCCCTTTTGCATGGAGCTGCTGAGTGGAGGGGTTTATGGGGCGCTCCCGGCGCTGTCTCATGGAAGGACTGCGAGAGCTTCCCACAGGGTCGGGGGCAACGCCTGGATCCGCGCTTGGGTACGTGGAGCATCGCTTAAAGGAGGCGCCGAGGGACGAATCTTTGTGCCGGGGAGCAGCGGCCGAACAGGTGAGCCCGTGTGGGTTCGGAGCGGGGAATTTTCTCCTTCCCCTTTGCAATTTCATCTTGCCAGTCCCTCCCCGGGTCCCCAGGAACAAAAATGGAGCTTATGAAGACAAAAGGAATTAAGGAGAAGGAAGCAGCTCCTCTTCTTTTATTGTCTGCGTTTGACCTGAGGGGATCCCTCTTGACTTGTGGTTTGAAGGGTGTTGATTGCAGGAAAAGCTGCCTTTTCCAGGCTGTTAGGGGTATCCCGGGGGTGACAGGGAATCCCTGCGTTCTATTCTAAGGGGAATGGGAAAAGTATTCTTGTGGTATTCTGGGTTTGATTTGAAGGCAGCCACCCCATTTGCACCACCCTCGGGTTTAAATGGAGGGGGCAGCCCTGGTGTCCCTCCTTTTCAAGGGTTTGCATGGAGGTCGAAATCGCCCTTTCCCATCAGTCAAAGGCTTTCATTTGGGGAGCGCCCCTTCTTTTCTGCTCTCCTAGGGGGTGAAATTGGAGGGGAGAACACATTTCTTTGCCCTTGTTGAAGTGAGGTGCGCCCCGTCTGCGGTTTCGGGGTTGGCTTGCGGGAAGCCGCAGCTCCGGCAGCGTTTGCAGGGCTGCAATGGGGCTGTGCCGCTGCATTGGAGGGCGCTGCCCGTGCCCGCGGCCCGGCCCGGAACGTTCCCGCTCGGGAGCGCTGCTGGCACGGCCCGGGCAGCTGCCGGGGCGCACGGGGGATTCGGCGCGGCCGGGCCGGCCGAGGGCGGCAGTGGCGGAGCCGCGCCGGTGCGAGCCGAGCGGAGCCGAGCGGAGCCGGGCCGGGCCGGCCGAGGGCGGCAGAGGCGGCGCGGGCGCTGCTGCGCCGGCCCGGGCGGTGCCGGCCGCTCCGTCCGCTCCGGGCGCGGGGCTCGGGCGCCGCCGGTAGCCCCGGGCCCGGTGCCGGCCCCGCCGGGCAGGGGCAGCGGGCGGGGCTCCCCGGGACGGCGCCGGCCCCGCGTGCCGGAGCGGCCGCCGCAGGAGCCGCTTTCCTGCCGGGAGCCGCGCTCCGTCCGGGGCCGGCAGCGAGCGCGGGGTTCGGCCGCTCCACGTTCGGCGGTGCCGTGGCTCGGAGGCGCTTTGGAGGCGGTGATGGCATCGCTGGGTTCGGTTTGCAGCGGGTGTCCGCTAAGGGATACGGTGTTCTTCCTGAGCGGCACGGTTCTCGGTGCCGGTAGGGATGATAAAGGTTCGTTTCGGATTGGGTTTTGTAGTCGGATATATATTTTTTTGCCGGGGTATTATGTTTAGAAGGGCGCGCAATGTTTTTTACGGGTCGTAGCGCGAAGCAGCGGTTCGCATTTTAATTCTGTTGCGGTGGCTTTTATTAGCGTGAGTGTGTAGTGTTTGTTTTGGGGGGCTTGGGGAAGCGTCCTGTCGTTCACAGCAGCGGGTTTTTAATCTCGATAATTGCATGTGTGTTTATCGTCTTCCAGGGCTTTTATTTGTTTGGTTTGTTTGATTGTAGTGTATGTTTTATGGTTACGGGTAATTTGGGGGACATTGTTTATGGTTACGTTTGTCTTTAGTCTTTGTGTTTGTTTCTAGGTGGTATTTTTATTTTGATAGCTTGAGGCACTATGGGTTTATTCAGTTGGGAATAAGTTTTTTGTTGCAGATTTCAGTTTATTTGGTTTTTGGTATTATTCTTGTTGTTGGTTTCTTTATTTTCTTTTTTTGGTGGTTGTTGTTGCTGTCTTTTAATGTATTTGAGTATTGTTTATCAGGGTTTATTTTGGGAACGTGGGTATTTATATGGTGGGTTTCTAAAGTATTTATTTATTTGGGTAGTTAATTTCTTAGTTTTTAGTGGTTGAGATGTTTTTCCATTTTGTTAATTAGTTCAGGTTTTAAAGTTATTTTTACAGAGGATTGTTTATTCTTTGAGTTCGTGTAGAGGTAGAATTGCGTTGGTTTTTTCTTTTTTAGTAACGTTCAGGGTCAGTGGCACTGTCTTGAGTTTAGTAGATTGGTTTGACTTTTTTTTAGTACTTTTTGTAATTTGCTGTGTGTGTTTCTAGAGGATTTTCTTTTATTTTGGTTCCATTTTTCTGTCGTGATGAGAATTGTTATTGAAAAGAGTGTTCTTTGTTTTTTCGCTGACACTTGTTTGGCTGTTGGAGGTATCTTGATGTTTTTGGAAGATATTGGTGGGAATTTGATGCTGTTTGTTCTGTCATTTCATTTAGGAATTGGATTTTAAATATACAATTATGACTCTAACTATATTGAAACAAAAGAAATAGATGTGTAGCAGTGGGAATGAGCCAATTTTATTTTTATATATTCGGTTAATTTTTAAAATTTAACATGTAACATGAGTCATTATATGTTACAATAAGTTATTCTAATTTTAATAGAGTATTGTGTATGTTTTTAGATATATGAATAGAGAATATAAATGTAAATACAACCCAAACAAAAATACAAATATATAAATGTATTGCAACTATATGCAGATATATAAAAAATTAATAATAAATTGTAAATATAAAATAACATAAATTGATACAATATATAATACAAGTGATACTGCATATATTTTATGAAAAATATTATAGGAAATGGATATAAAATAGATATAAATACGGATGTGATCTATCTATCTATCTATATCTATCATTTGTTGTATATTATGACAAATACAAATATAAAAAAACATTTAGGTAGTTTAAAATAATGGATGGTTTTGTTTTTTCTTTGCCAAAGCAGGGGTTTTCGTGTAAAAATTACAAATACAAATAATATAAAGGTAGAAATATGAGTATAGAAATATATCATAAACACGTTAAAGATTTATATAAAAATTAGAAATATAAGGAAAAATAAGTTGTAGCAGTAGATGTGGTAAATAATTTAAAAAATATTTCCCGTATATTTTTTGAATAAGGTGCATACTATATATAGTTATTAATATAATACATCAATATAAACGATAAATATATATAAAATATCAACTATCTATAAGAAGGAATAAAAGCTCTATGTCACGTGCAGCAGTAGAAAATGTCAGGCTCCCAGGGAATAAATAGTTTTCTTTAAATCATTTTCGTTTTGGAGTTTTTTTTTTTTTCCTCTCGGGTAGTCTGCAAGTTTCTACTGCTGCTTTTTTATTCTAAAGGTGGAAAGGTAAACCAAGATTAGAAATACAAGAAAGGGGAAGGGAAGGGAAGGGAAAGGAAAGGAAAGGGAAAAGGAAAAGGGAAGGGAAGTGGTGAAAAACAGAGTGAAAAAAGTAAAAAGAGTTGGAGGGAAAAAGAGAGGGCATTGGGGAGGAGCGGTGCTGCCTCAGGTCCTTCCCCGCCCGGGGGCGAAGGACCCGTTTGATGCCCTGGAGGGACTGCAGCTGCCGGTGGCTCCCGGGGGACGGAGCCGTGGCTGTCATCGCGAGACTACAACTCCCGGCAGGCCGTGCTGCCGGCGCGGCGTGTGACGCAACGGCTGACGCGGCACATGAGTGGCTGGCGTGCCAGGCGGCCGCGCGGGGCTGTGCGCGCGCAGCTGCCGGCGCCTCTCCCGCGCGGGACAGCGACGCTGGAGGGGCGCAGCCTCCGTCTGGCCGCCCGCGCGGAGCTGAGCAGCGCGGAAGGAGCGTCCGCCCGGTTCCTCGGCCTCCCTCAGCGGTGCCGGGGGCGGGGGCGCTGCCGCCCGCCGATGGCGGAGGGCGAGGCGGTGCTTTGCTGCCGCGGGCCGGGAGCTGCGGGAGCCGCCCCGGGCGAGCGGCGCCGGGCGCTGCCGCGGTCCCGGTGGGGCGGCCGCCCTCGGGCTGGCGGAGGCGCCGGAGGAGCCCCCGAGCTGCAGCCGTCTCCCTCGGGCTGCTGCCGGTGCTGCGGGCGGAGGCGGCTCCGCCGCGTGTTGGGCGCTGCGAGCAGGGAGCGCTGCGGTATCGCCGGCATGGCGGGGCTGCTGCCTGCGTTAGTGCCCGTGGCTCTTTGTGCCGTGACAGCGGATGGAGCGGCGCTGGGCGGTAAAGCCAGAGATGGCCGGGAGAATGCCCAGCGCAGGGAGCGGGCGGGCTGTGTGCTTCGGATGGCACAGGTGCGAGCTGCAAAGCCACCCCCCCTTCCGCCCCTGCCCTCCCGAGCCCCAGGGAAAATGCTTTCCAGCATTGTCGAGCTTCTGAAAGACAAAACTTGTGATTTGACACTTGCATCCAGAAAAGGTTTCTGTCTAGATTAGCAAATGCCTCAATTGTTCTTGGTTACATCCCATGACCGGTTTCAGGCAGCGACTTTATAATGCCTTTAGGATTTTCTTGTACAATGGTGAGAAAACAGGCAGGTCTGATAGTGGTTTCACTTTTTTTTCTACTTCACGTTCCATAAGATTCTTTTATGCAAGCACTTGTTTTAAAATTCTACTGTAAGCGTTTATGGTTCACTTTTTTTTTCTTTGCAGCACCCGTGACTTTTTTTTCCCTCTAAATCGGGAGTAAATATAGCTGAGTAAAATTACCTTGATTTTCTTCCTTCTTTTTTAACTGAATTGTTTTTATTAAAAATGCTATTTGAATATGTAGAAAAAGTGGGGATGTCTTGTAATATATCCTAGCTTTTCTTGTTTACAGGATACTCAGAAAATATGTCTCCCTTAGAGTCCCACAGAAACGTTCTCAGTGCGATCTCTATCAAGGTATGTATTTACGAGTAAGTGGTCCCTTTAGATAATTGCCTGTGAATGACCTTTTCCTGTAATTCAGAGCTTGCGTTCTGTGGGTTTTATGATAAAGCTGTAAAACATGTCAAAATGGTTTTGCAAGTCTTAATCGTTGAAGGCAGCAAGAAGTGGATTTAGAGCCTGTTCTTGAGCAGACAAAGGGAAAAAGTGTGACTTTGATGCTGAACTTGTCATTTTTCATTTGACTTGTCTTGCATTATTTAAGAGTAGAGAGAACTAGAAAAAGAGAGAAATCGAATTGGTTCTTGAGCACTCCTCAAATGCTCACCATGATCCAGTGTAGAGCCGAAGGGAAGGGTGGTGGAACAGAGCTCTGAGCTTTAGAAGGAAATAAATTTAAAGCTGACCTCCGCACAGAGTCTCACTAACTTCTGTGGTTTTAAAATACAAGATAAGTTTAGGAAGTGTTGGAAGTTAGTGTTTTGGGAAAGAAACGGCAGTTCCACAGAACATTCCATTGAACAGAGGCTCTGGGAACGATTCACGTTGTACGTGCTGTCACTGCAGTCAGTTGGTGGTTCAGCCTTGAAACGTGCACTTGGCCTTCTGTAAAGCACTGTTTTGTTTGCCTTTCAGTGCTATGAGTCTTGATAAATTGGAGAAGAGCCCAAGAGAAATTTTTCATCCCTTGATATAAAAGGTAGGAAGTGACTTTTTTTGGTTTGGTTCTTTTTCTTTATTATTTTCTGGAAATAAAAGTAAGTAAGTATAGGTACTACTGGTTTGTTTCTTCCAGTAGCAGGTGATAATAATAGTAGTAGTACTAGTAAAAATCATAATAGAAATAATAACAATAGTAATGTAATACTACTTAAACTGTCTTTATCCATTGGACTGGCCATTTCAAATCAAAACTTCTAAACACAAATCAAGCCATCATCCTTGTAGAATCTTTCACAGCAGCGGGCTAAAGATCCTGGTTTTGTTGACAGCATTTATTGGTTCTGGAAGAACAAGAGGGAAGTACAAGCCTAACTACTTCTAGCTCACAGACCCGTCCAGTGAAGCCAGCTTTGTGTTTTGGTGGGCTTGTGATGACTTTGAAATCAATTGCTCATTCCAGTAAAAAAAAATCATGTTTTTTTGAACGTGACAGCAGAAATAACTTTAGGCACCAACTGAATAATAAGAGATGACCAGTTTAAGTTAAAAATGCATGCTATACTATCAAAATTTAAAGGTAAATTATTATGTATTAGGTGATGGTATAAAGTGTATGTTCTAATGTGTAATGCAAAGATACATACGTACCTGAAAGTCCTTAGAGGAAACAAATTTTTATGTCTGCTGTTTGATTGTTTACCATACGATATTTGGTTTCATTTCCCAGGGATCGGTGAATTTTAACTTTGGAGTCCCCTATGCTAAGGATGCTCAGCTTACAGGTGATGAAATGTTCAGTAATGGTGAGTTTTTCACCTTCTCTTTAATTGCTATGCTGATCTGAATAAGAAAAAAAAAAACAAAAGCAAGAGAAAAAAAAGGATGGTTTATTATTTTTTACGCTGTTATGTTTGTTTCCTCAGTATTTGCTGCAGCTCTGCTCACCCAAGCTTTGGGTTCCTTCTGTCCCACTGGGAGTTGCCCAATTTGGTTGCATCTGGTGAAATTCACCCTGAGACCTTACAGAACCAGCTCCAACTACGTGAGAGCCATTTGCAGTTCTCTCCAGACGCCTGGAGAATGGGTGACGTTTCTGAGGATCCGACGAGCGTGCTTCTGTCAAAACTCAGTCTGTGAAATTCCTGGGGAAAACCCTTCTGTGTCCTGAAGGGTTCAAACTCTGGTGAGGATCCAGTTATCAGGTGCTCACCTGGATGGTTCCGGCTCCCAAAGGTAACACTTGTACTCTTGCCCTGTAGTTTACATCTATTGTATTTTTGTTATTTTGCAAGATTTTTTGTCTTTGCAAAATATTGTGCATTTCACTCTTTGGAACCTCTCAGATGGTTCTTTGGTGCAGCACCACCCCAGGGGACACTTGGCTGCTGTCCTGAAGGGGTTGGTGGCTAGAATTGTAAATCCTGGAGAGTTTGTGAGTCTTCTGTCCCCAGGGAGGTGTCGTGCTTTGTTTACTTTTGTTCTGTTGGTTAGGCGCTGCTTCTCGTTGCAAGTATGAATTTCAAACTGCCCTGTTCTTATTTTAGCTGTTTTCCTGGTTCTCTCCCTACGGCAGGGAAAGACTCTCGTGTCCTTGTCGTCGGGCTCAGTGCTGTCCAAGAAGATACGGGGACTAAAAAAATCATAAGAAGCAAAATAGGACTGCAGGGAAAAGAAGCTGGAGAGAACAGAAGGTGATATTGTTATCCTTACCCTGTATTAGAGACATCCGCTGTGCTTTGATGCTGGCAGCTGCCAGGGGCTTGTTAGCTCTTTGTAGGCAGGTGTAGGTGTTCACTTGTAGTTTTTTTCTCTGGACAAGTCAATTCAAACTTTGCTAAGCTTATATTTGCAGATTACTCTCTAGCACAGTCCAGCATGACATTTTTGAATGTTGTAAAAATACCATGTTACTTGGAAATTGCTAATGAAGAGAAGCTTTAGGGGAAAATAAGATTTCAGGGTTGGAAGTTGTGAGAAGAATTTTGTGGGGATGTTAGACTGAAGTAAAGCACACTTGCAGCTGGACTGGCGCGCTGGCAGGTCCCCTATTAAACAGTAGTGCTGAGATTAGCCTGGGGGTTGCCCATTGTTTCTGTAGAAATCAATGTTTCCTGGTCTTCAGCGGGAAGCTGCTTTGAAAAGCTGGAAGGTGCAGCATGCTGACAATCCCCGTGCTTTGGATTAAAAGTAGATTTCAGAAGGGCCCTAAGCTTTTGTCTTTTCCTAGAAGTCAATGTAATCCTATCGAGGAGTTTTTAATTCTGTGTTGCCACGTCATCCGTCAGAGCCCCGTTGTACTAATCTTCATACAAGTACAAAACAAAAAATCAGACCCTGTCCCAAGCACTTAGAGGCCAGAACACGATTTCCTCGGGCTGCCATTTGTGTGCCATCGGTACTCCCCACGAATTGAGCCCTCTGGCTCTGACAGAGCCCCTGGATGCTGACGGAAGGGGGCTGGTCACAGACCCTGGAGGTGCCTGTCCCCCAGGGAGGGAGAGGCCGAGGCAGTGTGGCCTGCAGGGAGGGTGTCGTCCCCAGAGAGCAGCCGGCGACTCCATGCCTGCCCGGGGCTGCGGGTGCCCCCTCGGGGTGGACGCCTGCCCTCAGGTTTCCCTCTGGGCACCCGGGGAGGGAACCAGGTCCATCCGTGTGGCAGCTGCAGGGCCTGCAGGCTCTGGGCCCTGGAGCCGAGTGAGCCTGAGCTGCTGCATGCTTGCTGTGAGCTTTGGGGTGAGCGTGCATCACTGCAGGCCTGGGATGGATTGAAATGCGCTGAGGAAAGCAGAGGGAGGGAGGGAGGGAGGGAAATGCTCTGTTAACATGTGCCAATTCTTCTGTCAGACTCATCACGACGGGACAGCGTGAAGACTGAAAGTGTAAGAAGATGTGGAGGGAAAGAGAGAATCTGACAGGAGCATCGGACGGACGAGTGCACGAATTTTGCTTTTTTGCTTGGATGTAAACTCAGGCGTTGAAAGGAATTTGGGAGTGAGAAGGGACATTTCAGAAGGAGAAGAAGCAAAAGAAGTTGTTGTTGTTGTTACAGTCCTGGCAAAATCTTTTGTTCTAGCTAATAAAAGAAGTTAGTTTAAAAAGAAAAAGGAAAAAATGTAGTGGTTTTTTTTTTCCTTCACTATGATATTCATTGGTGGTATATGGTGTGTTGTTTCATTTCTTGGTATTATTAACTCTGTGTAAATTGTTTTTTGAGGGAAGCTGACTTTCTGGATGGGTTGGTTTGTATTTGAAGCAGGATTAATTTCAATAGGATTCTTTCCTAGATTTCTGATGGGTATTACTGGGATTTTGGTTTTGTTTACTGTATGTATGAACCTAGAGCTTTGGTAGGGCCAGCTGGGCTGCTGGAGTTTTGGGTGTGAATTTATTAGATGGCTTTTGTTAAATGCAGTTTTTAATTTTTGAAATGTTTTTCAATGTAGTGGTCTTAAGGTGGTTTTTAAGAATTCATTGTATTGTTTTATCTTGTTTGTAGTTGGTGTATGATGAGGGATGTAGTGTGACTTCTTGAAGGCTATGGTTTTGGTGTTCCTAAGTTCTGATTTCTTTCTGGTTGGATAGTTTTTTTTATTTTTATTTTTTGGGACAGGGGCATTTATATGGTGGGTTTTTATAGGCAATACGTTTTTTAATTTAGGTAGTGATATTTTTTAGTATTTTAATGGTTTAGGTTTTTTATTTTCAGGGTTTTTTTTTTTTAATTTTTTCAAAGAACTTTTATAGATTATAGGTTATTATTTGTGCATTAGGAAAAAAGGTAGAGCTTTGGGGACTTTTTTTAGTAATGTTTAGGGTCAGTTGTACAGTTTTGAGTCTAGTGAGTTGGTTTGATTTAATTTTTATTGGGTGTTTGTTTTTATTAGCAGTTGTGTCATTTTCAAGGTGTATTTGAGTTTTTTGGGGTTTTTGAGATACTGGTTTAGGAGGAAGTTTATGATGAGCATGTGCGGAGGTTTTGGGCTACTTTATAGTGGGATTTAAAATTTGTTTACAGTTAGGTTTATTTGAGTTTTTATTAGGGTTCAGTGTTGTGGGATGTTTGTTCCGTTAGTAATAGAAATAGGTTTTGTTTTGAGGTGCTGCGGTGGGATGGGCGTGTGCTGCGTGCCGGCGCTGACAAAGGTACAGTATTGTTGTGGCTCTGGTGTGTCGGGTTAATGAACTGACATGGTTTAATGTAGAGATGAAAATAGAAATAAATATAAAATTAAAAATAAATATAAAATTAGAGTGGTAAACATAAATATAGATAACAGATACATACATAGAACTATAATATATGGTATATAATTGGAACATATTATCGTATAGGTAAATGATAGTCTGTTTTATATATATATATATACACAAAGATATATAAATATAGATTGTAGATATAAAAATATTTAAATGGAGTTAAAGTAAATTGGGGGTTTTTTTAGGTTATAGGCTGGGGTTTTTAAATAAATGATAGAAATAAAATATAAATTCAGATATACAAATATATATAGAAATACAAATATCTATACATATTTAATTTAAATAAATATAAGTAAAAAATATATATATAATACAGAAAATATATATCTATGATTATATTAGAAGGTATTCTCTCTAATATATATAATAGCTATGAATAGAATAAATAAAACTATCCATATAAATATCATTATAATTTTGAAAAATAAATTTACTTCCTAAATTTTAAATCTGGTTCAAATAAAGGGGTGTCCTTGGTTTTTATTTGGTTAGAGGCAGGAGTTTTATTTTAAATAATATAAGTAATATAGAAATGTGGATCTTAAGATAGAAAGATATAATAAATATATAAAGAGAAATTGCTAAACTATGCCTATAAATTTAAATATAAATATATGTAAGTAATATGAAGAGTTGTAGTATAGAATATAAATAACATTATATGGCAATATAAATTATAAATGGGAATATAAATATAAAAATATGTAAATATAGTTTAAGAGAAAGGGAATGTTTTGGCTTTTATTTAAGTAGAGGCAGAGTTTTTATTTTGAATATTATAAGTGTTCCAGAAGTAAAAATCTTGACGCAGAAATATTTAATCAATATAAAAAACATGAATAAAAATATATAAAAAATATAAATACCTACTCGCATCGGATGTAATATAGAATATAAATTTATTTATAAATTGACATTGGTAAAGATAAATGCATAAGTAAGCAATATACATTAATATACATTATAAATACAAATATGAATATAAAAATTGAACACGAGGATAAAATCTATTTAAATATTGTTTAAAACAAAGGTTGGGCTTTTTTATTCTTGTGTTAGAGGCAGGGTTTTTATTTTAAATCATATGAATGTAGTTATTATTGTTATATATTTCTAAATATTGAGATATACAATCAAGATATAAATATATTATATAACCACAAAATCTAAATAAATACAAATAATAGGAAGAGATGTAATGAAAAATACAAATAACAGTATACATAAGTATACATTTTAAATGTAAATGTGAATATGAACCTGAAAAATAGAATTTAAAAAAATATTTAAGTACAGTTTTGAAGAAAGGGGTTCTTTTTGGCTTTAATGTGGATGGAGGCAAGGGTTTTATTTTAAATAATCCAAGTGTTACAGAAGTAAAAATAGTAACAGAAATACATACTTACTATGTAAAAATAATTACAAAAATATACAAATAAATTAAAGTTTTAGGGATATATGCAATATGGAATAGAAATGTATTTATAAAAAGAAATGTATAAATGGACAGTGTACATCAATATACATTGTAAATAGAAATGTGAATATTAATATGAAAAAATATTTTAAAAAATATTTAATTATTTTTTTAATTTTTTTTTTTTTTTGTGTTGTGTTTTGTTTTTTGTTTTGTTTTGTCTTTTATCCTATTAGATTAGAGGCAGAAGGTTTTTTTCCCTCTTCCCGGTTGTTTTGGGGCATTTATTTCAGAGCAGTTTTCGGCGGGGGTCGCCCCTGTTCTTTTTTGCCGCCTTCGCTGCCGCAGCCCCGAGGCGCGCTGCGCCCCCGGCTGGGGCGGGCGGCAGTGCTGCCGCCTTGTGGGCAGAGCGCGGTACTGCAGGCGTCCAGCGAGAGGCCGCCAGCTTGGGAGTGGCGCGTGGGCGATGTCGCGGAGTTTTGGTTGACCTTCTCAAGATGGCGGCGAAAAGGGCGGGAAAGTGGAGGACCGGGTGGGTGTTTAACTGCACTGCCTGCACGGAATACCGACGTCATGGCGGCTCCGACGGATTTTTCTGTGGCGTTTCATGTGTACCCGAGACATGCTGTGGGCTCAGCGGCGCCGCGGGCGGGCGTATTTTGGCGGGTTTGTGAGAGGCATCTGGGTAAACGCCTCGCTGTGCCGGGGTCCTCTCACGTCGGCTTTCCCGCCCTGAGGGAGCCGAGCCGGGCCGAATAGTTCCGAAGAGCCGAAGAGCCGAGTGTGGCCGGAAACAGCCGAGTTTCCCCGAAGAGCCGAGTGTGGCCGGAAACAGCCGAGTTTCCCCGAAGAGCCGAGTGTGGCCGAAAAGAGCCGAGTTTCCCCGAAGAGCCGAGTGTGGCCGGAAACAGCCGAGTTTCACCGAAGAGCCCAGTGTGGCCGCAAACAGCCGACTGCAACCCAAGAGCCCAGTGCGGCCGAAAACAGCCCAGTTTACACCAAGAGCCGATCATAGCCGACTGCAACCGATAGCCGACTGTAGCCGACTTGAGCCGCATTTAGACAATGTGCCGAATACGACCGAGTTTAGCCGAACCGTGCGCAGTTCAGCCGAAGAGCCGAACTGAAACGAGTTTAGACCAAGAGCCGAAGCAAGCCCAATTCAGCCGAGTTTCATTCAACAGAACCTAACGACGCCGCAGCGCTCTGCATGCAGTGCGCCTGTGCAGACGACAGGGGGCGCTGTGCCTGCAGTGCGCCGGTGCACGCGGCAGGGGGCGCTGTATAAAGTATAAAATATCAACTATCGATAAGAAGGGATAAAAGCTCTCTGTCAAGTGCAGCTGTAGAAAATTTCAGGCTCCCAGGGAATAAATCGTTTTCTTTAAATCATTTTCGTTTTGGAGTTTTTTTACTCCCAGGTAGCCTGAAAGTTACTACTGCTGCTTTTTTATTCTAAAGCTAGAAAGGAAAACCAAGATTAGAAATGCAGGGAAAGAAAGAAAGTAAGAAAAAGAAAAAAAGAAAATAAGGAAAGGAAATGAAAGGAAGAAAGAAGGAAGGACAGGAAGGAAGGGAGGAAAGAAGGAAGACAGACAAAAAAAAACCCAAAAACCAGGAGGGTAAGGAGAAACCTAGGGGAAAAAAAAAATAAAAAGAACAGAAAAAAGAAACCAACAAAAAACAAAGCCACAGAAAATACCTCGGGATGGGCGAGAAACACCCCCCCTCCCTGAAAAATCCAAGATGGGCAAGAAAAATCCCAGAAATACCACAGAAAAAAAAAACAGGGGAAAAAAAAAAAAAAACTGAAAAAAAAAAAAAAAAACAAGGGGGGCAAGGAAAAACCAGAAAAAACACCAAGATGGGCAAGAAGAAACGAAGAAAAACACCCAAGAAGTGCCAGAAAAAAAATCAAGGAACAAGGCAAGAAAGAGAGGCAATAAAGGCCACAAAAAATTCAAGAAAAAACCCAAGACATGCCAGAAAAAGGTACGAAAATGGTTCTGCCAGGTGCGATCAAGGTGAGCGGGTTCAGATTCAGGTCCAGGAGATGAACAAGTGTCAGATTAGTTTGGGGCACTGCTGTGCAATGCAGCCGTGACAGGATTTATGTTTAAATATAGTTTAAATAAATTGGGGATTGTTTGGCTTTTATTGGGGTATAGGCTGGAGATTTCATAAAAAATATAAAACTAGAAATCCAAATATATCATCTATATGTCGATATCAATAAATATTTAATATATATAAATATCAGTAAAAGAAATCTATTGTGTCAAAAGAATATACCTATTATTAAATAAAAAGGTATTCTCTCCAATATATATAATATCTATAAATATAACAAATGAAAATTACAAATATAGATGTGAATAGAATTATGACAAACAAAATTATTTTTAAAATTTTAAATGTGTTTTAAATAAAGGGGTGTCTTTGCTTTTTATTTCGTTAGAGGCAGGGGTTTTATTTTAAATAATATAAGTACTATAGAAATGTAAATCGACATACAGAAATATATAATAAATATATAGAGATATAAAGATATAATACCAAACTATGAATAGAAATAGAAATCTATGTAAGTAACATGAAGAGATGCAATATATAATATAATTTTTATTATACAGTAATATAAATTCTAAATATAAATGCGAATATAAATATGAAAAATATATGATGGGGGCTCGGAGCAGCCCAGGTGTGAGTGTGAGGATGATGGGGGCTCGGAGCAGCCCAGGTGTGAGTGTGAGGATGATGAGGGCTCGGAGCAGCCCAGGTGTGAGTGTGAGGATGATGAGGGGCCGGCTCCTGCCGGGGCGAGGCTGTTTTAGGGGGAGGCTTTGCCTCAGCTCCCTTTTGCATGGAGCTGCTGAGTGGAGGGGTTTATGGGGCGCTCCCGGCGCTGTCTCATGGAAGGACTGCGAGAGCTTCCCACAGGGTCGGGGGCAACGCCTGGATCCGCGCTTGGGTACGTGGAGCATCGCTTAAAGGAGGTGCCGAGGGACGAATCTTTGTGCCGGGGAGCAGCAGCCGAACAGGTGAGCCCGTGTGGGTTCGGAGCGGGGAATTTTCTCCTTCCCCTTTGCAATTTCATCTTGCCAGTCCCTCCCCGGTTCCCCAGGAACAAAAATGGAGCTTATGAAGACAAAAGGAATTAAGGAGAAGGAAGCAGCTCCTCTTCTTTTATTGTCTGCGTTTGACCTGAGGGGATCCCTCTTGACTTGTGGTTTGAAGGGTGTTGATTGCAGGAAAAGCTGCCTTTTCCAGGCTGTTAGGGGTATCCCGGGGGTGACAGGGAATCCCTGCGTTCTATTCTAAGGGGAATGGGAAAAGTATTCTTGTGGTATTCTGGGTTTGATTTGAAGGCAGCCACCCCATTTTCACCACCCTCGGGTTTAAATGGAGGGGGCAGCCCTTGTGTCCCTCCTTTTGAAGGGTTTGAATGGAGAAATCGCCCTTCGAAATCGCCCTTTCCCATCAGTCGAAGGCTTTCATTTGGGGAGCGCCCCTTCTTTTCTGCTCTCCTAGGGGGTGAAATTGGAGGGGAGAATACATTTCTTTGCCCTTGTTGAAGTGAGGTGCGCCCCGTCTGCGGTTTCGGGGTTGGCTTGCGGGAAGCCGCAGCTCCGGCAGCGTTTGCAGGGCTGCAATGGGGCTGTGCCGCTGCATTGGAGGGCGCTGCCCGTGCCCGCGGCCCGGCCCGGAACGTTCCCGCTCGGGAGCGCTGCTGGCACGGCCCGGGCAGCTGCCGGGGCGCACGGGGGATTCGGCGCGGCCGGGCCGGCCGAGGGCGGCAGTGGCGGAGCCGCGCCGGTGCGAGCCGTGCGGAGCCGAGCGGAGCCGGGCCGGGCCGGCCAAGGGCGGCAGAGGCGGCGCGGGCGCTGCTGCGCCGGCCCGGGCGGTGCCGGCCGCTCCGTCCGCTCCGGGCGCGGGGCTCGGGCGCCGCCGGTAGCCCCGGGCCCGGTGCCGGCCCCGCCGGGCAGGGGCAGCGGGCGGGGCTCCCCGGGACGGCGCCGGCCCCGCGTGCCGGAGCGGCCGCCGCAGGAGCCGCTTTCCTGCCGGGAGCCGCGCTCCGTCCGGGGCCGGCAGCGAGCGCGGGGTTCGGCCGCTCCACGTTCGGCGGTGCCGTGGCTCGGAGGCGCTTTGGAGGCGTTGATGGCATCGCTGGGTTCGGTTTGCAGCGGGTGTCCGCTAAGGGATACGGTGTTCTTCCTGAGCGGCACGGTTCTCGGTGCCGGTAGGGATGATAAAGGTTCGTTTCGGATTGGGTTTTGTAGTCGGATTTTATTTTTTTTTCCCGGGTATTATGTTTAGAAGGGCGCGCAATGGTTTTTACGGGTCGTAGCGCGAAGCAGCGGTTCGGATTTTAATTCTGTTGCGGTGGCTTTTATTAGCGTGAGTGTGTAGTGTTTGTTTCGGGGGGCTTGAGGCAGCGTCCTGTCGTTCATAGCAGCGGGTTTTTAATCTTTATAATTGCATGTGTGTTTATCGTCTTCCAGGGCTTTTATTTGTTTGGTTTATTTGATTGTAGTGTATGTTTTATGGTTCCGGGTAATTTGGGGGACATTGTTTATGGTTACGTTTGTCTTTAGTCTTTGTGTTTGTTTCTAGGTGGTATTTTTATTTTGATAGCTTGAGGCACTATGGGTTTATTCAGTTGGGAATAATTTTTTGGTTGCAGATTTAAGTTTATCTGGTTTTTGGTATTATTCTTGTTGTTGGTTTCTTTATTTTCTTCTTGTTGTTGTTGTTGTCTTTTAATGTATTTGAGTATTGTTTATCAGGGTTTTTTTTTGGGAACATGGGTATTTATATGGTGGGTTTTTAAAGTATTTATTTATTTGGGTAGTTAATTTCTTAGTTTTTAGTGGTTGAGATGTTTTTCCATTTTGTTAATTAGTTCAGGTTTTAAAGTTATTTTTACAGAGGATTGTTTATTCCTTGAGTTAGTGTAGAGGTAGAATTTTGTTGGGTTTTTTTTTAGTAAGGTCGTTCAGGGTGAGTGGCACTGGCTTGAGTTTAGTAGATTGGTTTGACTTTTTTTTAGTACTTTTTGTAATTTGCTGTGTGTGTTTCTATAGGATTTTCTTTTATTTTGGTTCCATTTTTCTGTCCTGATGAGAATTGTTATTGAAGAGTGTTCTTTGTTTTTTCGCTGACACTTGTTTGGCTGTTGGAGGTATCTTGATGTTTTTGGAAGATATTGGTGGGAATTTGATGCTGTTTGTTTCGTCATTTCATTTAGGAATTGGATTTTAAATATGCAATTATGACTCTAACTATATTGAAACAAAAGAAATAGATGTGTAGCAATGGGAATGAGCCAATTTTATTTTTATATATTCGGTCAATTTTTAAAATTTAACATGTAACATAAGTCATTATATGTTACAATAAGTTATTCTAATTTTAAAAGAGTATTGTGTATGTTTTTAGATATATGAATAGAGAATATAAATGTAAATACAACCCAAACAAAAATACAAATATATAAATGTATTGCAACTATATGCAGACAGATAAAAAATTAATATTAAATTGTAAATGTAAAATAACATAAATTGATACAATATATAATACAAGTGATACTGCATATATTTTATGAAAAATATTATAGGAAATGGATATAAAATAGATATAAATACGGATGTGATATATCTATCTATCTATATCTATCATTTGTTGTATATTATGATAAATACAAATATAAAAAAACATTTAGGTAGTTTAAAATAATGGATGGTTTTGTTTTTTCTTTGCCAAAGCAGGGGGTTTCGTGTAAAAATTACAAATACAAATAATATAAAGGTAGAAATATGAGTATAGAAGTATATCATAAACACATTAAAGATTTATATAAAAATTAGAAATATAAGGAAAAATAAGTTGTAGCAGTAGATGTGGTAAATAATTTAAAAAATATTTCCCGTATATTTTTTGAATAAGGTGCATATTATATATAGTTATTAATATAATACATCAATATAAACGATAAATATATATAAAATATCAACTATCTATAAGAAGGAATAAAAGCTCTATGTCACGTGCAGCAGTAGAAAATGTCAGGCTCCCAGGGAATAAATAGTTTTCTTTAAATCATTTTCGTTTTGGAGTTTTTTTTTTTTTTCCTCTCGGGTAGTCTGCAAGTTTCTACTGCTGCTTTTTTATTCTAAAGGTGGAAAGGTAAACCAAGATTAGAAATACAAGAAAGGGGAAGGGAAGGGAAAGGAAAGGAAAGGGAAAAGGAAAAGGGAAGGGAAGTGGTGAAAAACAGAGTGAAAAAAGTAAAAAGAGTTGGAGGGAAAAAGAGAGGGCATTGGGGAGGAGCGGTGCTGCCTCAGGTCCTTCCCCGCCCTGGGGCGAAGGACCCGTTTGATGCCCGGGAGGGACTGCAGCTGCCGGTGGCTCCCGGGGGACGGAGCCGTGGCTGTCATCGCGAGACTACAACTCCCGGCAGGCCGTGCTGCCGGCGCGGCGTGTGACGCAACGGCTGACGCGGCACATGAGTGGCTGGCGTGCCAGGCGGCCGCGCGGGGCTGTGCGCGCGCAGCTGCCGGCGCCTCTCCCGCGCGGGACAGCGACGCTGGAAGGGCGCAGCCTCCGTCTGGCCGCCCGCGCGGAGCTGAGCAGCGCGGAAGGAGCGTCCGCCCGGTTCCTCGGCCTCCCTCAGCGGTGCCGGGGGCGGGGGCGCTGCCGCCCGCCGATGGCGGAGGGCGAGGCGGTGCTTTGCTGCCGCGGGCCGGGAGCTGCGGGAGCCGCCCCGGGCGAGCGGCGCCGGGCGCTGCCGCGGTCCCGGTGGGGCGGCCGCCCTCGGGCTGGCGGAGGCGCCGGAGGAGCCCCCGAGCTGCAGCCGTCTCCCTCGGGCTGCTGCCGGTGCTGCGGGCGGAGGCGGCTCCGCCGCGTGTTGGGCGCTGCGAGCAGGGAGCGCTGCGGTATCGCCGGCATGGCGGGGCTGCTGCCTGCGTTAGTGCCCGTGGCTCTTTGTGCCGTGACAGCGGATGGAGCGGCGCTGGGCGGTAAAGCCAGAGATGGCCGGGAGAATGCCCAGCGCAGGGAGCGGGCGGGCTGTGTGCTTCGGATGGCACAGGTGCGAGCTGCAAAGCCACCCCCCCTTCCGCCCCTGCCCTGCCGAGCCCCAGGGAAAATGCTTTCCAGCATTGTCGAGCTTCTGAAAGACAAAACTTGTGAGTTGACACTTGCATCCAGAAAAGGTTTCTGTCTAGATTAGCAAATGCCTCAATTGTTCTTGGTTACATCCCATGACCGGTTTCAGGCAGCGACTTTATAATGCCTTTAGGATTTTCTTGTACAATGGTGAGAAAACAGGCAGGTCTGATAGTGGTTTCACTTTTTTTTCTACTTCACGTTCCATAAGATTCTTTTATGCAAGCACTTGTTTTAAAATTCTACTGTAAGCGTTTATGGTTCACTTTTTTTTTCTTTGCAGCACCCGTGACTTTTTTTTCCCTCTAAATCGGGAGTAAATATAGCTGAGTAAAATTACCTTGATTTTCTTCCTTCTTTTTTAACTGAATTGTTTTTATTAAAAATGCTATTTGAATATGTAGAAAAAGTGGGGATGTCTTGTAATATATCCTAGCTTTTCTTGTTTACAGGATACTCAGAAAATATGTCTCCCTTAGAGTCCCACAGAAACGTTCTCAGTGCGATCTCTATCAAGGTATGTATTTACAAGTAAGTGGTCCCTTTAGATAATTGCCTGTGAATGACCTTTTCCTGTAATTCAGAGCTTGCGTTCTGTGGGTTTTATGATAAAGCTGTAAAACATGTCAAAATGGTTTTGCAAGTCTTAATCGTTGAAGGCAGCAAGAAGTGGATTTAGAGCCTGTTCTTGAGCAGACAAAGGGAAAAAGTGTGACTTTGATGCTGAACTTGTCATTTTTCATTTGACTTGTCTTGCATTATTTAAGAGTAGAGAGAACTAGAAAAAGAGAGAAATCGAATTGGTTCTTGAGCACTCCTCAAATGCTCACCATGATCCAGTGTAGAGCCGAAGGGAAGGGTGATGGAACAGAGCTCTGAGCTTTAGAAGGAAATAAATTTAAAGCTGACCTCCGCACAGAGTCTCACTAACTTCTGTGGTTTTAAAATACAAGATAAGTTTAGGAAGTGTTGGAAGTTAGTGTTTTGGGAAAGAAACGGCAGTTCCACAGAACATTCCATTGAACAGAGGCTCTGGGAACGATTCACGTTGTAAGTGCTGTCACTGCAGTCAGTTGGTGGTTCAGCCTTGAAACGTGCACTTGGCCTTCTGTAAAGCACTGTTTTGTTTGCCTTTCAGTGCTATGAGTCTTGATCAATTGGAGAAGAGCCCAAGAGAAATTTTTCATCCCTTGATATAAAAGGTAGGAAGTGACTTTTTTTGGTTTGGTTCTTTTTCTTTATTATTTTCTGGAAATAAAAGTAATTAAGTATAGGTACTACTGGTTTGTTTCTTCCAGTAGCAGGTGATAACAATAGTAGTAGTACTAGTAAAAATCATAATAGAAATAATAACAATAGTAATGTAATACTACTTAAACTGTCTTTATCCATTGGACTGGCCATTTCAAATCAAAACTTCTAAACACAAATCAAACCATCATCCTTGTAGAATCTTTCACAGCAGTGGGCTAAAGATCCTGGTTTTGTTGACAGGATTTATTGGTTCTGGAAGAACAAGAGGGAAGTACAAGCCTAACTACTTCTAGCTCACAGACCCGTCCAGTGAAGCCAGCTTTGTGTTTTGGTGGGCTTGTGATGACTTTGAAATCAATTGCTCATTCCAGTAAAAAAAAATCATGTTTTTTTGAACGTGACAGCAGAAATAACTTTAGGCACCAACTGAATAATAAGAGATGACCAGTTTAAGTTAAAAATGCATGCTATACTATCAAAATTTAAAGGTAAATTATTATGTATTAGGTGATGGTATAAAGTGTATGTTCTAATGTGTAATGCAAAGATACATACGTACCTGAAAGTCCTTAGAGGAAACAAATTTTTATGTCTGCTGTTTGATTGTTTACCATACGATATTTGGTTTCATTTCCCAGGGATCGGTGAATTTTAACTTTGGAGTCCCCTATGCTAAGGATGCTCAGCTTACAGGTGATGAAATGTTCAGTAATGGTGAGTTTTTCACCTTCTCTTTAATTGCTATGCTGATCTGAATAAGAAAAAAAAAAACAAAAGCAAGAGAAAAAAAAGGATGGTTTATTATTTTTTACGCTGTTATGTTTGTTTCCTCAGTATTTGCTGCAGCTCTGCTTACCCAAGCTTTGGGTTCCTTCTGTCCCACTGGGAGTTGCCCAATTTGGTTGCATCTGGTGAAATTCACCCTGAGACCTTACAGAAGCAGCTCCAACTACGTGAGAGCCATTTGCAGTTCTCTCCAGACGCCTGGAGAATGGGTGACGTTTCTGAGGATCCGGCGAGCGTGCTTCTGTCAAAACTCAGTCTGTGAAATTCCTGGGGAAAACCCTTCTGTGTCCTGAAGGGTTCAAACTCTGGTGAGGATCCAGTTATCAGGTGCTCACCTGGATGGTTCCGGCTCCCAAAGGTAACACTTGTACTCTTGCCCTGTAGTTTACATCTATTGTATTTTTGTTATTTTACAAGATTTTTTGTCTTTGCAAAATATTGTGCATTTCACTCTTTGGAACCTCTCAGATGGTTCTTTGGTGCAGCACCACCCCAGGGGACACTTGGCTGCTGTCCTGAAGGGGTTGGTGGCTAGAATTGTAAATCCTGGAGAGTTTGTGAGTCTTCTGTCCCCAGGGAGGTGTCGTGCTTTGTTTACTTTTGTTCTGTTGGTTAGGCGCTGCTTCTCGTTGCAAGTATGAATTTCAAACTGCCCTGTTCTTATTTTAGCTGTTTTCCTGGTTCTCTCCCTACGGCAGGGAAAGACTCTCGTGTCCTTGTCGTCGGGCTCAGTGCTGTCCAAGAAGATACGGGGACTAAAAAAATGATAAGAAGCAAAATAGGACTGCAGGGAAAAGAAGCTGGAGAGAACAGAAGGTGATATTGTTATCCTTACCCTGTATTAGAGACATCCGCTGTGCTTTGATGCTGGCAGCTGCCAGGGGCTTGTTAGCTCTTTGTAGGCAGGTGTAGGTGTTCACTTGTAGTTTTTTTCTCTGGACAAGTCAATTCAAACTTTGCTAAGCTTATATTTGCAGATTACTCTCTAGCACAGTCCAGCATGACATTTTTGAATGTTGTAAAAATACCATGTTACTTGGAAATTGCTAATGAAGAGAAGCTTTAGGGGAAAATAAGATTTCAGGGTTGGAAGTTGTGAGAAGAATTTTGTGGGGATGTTAGACTGAAGTAAAGCACACTTGCAGCTGGACTGGCGCGCTGGCAGGTCCCCTATTAAACAGTAGTGCTGAGATTAGCCTGGGGGTTGCCCATTGTTTCTGTAGAAATCAATGTTTCCTGGTCTTCAGCGGGAAGCTGCTTTGAAAAGCTGGAAGGTGCAGCATGCTGACAATCCCCGTGCTTTGGATTAAAAGTAGATTTCAGAAGGGCCCTAAGCTTTTGTTTTTTCCTAGAAGTCAATGTAATCCTATCGAGGAGTTTTTAATTCTGTGTTGCCACGTCATCCGTCAGAGCCCCGTTGTACTAATCTTCATACAAGTACAAAACAAAAAATCAGACCCTGTCCCAAGCACTTAGAGGCCAGAACACGATTTCCTCGGGCTGCCATTTGTGTGCCATCGGTACTCCCCATGAATTGAGCCCTCTGGCTCTGACAGAGCCCCTGGATGCTGACGGAAGGGGGCTGGTCACAGACCCTGGAGGTGCCTGTCCCCCAGGGAGGGAGAGGCCGAGGCAGTGTGGCCTGCAGGGAGGGTGTCGTCCCCAGAGAGCAGCCGGCGACTCCATGCCTGCCCGGGGCTGCGGGTGCCCCCTCGGGGTGGACGCCTGCCCTCAGGTTTCCCTCTGGGCACCCGGGGAGGGAACCAGGTCCATCCGTGTGGCAGCTGCAGGGCCTGCAGGCTCTGGGCCCTGGAGCCGAGTGAGCCTGAGCTGCTGCATGCTTGCTGTGAGCTTTGGGGTGAGCGTGCATCACTGCAGGCCTGGGATGGATTGAAATGCGCTGAGGAAAGCAGAGGGAGGGAGGGAGGGAGGGAAATGCTCTGTTAACATGTGCCAATTCTTCTGTCAGACTCATCACGGCGGGACAGCGTGAAGACTGAAAGTGTAAGAAGATGTGGAGGGAAAGAGAGAATCTGACAGGAGCATCGGACGGACGAGTGCACGAATTTTGCTTTTTTGCTTGGATGTAAACTCAGGCGTTGAAAGGAATTTGGGAGTGAGAAGGGACATTTCAGAAGGAGAAGAAGCAAAAGAAGTTGTTGTTGTTGTTACAGTCCTGGCAAAATCTTTTGTTCTAGCTAATAAAAGAAGTTAGTTTAAAAAGAAAAAGGAAAAAATGTAGTGGTTTTTTTTTTCCTTCACTATGATATTCATTGGTGGTATATGGTGTGTTGTTTCATTTCTTGGTATTATTAACTCTGTGTAAATTGTTTTTTGAGGGAAGCTGACTTTCTGGATGGGTTGGTTTGTATTTGAAGCAGGATTAATTTCAATAGGATTCTTTCCTAGATTTCTGATGGGTATTACTGGGATTTTGGTTTTGTTTACTGTATGTATGAACCTAGAGCTTTGGTAGGGCCAGCTGGGCTGCTGGAGTTTTGGGTGTGAATTTATTAGATGGCTTTTGTTAAATGCAGTTTTTAATTTTTGAAATGTTTTTCAATGTAGTGGTCTTAAGGTGGTTTTTAAGAATTCATTGTATTGTTTTATCTTGTTTGTAGTTGGTGTATGATGAGGGATGTAGTGTGACTTCTTGAAGGCTATGGTTTTGGTGTTCCTAAGTTCTGATTTCTTTCTGGTTGGATAGTTTTTTTTATTTTTATTTTTTGGGACAGGGGCATTTATATGGTGGGTTTTTATAGGCAATACGTTTTTTAATTTAGGTAGTGATATTTTTTAGTATTTTAATGGTTTAGGTTTTTTATTTTCAAGGTTTTTTTTTTAATTTTTTCAAAGAACTTTTATAGACTATAGGTTATTATTTGTGCATTAGGAAAAAAGGTAGAGCTTTGGGGACTTTTTTTAGTAATGTTTAGGGTCAGTTGTACAGTTTTGAGTCTAGTGAGTTGGTTTGATTTAATTTTTATTGGGTGTTTGTTTTTATTAGCAGTTGTGTCATTTTCAAGGTGTATTTGAGTTTTTTGGGGTTTTTGAGATACTGGTTTAGGAGGAAGTTTATGATGAGCATGTGCGGAGGTTTTGGGCTACTTTATAGTGGGATTTAAAATTTGTTTACAGTTAGGTTTATTTGAGTTTTTATTAGGGTTCAGTGTTGTGGGATGTTTGTTCCGTTAGTAATAGAAATAGGTTTTGTTTTGAGGTGCTGCGGTGGGATGGGCGTGTGCTGCGTGCCGGCGCTGACAAAGGTACAGTATTGTTGTGGCTCTGTGCGTCGGGTTAATGAACTGACATGGTTTAATGTAGAGATGAAAATAGAAATAAATATAAATTTAAAAATAAATATAAAATTAGAGTGGTAAACATAAATATAGATAACAGATACATACATAGAACTATAATATATGGTATATAATTGGAACATATTATCGTATAGGTAAATGATAGTCTGTTTTATATATATATATATACACAAAGATATATAAATATAGATTGTAGATATAAAAATATTTAAATGGAGTTAAAGTAAATTGGGGGTTTTTTTAGGTTATAGGCTGGGGTTTTTAAATAAATGATAGAAATACAATATAAATTCAGATATACAAATATATATAGAAATACAAATATCTATACATATTTAATTTAAATAAATATAAGTAAAAAATATATATATAATACAGAAAATATATATCTATGATTATATTAGAAGGTATTCTCTCTAATATATATAATAGCTATGAATAGAATAAATAAAACTATCCATATAAATATCATTATAATTTTGAAAAATAAATTTACTTCCTAAATTTTAAATCTGGTTCAAATAAAGGGGTGTCCTTGGTTTTTATTTGGTTAGAGGCAGGAGTTTTATTTTAAATAATATAAGTAATATAGAAATGTGGATCTTAAGATAGAAAGATATAATAAATATATAAAGAGAAATTGCTAAACTATGCCTATAAATTTAAATATAAATATATGTAAGTAATATGAAGAGTTGTAGTATACAATATAAATAACATTATATGGCAATATAAATTATAAATGGGAATATAAATATAAAAATATGTAAATATAGTTTAAGAGAAAGGGAATGTTTTGGCTTTTATTTAAGTAGAGGCAGGGGTTTTTTTTTGAATATTATAAGTGTTCCAGAAGTAAAAATCTTGACGCAGAAATATTTAATCAATATAAAAAACATGAATAAAAATATATGAAAAATATAAATACCTACTCGCATCGGATGTAATATAGAATATAAATTTATTTATAAATTGACATTGGTAAAGATAAATGCATAAGTAAGCAATATACATTAATATACATTATAAATACAAATATGAATATAAAAATTGAACACGAGGATAAAATCTATTTAAATATTGTTTAAAACAAAGGTTGGGCTTTTTTATTCTTGTGTTAGAGGCAGGGTTTTTATTTTTAATCATATGAATGTAGTTATTATTGTTATATATTTCTAAATATTGAGATATACAATCAAGATATAAATATATTATATAACCACAAAATCTAAATAAATACAAATAATAGGAAGAGATGTAATGAAAAATACAAATAACAGTATACATAAGTATACATTTTAAATGTAAATGTGAATATGAACCTGAAAAATAGAATTTAAAAAAATATTTAAGTACAGTTTTGAAGAAAGGGGTTCTTTTTGGCTTTAATGTGGATGGAGGCAAGGGTTTTATTTTAAATAATCCAAGTGTTACAGAAGTAAAAATAGTAACAGAAATACATACTTACTATGTAAAAATAATTACAAAAATATACAAATAAATTAAAGTTTTAGGGATATATGCAATATGGAATAGAAATGTATTTATAAAAAGAAATGTATAAATGGACAGTGTACATCAATATACATTGTAAATAGAAATGTGAATATTAATATGAAAAAATATTTTAAAAAATATTTAATTATTTTTTTAATTTTTTTTTTCGCAGCCCCGAGGCGCGCTGCGCCCCCGGCTGGGGCGGGCGGCAGTGCTGCCGCCTTGTGGGCAGAGCGCGGTACTGCAGGCGTCCAGCGAGAGGCCGCCAGCTTGGGAGTGGCGCGTGGGCGATGTCGCGGAGTTTTGGTTGACCTTCTCAAGATGGCGGCGAAAAGGGCGGGAAAGTGGAGGACCGGGTGGGTGTTTAACTGCACTGCCTGCACGGAATACCGACGTCATGGCGGCCCCGACGGATTTTTCTGTGGCGTTTCATGTGTACCCGAGACATGCTGTGGGCTCAGCGGCGCCGCGGGCGGGCGTATTTTGGCGGGTTTGTGAGAGGCATCTGGGTAAACGCCTCGCTGTGCCGGGGTCCTCTCACGTCGGCTTTCCCGCCCTGAGGGAGCCGAGCCGGGCCGAATAGTTCCGAAGAGCCGAAGAGCCGAGTGTGGCCGGAAACAGCCGAGTTTCCCCGAAGAGCCGAGTGTGGCCGGAAACAGCCGAGTTTCCCCGAAGAGCCGAGTGTGGCCGGAAACAGCCGAGTTTCCCCGAAGAGCCGAGTGTGGCCGCAAAGAGCCGAGTTTCACCGAAGAGCCCACTGTGGCCGCAAACAGCCGACTGCAACCCAAGAGCCCAGTGCGGCCGAAAACAGCCCAGTTTACACCAAGAGCCGATCATAGCCGACTGCAACCGATAGCCGACTGTAGCCGACTTGAGCCGCATTTAGACAATGTGCCGAATACGACCGAGTTTAGCCGAACCGTGCGCAGTTCAGCCGAAGAGCCGAACTGAAACGAGTTTAGACCAAGAGCCGAAGCAAGCCCAATTCAGCCGAGTTTCATTCAACAGAACCTAACGACGCCGCAGCGCTCTGCATGCAGTGCGCCTGTGCAGACGACAGGGGGCGCTGTGCCTGCAGTGCGCCGGTGCACGCGGCAGGGATCGCTGTGCCTGCAGTGCGCCGGTGCACACGGCAGGGGGCGCTGTATAAAGTATAAAATATCAACTATCGATAAGAAGGGATAAAAGCTCTCTGTCAAGTGCAGCTGTAGAAAATTTCAGGCTCCCAGGGAATAAATCGTTTTCTTTAAATCATTTTCGTTTTGGAGTTTTTTTACTCCCAGGTAGCCTGAAAGTTACTACTGCTGCTTTTTTATTCTAAAGCTAGAAAGGAAAACCAAGATTAGAAATGCAGGGAAAGAAAGAAAGTAAGAAAAAGAAAAAAAGAAAATAAGGAAAGGAAATTAAAGGAAGAAAGAAGGAAGGACAGGAAGGAAGGGAGGAAAGAAGGAAGACAGACAAAAAAAACCCAAAAACCAGGAGGGTAAGGAGAAACCTAGGGGAAAAAAAAAATAAAAAGAACAGAAAAAAGAAACCAACAAAAAACAAAGCCACAGAAAATACCTCGGGATGGGCGAGAAACACCCCCCCTCCCTGAAAAATCCAAGATGGGCAAGAAAAATCCCAGAAATACCACAGAAAAAAAAAAACAGGGGAAAAAAAAAAAAACCTGAAAAAAAAAAAAAAAACAAGGGGGGCAAGGAAAAACCAGAAAAAACACCAAGATGGGCAAGAAGAAACGAAGAAAAACACCCAAGAAGTGCCAGAAAAAAAAAAATCAAGGAACAAGGCAAGAAAGAGAGGCAATAAAGGCCACAAAAAATTCAAGAAAAAACCCAAGACATGCCAGAAAAAGGTACGAAAATGGTTCTGCCAGGTGCGATCAAGGTGAGCGGGTTCAGATTCAGGTCCAGGAGATGAACAAGTGTCAGATTAGTTTGGGGCACTGCTGTGCAATGCAGCCGTGACAGGATTTATGTTTAAATATAGTTTAAATAAATTGGGGATTGTTTGGCTTTTATTGGGGTATAGGCTGGAGATTTCATAAAAAATATAAAACTAGAAATCCCAATATATCATCTATATGTCGATATCAATAAATATTTAATATATATAAATATCAGTAAAAGAAATCTATTGTGTCAAAAGAATATACCTATTATTATATAAAAAGGTATTCTCTCCAATATACATAATATCTATAAATATAACAAATGAAAATTACAAATATAGATGTGAATAGAATTATGACAAACAAAATTATTTTTAAAATTTTAAATGTGTTTTAAATAAAGGGGTGTCTTTGCTTTTTATTTCGTTAGAGGCAGGGGTTTTATTTTAAATAATATAAGTACTATAGAAATGTAAATCGACATACAGAAATATATAATAAATATATAGAGATATAAAGATATAATACCAAACTATGAATAGAAATAGAAATCTATGTAAGTAACATGAAGAGATGCAATATATAATATAATTTTTATTATACAGTAATATAAATTCTAAATATAAATGCGAATATAAATATGAAAAATATATGATGGGGGCTCGGAGCAGCCCAGGTGTGAGTGTGAGGATGATGAGGGCTCGGAGCAGCCCAGGTGTGAGTGTGAGGATGATGAGGGGCCGGCTCCTGCCGGGGCGCGGCTGTTTTAGGGGGAGGCTTTGTCTCAGCTCCCTTTTGCATGGAGCTGCTGAGTGGAGGGGTTTATGGGGCGCTCCCGGCGCTGTCTCATGGAAGGACTGCGAGAGCTTCCCACAGGGTCGGGGGCAACGCCTGGATCCGCGCTTGGGTACGTGGAGCATCGCTTAAAGGAGGCGCCGAGGGACGAATCTTTGTGCCGGGGAGCAGCAGCCGAACAGGTGAGCCCGTGTGGGTTCGGAGCGGGGAATTTTCTCCTTCCCCTTTGCAATTTCATCTTGCCAGTCCCTCCCCGGTTCCCCAGGAACAAAAATGGAGCTTATGAAGACAAAAGGAATTAAGGAGAAGGAAGCAGCTCCTCTTCTTTTATTGTCTGCGTTTGACCTGAGGGGATCCCTCTTGACTTGTGGTTTGAAGGGTGTTGATTGCAGGAAAAGCTGCCTTTTCCAGGCTATTAGGGGTATCCCGGGGGTGACAGGGAATCCCTGCGTTCTATTCTAAGGGGAATGGGAAAAGTATTCTTGTGGTATTCTGGGTTTGATTTGAAGGCAGCCACCCCATTTTCACCACCCTCGGGTTTAAATGGAGGGGGCAGCCCTTGTGTCCCTCCTTTTGAAGGGTTTGAATGGAGAAATCGCCCTTCGAAATCGCCCTTTCCCATCAGTCGAAGGCTTTCATTTGGGGAGCGCCCCTTCTTTTCTGCTCTCCTAGGGGGTGAAATTGTAGGGGAGAACACATTTCTTTGCCCTTGTTGAAGTGAGGTGAGCCCCGTCTGCGGTTTCGGGGTTGACTTGCGGGAAGCCGCAGCTCCGGCAGCGTTTGCAGGGCTGCAATGGGGCTGTGCCGCTGCATTGGAGGGCGCTGCCCGTGCCCGCGGCCCGGCGCGGAACGTTCCCGCTCGGGAGCGCTGCTGGCACGGCCCGGGCAGCTGCCGGGGCGCACGGGGGATTCGGCGCGGCCGGGCCGGCCGAGGGCGGCAGTGGCGGAGCCGCGCCGGTGCGAGCCGTGCGGAGCCGAGCGGAGCCGGGCCGGGCCGGCCGAGGGCGGCAGAGGCGGCGCGGGCGCTGCTGCGCCGGCCCGGGCGGTGCCGGCCGCTCCGTCCGCTCCGGGCGCGGGGCTCGGGCGCCGCCGGTAGCCCCGGGCCCGGTGCCGGCCCCGCCGGGCAGGGGCAGCGGGCGGGGCTCCCCGGGACGGCGCCGGCCCCGCGTGCCGGAGCGGCCGCCGCAGGAGCCGCTTTCCTGCCGGGAGCCGCGCTCCGTCCGGGGCCGGCAGCGAGCGCGGGGTTCGGCCGCTCCACGTTCGGCGGTGCCGTGGCTCGGAGGCGCTTTGGAGGCGTTGATGGCATCGCTGGGTTCGGTTTGCAGCGGGTGTCCGCTAAGGGATACGGTGTTCTTCCTGAGCGGCACGGTTCTCGGTGCCGGTAGGGATGATAAAGGTTCGTTTCGGATTGGGTTTTGTAGTCGGATTTTATTTTTTTTTTTCCGGGTATTATGTTTAGAAGGGCGCGCAATGGTTTTTACGGGTCGTAGCGCGAAGCAGCGGTTCGGATTTTAATTCTGTTGCGGTGGCTTTTATTAGCGTGAGTGTGTAGTGTTTGTTTTGGGGGGCTTGAGGCAGCGTCCTGTCGTTCATAGCAGCGGGTTTTTAATCTTTATAATTGCATGTGTGTTTATCGTCTTCCAGGGCTTTTATTTGTTTGGTTTATTTGATTGTAGTGTATGTTTTATGGTTCCGGGTAATTTGGGGGACATTGTTTATGGTTACGTTTGTCTTTAGTCTTTGTGTTTGTTTCTAGGTGGTATTTTTATTTTGATAGCTTGAGGCACTATGGGTTTATTCAGTTGGGAATAATTTTTTGGTTGCAGATTTAAGTTTATCTGGTTTTTGGTATTATTCTTGTTGTTGGTTTCTTTATTTTCTTCTTGTTGTTGTTGTTGTCTTTTAATGTATTTGAGTATTGTTTATCAGGGTTTTTTTTTGGGAACATGGGTATTTATATGGTGGGTTTTTAAAGTATTTATTTATTTGGGTAGTTAATTTCTTAGTTTTTAGTGGTTGAGATGTTTTTCCATTTTGTTAATTAGTTCAGGTTTTAAAGTTATTTTTACAGAGGATTGTTTATTCCTTGAGTTAGTGTAGAGGTAGAATTTTGTTGGGTTTTTTTTTAGTAAGGTCGTTCAGGGTGAGTGGCACTGGCTTGAGTTTAGTAGATTGGTTTGACTTTTTTTTAGTACTTTTTGTAATTTGCTGTGTGTGTTTCTATAGGATTTTCTTTTATTTTGGTTCCATTTTTCTGTCCTGATGAGAATTGTTATTGAAGAGTGTTCTTTGTTTTTTCGCTGACACTTGTTTGGCTGTTGGAGGTATCTTGATGTTTTTGGAAGTTATTGGTGGGAATTTGATGCTGTTTGTTTCGTCATTTCATTTAGGAATTGGATTTTAAATATGCAATTATGACTCTAACTATATTGAAACAAAAGAAATAGATGTGTAGCAATGGGAATGAGCCAATTTTATTTTTATATATTCGGTCAATTTTTAAAATTTAACATGTAACATAAGTCATTATATGTTACAATAAGTTATTCTAATTTTAAAAGAGTATTGTGTATGTTTTTAGATATATGAATAGAGAATATAAATGTAAATACAACCCAAACAAAAATACAAATATATAAATGTATTGCAACTATATGCAGACAGATAAAAAATTAATATTAAATTGTAAATGTAAAATAACATAAATTGATACAATATATAATACAAGTGATACTGCATATATTTTATGAAAAATATTATAGGAAATGGATATAAAATAGATATAAATACGGATGTGATATATCTATCTATCTATATCTATCATTTGTTGTATATTATGATAAATACAAATATAAAAAAACATTTAGGTAGTTTAAAATAATGGATGGTTTTGTTTTTTCTTTGCCAAAGCAGGGGGTTTCGTGTAAAAATTACAAATACAAATAATATAAAGGTAGAAATATGAGTATAGAAGTATATCATAAACACATTAAAGATTTATATAAAAATTAGAAATATAAGGAAAAATAAGTTGTAGCAGTAGATGTGGTAAATAATTTAAAAAATATTTCCCGTATATTTTTTGAATAAGGTGCATATTATATATAGTTATTAATATAATACATCAATATAAACGATAAATATATATAAAATATCAACTATCTATAAGAAGGAATAAAAGCTCTATGTCACGTGCAGCAGTAGAAAATGTCAGGCTCCCAGGTAATAAATAGTTTTCTTTAAATCATTTTCGTTTTGGAGTTGTTTTTTTTTTCCTCTCGGGTAGCCTGCAAGTTTCTACTGCTGCTTTTTTATTCTAAAGGTGGAAAGGTAAACCAAGATTAGAAATACAAGAAAGGGGAAGGGAAGGGAAAGGAAAGGAAAGGGAAAAGGAAAAGGGAAGGGAAGTGGTGAAAAACAGAGTGAAAAAAGTAAAAAGAGTTGGAGGGAAAAAGAGAGGGCATTGGGGAGGAGCGGTGCTGCCTCAGGTCCTTCCCCGCCCTGGGGCGAAGGACCCGTTTGATGCCCAGGAGGGACTGCAGCTGCCGGTGGCTCCCGGGGGACGGAGCCGTGGCTGTCATCGCGAGACTACAACTCCCGGCAGGCCGTGCTGCCGGCGCGGCGTGTGACGCAACGGCTGACGCGGCACATGAGTGGCTGGCGTGCCAGGCGGCCGCGCGGGGCTGTGCGCGCGCAGCTGCCGGCGCCTCTCCCGCGCGGGACAGCGACGCTGGAGGGGCGCAGCCTCCGTCTGGCCGCCCGCGCGGAGCTGAGCAGCGCGGAAGGAGCGTCCGCCCGCTTCCTCGGCCTCCCTCAGCGGTGCCGGGGGCGGGGGCGCTGCCGCCCGCCGATGGCGGAGGGGGAGGCGGTGCTTTGCTGCCGCGGGCCGGGAGCTGCGGGAGCCGCCCCGGGCGAGCGGCGCCGGGCGCTGCCGCGGTCCCGGTGGGGCGGCCGCCCTCGGGCTGGCGGAGGCGCCGGAGGAGCCCCCGAGCTGCAGCCGTCTCCCTCGGGCTGCTGCCGGTGCTGCGGGCGGAGGCGGCTCCGCCGCGTGTTGGGCGCTGCGAGCAGGGAGCGCTGCGGTATCGCCGGCATGGCGGGGCTGCTGCCTGCGTTAGTGCCCGTGGCTCTTTGTGCCGTGACAGCGGATGGAGCGGCGCTGGGCGGTAAAGCCAGAGATGGCCGGGAGAATGCCCAGCGCAGGGAGCGGGCGGGCTGTGTGCTTCGGATGGCACAGGTGCGAGCTGCAAAGCCACCCCCCCTTCCGCCCCTGCCCTCCCGAGCCCCAGGGAAAATGCTTTCCAGCATTGTCGAGCTTCTGAAAGACAAAACTTGTGATTTGACACTTGCATCCAGAAAAGGTTTCTGTCTAGATTAGCAAATGCCTCAATTGTTCTTGGTTACATCCCATGACCGGTTTCAGGCAGCGACTTTATAATGCCTTTAGGATTTTCTTGTACAATGGTGAGAAAACAGGCAAGTCTGATAGTGGTTTCACTTTTTTTTCTACTTCACGTTCCATAAGATTCTTTTATGCAAGCACTTGTTTTAAAATTCTACTGTAAGCGTTTATGGTTCACTTTTTTTTTCTTTGCAGCACCCGTGACTTTTTTTTCCCTCTAAATCGGGAGTAAATATAGCTGAGTAAAATTACCTTGATTTTCTTCCTTCTTTTTTAACTGAATTGTTTTTATTAAAAATCCTCTTTGAATATGTAGAAAAAGTGGGGATGTCTTGTAATATATCCTAGCTTTTCTTGTTTACAGGATACTCAGAAAATATGTCTCCCTTAGAGTCCCACAGAAACGTTCTCAGTGCGATCTCTATCAAGGTATGTATTTACAAGTAAGTGGTCCCTTTAGATAATTGCCTGTGAATGACCTTTTCCTGTAATTCAGAGCTTGCGTTCTGTGGGTTTTATGATAAAGCTGTAAAACATGTCAAAATGGTTTTGCAAGTCTTAATCGTTGAAGGCAGCAAGAAGTGGATTTAGAGCCTGTTCTTGAGCAGACAAAGGGAAAAAGTGTGACTTTGATGCTGAACTTGTCATTTTTCATTTGACTTGTCTTGCATTATTTAAGAGTAGAGAGAACTAGAAAAAGAGAGAAATCGAATTGGTTCTTGAGCACTCCTCAAATGCTCACCATGATGCAGTGTAGAGCCGAAGGGAAGGGTGGTGGAACAGAGCTCTGAGCTTTAGAAGGAAATAAATTTAAAGCTGACCTCCGCACAGAGTCTCACTAACTTCTGTGGTTTTAAAATACAAGATAAGTTTAGGAAGTGTTGGAAGTTAGTGTTTTGGGAAAGAAATGGCAGTTCCACAGAACATTCCATTGAACAGAGGCTCTGGGAACGATTCACGTTGTACGTGCTGTCACTGCAATCAGTTGGTGGTTCAGCCTTGAAACGTGCACTTGGCCTTCTGTAAAGCACTGTTTTGTTTGCCTTTCAGTGCTATGAGTCTTGATCAATTGGAGAAGAGCCCAAGAGAAATTTTTCATCCCTTGATATAAAAGGTAGGAAGTGACTTTTTTTGGTTTGGTTCTTTTTCTTTATTATTTTCTGGAAATAAAAGTAATTAAGTATAGGTACTACTGGTTTGTTTCTTCCAGTAGCAGGTGATAATAATAGTAGTAGTACTAGTAAAAATCATAATAGAAATAATAACAATAGTAATGTAATACTACTTAAACTGTCTTTATCCATTGGACTGGCCATTTCAAATCAAAACTTCTAAACACAAATCAAGCCATCATCCTTGTAGAATCTTTCACAGCAGTGGGCTAAAGATCCTGGTTTTGTTGACAGCATTTATTGGTTCTGGAAGAACAAGAGGGAAGTACAAGCCTAACTACTTCTAGCTCACAGAGCCGTCCAGTGAACCCAGCTTTGTGTTTTGGTGGGCTTGTGATGACTTTGAAATCAATTGCTCATTCCAGTAAAAAAATTCATGTTTTTTTGAACGTGACAGCAGAAATAACTTTAGGCACCAACTGAATAATAAGAGATCACCAGTTTAAGTTAAAAATGCATGCTATACTATCAAAATTTAAAGGTAAATTATTATGTATTAGGTGATGGTATAAAGTGTATGTTCTAATGTGTAATGCAAAGATACATACGTACCTGAAAGTCCTTAGAGGAAACAAATTTTTATGTCTGCTGTTTGATTGTTTACCATACGATATTTGGTTTCATTTCCCAGGGATCGGTGAATTTTAACTTTGGAGTCCCCTATGCTAAGGATGCTCAGCTTACAGGTGATGAAATGTTCAGTAATGGTGAGTTTTTCACCTTCTCTTTAATTGCTATGCTGATCTGAATAAGAAAAAAAAAAACAAAAGCAAGAGAAAAAAAAGGATGGTTTATTATTTTTTACGCTGCTATGTTTGTTTCCTCAGTATTTGCTGCAGCTCTGCTTACCCAAGCTTTGGGTTCCTTCTGTCCCACTGGGAGTTGCCCAATTTGGTTGCATCTGGTGAAATTCACCCTGAGACCTTACAGAACCAGCTCCAACTACGTGAGAGCCATTTGCAGTTCTCTCCAGACGCCTGGAGAATGGGCGACGTTTCTGAGGATCCGGCGAGCGAGCTTCTATCAAAACTCAGTCTGTGAAATTCCTGGGGAAAACCCTTCTGTGTCCTGAAGGGTTCAAACTCTGGTGAGGATCCAGTTATCAGGTGCTCACCTGGATGGTTCCAGCTCCCAAAGGTAACACTTGTACTCTTGCCCTGTAGTTTACATCTATTGTATTTTTGTTATTTTGCAAGATTTTTTGTCTTTGCAAAATATTGTGCATTTCACTCTTTGGAACCTCTCAGATGGTTCTTTGGTGCAGCACCACCCCGTGGGACACTTGGCTGCTGTCCTGAAGGGGTTGGTGGCTAGAATTGTAAATCCTGGAGAGTTTGTGAGTCTTCTGTCCCCAGGGAGGTGTCGTGCTTTGTTTACTTTTGTTCTGTTGGTTAGGCGCTGCTTCTCGTTGCAAGTATGAATTTCAAACTGCCCTGTTCTTATTTTAACTGTTTTCCTGGTTCTCTCCGCCCGGCAGGGAAAGACTCTCGTATCCTTGTCGTCAGGCTCGGTGCTGTCCAAGAAGATACGGGGACTAAAAAAATCATAAGAAGCAAAATACGACTGCAGGGAAAAGAAGCTGGAGAGAACAGAAGGTGATATTGTTATCCTTACCCTGTATTAGAGACATCCGCTGTGCTTTGATGCTGGCAGCTGCCAGGGGCTTGTTAGCTCTTTGTAGGCAGGTGTAGGTGTTCACTTGTAGGTTTTTTCTCTGGACAAGGCAATTCAAACTTTGCTAAGCTTATATTTGCAGATTACTCTCTAGCACAGTCCAGCATGACATTTTTGAATGTTGTAAAAATACCATGTTACTTGGAAATTGCTAATGAAGAGAAGCTTTAGGGGAAAATAAGATTTCAGGGTTGGAAGTTGTGAGAAGAATTTTGTGGGGATGTTAGACTGAAGTAAAGCACTCTTGAAGCTGGACTGGCACGCTGGCAGGTCCCCTATTAAACAGTAGTGCTGAGATTAGCCTGGGGGTTGCCCATTGTTTCTGTAGAAATCAATGTTTCCTGGTCTTGAGAGGTAAGCTGCTTTGAAAAGCTGGAAGGTGCAGCATGCTGACAATCTCCGTGCTTTGGATTAAAAGTAGATTTCAGAAGGGTCCTAAGCTTTTGTCTTTTCCTAGAAGTCGATGTAATCCTATCGAGGAGTTTTTAATTCTGTGTTGCCATGTCATCCATCAGAGCCCTGTTGTACTAATCTTCATACAAGTACAAAACAAAAAATCAGACCCTGTCCCAAGCACTTAGAGGCCAGAACACGATTTCCTCGGGCTGCCGTTTGCGTGCCATCGGTACTCACCACGAATTGAGCCCTGTGGCTCTGACAGAGCCCCTGGATGCTGACGGAAGGGGGCTGGTCACAGACCCTGGAGGTGCCTGTCCCCCAGGGAGGGAGAGGCCGAGGCAGTGTGGCCTGCAGGGAGGGTGTCGTCCCCAGAGAGCAGCCGGCGACTCCATGCCTGCCCGGGGCTGCGGGTGCCCCCTCGGGGTGGACGCCTGCCCTCAGGTTTCCCTCTGGGCACCCGGGGAGGGAACCAGGTCCATCCGTGTGGCAGCTGCAGGGCCTGCAGGCTCTGGGCCCTGGAGCCGAGTGAGCCTGAGCTGCTGCATGCTTGCTGTGAGCTTTGGGGTGAGCGTGCATCACCGCAGGCCTGGGATGGATTGAAATGCGCTGAGGAAAGCAGAGGGAGGGAGGGAGGGAGGGAAATGCTCTGTTAACATGTGCCAATTCTTCTGTCAGACTCATCACGGCGGGACAGCGTGAAGACCGAAAGTGTAAGAAGATGTGGAGGGAAAGAGAGAATCTGACAGGAGCATCGGACGGACGAGTGCACGAATTTTGCTTTTTTGCTTGGATGTAAACTCAGGCGTTGAAAGGAATTTGGGAGTGAGAAGGGACATTTCAGAAGGAGAAGAAGCAAAAGAAGTTGTTGTTGTTACAGTCCTGGCAAAATCTTTTGTTCTAGCTAATAAAAGAAGTTAGTTTAAAAAACAAAAAGGAAAAAATGTAGTTTTTTTTTTTCCTTCACTATGATATTCATTGGTGGTATATGGTGTGTTGTTTTATTTCTTGGTATTATTAACTCTGTGTAAATTGTTTTTTGAGTGAAGCTGACTTTCTGGATGGGTTGGTTTGTATTTGAGGCAGGATTAATTTCAATAGGATTCTTTCCTAGATTTCTGATGGGTATTACTGGGATTTTGGTTTTGTTTACTGTATGTATAAACCTAGAGCTTTGGTAGGGCCAGCTGGGCTGCTGGAGTTTTGGGTGTGAATTTATTAGATGGCTTTTGTTAAATGCGGTTTTTAATTTTTGAAATGTTTTTCAATGTAGTGGTCTTAAGGTGGTTTTTAAGAATTCATTGTATTGTTTTATCTTGTTTGTAGTTGGTGTATGATGAGGGATGTGGTGTGACTTCTTGAAGGCTATGGTTTTGGTGTTCCTAAGTACTGATTTCTTTCTGGTTGGATAGTTTTTTTTATTTTTATTTTTTGGGACAGGGGCATTTATATGGTGGGTTTTTATAGGCAATACGTTTTTTAATTTAGGTAGTGATGTTTTTTAGTATTTTAATGGTTTAGGTTTTTTATTTTCAAGGTTTTTTTTTTTTTAATTTTTTCAAAGAACTTTTATAGATTATAGGTTATTATTTGTGCATTAGCAAAAAGGTAGAGCTTTGGGGACTTTTTTTAGTAATGTTTAGGGTCAGTTGTACAGTTTTGAGTCTAGTGAGTTGGTTTGATTTAATTTTTATTGGGTGTTTGTTTTTATTAGCAGTTGTGTCATTTTCAAGGTGTATTTGAGTTTTTTGGGGTTTGTGAGATACTGGTTTAGGAGGAAGTTTATGATGAGCATGTGCGGAGGTTTTGGGCTACTTTATAGTGGGATTTAAAATTTGTTTACAGTTAGGTTTATTTGAGTTTTTATTAGGGTTCAGTGTTGTGGGATGTTTGTTCCGTGAGTAATAGAAATAGGTTTTGTTTTGAGGTGCTGCGATGGGATGGGCGTGTGCTGCGTGCCGGCGCTGACAAAGGTACAGTATTGTTGTGGCTCTGGTGCGTCGGGTTAATGAACTGACATGGTTGAATGTAGAGATGAAAATAGAAATAAATATAAATTTAAAAATAAATATAAAATTAGAGTGGTAAACATAAATATAGATAACAGATACATACATAGAACTATAATATATGGTATGTAATTGGAACATATTATCATATAGGTAAATGATAGTCTGTTTTATATATATATATATACACAAAGATATATAAATATAGATTGTAGATATAAAAATATTTAAATGGAGTTAAAGTAAATTGGTGTTTTTTTTAGGTTATAGGCTGGGGTTTTTAAATAAATGATAGAAATACAATATAAATTCAGATATACAAATATATATAGAAATACAAATATCTATACATATTTAATTTAAATAAATATAAGTAAAAAATATATATATAATACAGAAAATATATATCTATGATTATATTAGAAGGTATTCTCTCTAATATATATAATATCTATGAATAGAATAAATAAAACTATCCATATAAATATCATTATAATTTTGAAAAATAAATTTACTTCCTAAATTTTAAATCTGGTTCAAATAAAGGGGTGTCCTTGGTTTTTATTTGGTTAGAGGCAGGAGTTTTATTTTAAATAATATAAGTAATATAGAAATGTGGATCTTAAGATAGAAAGATATAATAAATATATAAAGAGAAATTGCTAAACTATGCCTATAAATTTAAATATAAATATATGTAAGTAATATGAAGAGTTGTAGTATAGAATATAAATAACATTATATGGCAATATAAATTATAAATGGGAATATAAATATAAAAATATGTAAATATAGTTTAAGAGAAAGGGAATGTTTTGGCTTTTATTTAAGTAGAGGCAGGGTTTTTATTTTGAATATTATAAGTGTTCCAGAAGTAAAAATCTTGACGCAGAAATATTTAATCAATATAGAAAACATGAATAAAAATATATAAAAAATATAAATACCTACTCGCATCGGATGTAATATAGAATATAAATTTATTTATAAATTGACATTGGTAAAGATAAATGCATAAGTAAGCAATATACATTAATATACATTATAAATACAAACATGAATATAAAAATTGAACACGAGGATAAAATCTATTTAAATATTGTTTAAAACAAAGGTTGGGCTTTTTTATTCTTGTGTTAGAGGCAGGGTTTTTATTTTAAATCATATGAATGTAGTTAGTATTGTTATATACTTCTAAATATTGAGATATACAATCAAGATATAAATATATTATATAACCACAAAATATAAATAAATACAAATAATAGGAAGAGATGTAATGAAGAATACAAATAACAGTATACATAAGTATACATTTTAAATGTAAATGTGAATATGAACCTGAAAAATAGAATTTAAAAAAATATTTAAGTACAGTTTTGAAGAAAGGGGTTCTTTTTGGCTTTAATGTGGATGGAGGCAAAGGTTTTATTTTAAATAATCCAAGTGTTACAGAAGTAAAAATAGTAACAGAAATACATACTTACTATGTAAAAATAATTATAAAAATATACAAATAAATTAAAGTTTTAGGGATATATGCAATATGGAATAGAAATGTATTTATAAAAAGAAATGTATAAATGGACAGTGTACATCAATATACATTGTAAATAGAAATGTGAATATTAATATGAAAAAATATTTTAAAAAATATTTAATTATTTTTTTAATTTTTTTTTTTTTTTGTGTTGTGTTTTGTTTGGTTTTGTTTTGTCTTTTATCCTATTAGATTAGAGGCAGAAGTTTTTTTTCCCTCTTCCCGGTTGTTTTGGGGCATGTATTTCAGAGCAGTTTTCGGCGGGGGTCGCCCCTGTTCTTTTTTGCCGCCTTCGCTGCCGCAGCCCCGAGGCGCGCTGCGCCCCCGGCTGGGGCGGGCGGCAGTGCTGCCGCCTTGTGGGCAGAGCGCGGTACTGCAGGCGTGCAGCGAGAGGCGGCCAGCTTGGGAGTGGCGCGTGGGCGATGTCGCGGAGTTTTGGTTGACCTTCTCAGCATGGCGGCGAAAAGGGCGGGAAAGTGGAGGACCGGGTGGGTGTTTAACTGCACTGCCTGCACGGAATACCGACGTCATGGCGGCCCCGACGGATTTTTCTGTGGCGTTTCATGTGTACCCGAGACATGCTGTGGGCTCAGCGGCGCCGCGGGCGGGCGTATTTTGGCGGGTTTGTGAGAGGCATCTGGGTAAACGCCTCGCTGTGCCGGGGTCCTCTCACGTCGGCTTTCCCGCCCTGAGGGAGCCGAGCCGGGCCGAATAGTTCCGAAGAGCCGAAGAGCCGAGTGTGGCCGGAAACAGCCGAGTTTCCCCGAAGAGCCGAGTGTGGCCGGAAACAGCCGAGTTTCCCCGAAGAGCCCACTGTGGCCGCAAAGAGCCGAGTTTCCCCGAAGAGCCCAGTGTGGCCGCAAACAGCCGACTGCAACCCAAGAGCCCAGTGCGGCCGAAAACAGCCCAGTTTACACCAAGAGCCGACAATAGCCGACTGCAACCGATAGCCGACTTGAGCCGCATTTAGACAATGTGCCGAATACGACCGAGTTTAGCCGAACCGTGCGCAGTTCAGCCGAAGAGCCGAACTGAAACGAGTTTAGACCAAGAGCCGAAGCAAGCCCAATTCAGCCGAGTTTCATTCAACAGAACCGAACGACGCCGCAGCGCTCTGCATGCAGTGCGCCTGTGCAGACGGCAGGGGGCGCTGTGCCTGCAGTGCGCCGGTGCAGACGGCAGGGATCGCTGTGCCTGCAGTGCGCCGGTGCACACGGCAGGGGGCGCTGTATAAAGTATAAAATATCAACTATCGATAAGAAGGGATAAAAGCTCTCTGTCAAGTGCAGCTGTAGAAAATTTCAGGCTCCCAGGGAATAAATCGTTTTCTTTAAATCATTTTCGTTTTGGAGTTTTTTTTTTACTCCCAGGTAGCCTGAAAGTTACTACTGCTGCTTTTTTATTCTAAAGCTAGAAAGGAAAACCAAGATTAGAAATGCAGGGAAAGAAAGAAAGTAAGAAAAAGAAAAAAAGAAAATAAGGAAAGGAAATGAAAGGAAGAAAGAAGGAAGGACAGGAAGGAAGGGAGGAAAGAAGGAAGACAGACAAAAAAAACCCAAAAACCAAGAGGGCAAGGAGAAACCTAGGGAAAAAAAATAAAAAGAAAAGAAAAAAGAAACCAACAAAAAACAAAGCCACAGAAAATACCTCGGGATGGGCGAGAAACACCCCCCCTCCCTGAAAAATCCAAGATGGGCAAGAAAAATCCCAGAAATACCACAGAAAAAAAAAAACATGGAAAAAAAAAATGAAAAAAAAAAAAACAAGGGGGGCAAGGAAAAACCAGAAAAAACACCAAGATGGGCAAGAAGAAACGAAGAAAAAAACCCAAGAAGTGCCAGAAAAAAAAAAATCAAGAAACAAGGCAAGAAAGAGAGGCAATAAAGGCCACAAAAAATTCAAGAAAAAACCCAAGAAATGCCAGAAAAAGGTACGAAAATGGTTCTGCCAGGTGCGATCAAGGTGAGCGGGTTCAGATTCAGGTCCAGGAGATGAACAAGTGTCAGATTAGCTTGGGGCACTGCTGTGCAATGCAGCCGTGACAGAATTTATGTTTAAATATAGTTTAAATAAATTGGGGATTGTTTGGCTTTTATTGGGGTATAGGCTGGAGATTTCATAAAAAATATAAAACTAGAAATCCAAATATATCATCTATATGTCGATATCAATAAATATTTAATATATATAAATATCAGTAAAAGAAATCTATTGTGTCAAAAGAATATACCTATTATTATATAAAAAGGTATTCTCTCCAATATACATAATATCTATAAATATAACAAATGAAAATTACAAATATAGATGTGAATAGAATTATGACAAACAAAATTATTTTTAAAATTTTAAATGTGTTTTAAATAAAGGGGTGTCTTTGCTTTTTATTTGGTTAGAGGCAGGGGTTGTATTTTAAATAATATAAGTACTATAGAAATGTAAATAGACATACAGAAATATGTAATAAATATATAGAGATATAAAGATATAATACCAAACTATGAATAGAAATAGAAATCTATGTAAGTAACATGAAGAGATGCAATATATAATATAATTTTTATTATACAGTAATATAAATTCTAAATATAAATGCGAATATAGATATGAAAAATATATGATGGGGGCTCGGAGCAGCCCAGGTGTGAGTGTGAGGATGATGGGGGCTCGGAGCAGCCCAGGTGTGAGTGTGAGGATGATGAGGGGCCGGCTCCTGCCGGGGCGAGGCTGTTTTAGGGGGAGGCTTTGCCTCAGCTCCCTTTTGCATGGAGCTGCTGAGTGAAGGGGTTTATGGGGCGCTCCCGGCGCTGTCTCATGGAAGGACTGCGAGAGCTTCCCACAGGGTCGGGGGCAACGCCTGGATCCGCGCTTGGGTACGTGGAGCATCGCTTAAAGGAGGCGCCGAGGGACGAATCTTTGTGCCGGGGAGCAGCGGCCGAACAGGTGAGCCCGTGTGGGTTCGGAGCGGGGAATTTTCTCCTTCCCCTTTGCAATTTCATCTTGCCAGTCCCTCCCCGGTTCCCCAGGAACAAAAATGGAGCTTATGAAGACAAAAGGAATTAAGGAGAAGGAAGCAGCTCCTCTTCTTTTATTGTCTGCGTTTGACCTGAGGGGATCCCTCTTGACTTGTGTTTTTAAGGGTGTTGATTGCAGGAAAAGCTGCCTTTTCCAGGCTGTTAGGGGTATCCCGGGGGTGACAGGGAATCCCTGCGTTCTATTCTAAGGGGAATGGGAAAAGTATTCTTGTGGTATTCTGGGTTTGATTTGAAGGCAGCCACCCCATTTGCACCACCCTCGGGTTTAAATGGAGGGGGCAGCCCTGGTGTCCCTCCTTTTCAAGGGTTTGCATGGAGGTCGAAATCGCCCTTTCCCATCAGTCAAAGGCTTTCATTTGGGGAGCGCCCCTTCTTTTCTGCTCTCCTAGGGGGTGAAATTGGAGGGGAGAACACATTTCTTTGCCCTTGTTGAAGTGAGGTGCGCCCCATCTGCGGTTTCGGGGCTGGCTTGCGGGAAGCCGCAGCTCCGGCAGCGTTTGCAGGGCTGCAATGGGGCTGTGCCGCTGCATTGGAGGGCGCTGCCCGTGCCCGCGGCCCGGCCCGGAACGTTCCCGCTCGGGAGCGCTGCTGGCACGGCCCGGGCAGCTGCCGGGGCGCACGGGGGATTCGGCGCGGCCGGGCCGGCCGAGGGCGGCAGTGGCGGAGCCGCGCCGGTGCGAGCCGTGCGGAGCCGAGCGGAGCCGGGCCGGGCCGGCCGAGGGCGGCAGAGGCGGCGCGGGCGCTGCTGCGCCGGCCCGGGCGGTGCCGGCCGCTCCGTCCGCTCCGGGCGCGGGGCTCGGGCGCCGCCGGTAGCCCCGGGCCCGGTGCCGGCCCCGCCGGGCAGGGGCAGCGGGCGGGGCTCCCCGGGACAGCGCCGGCCCCGCGTGCCGGAGCGGCCGCCGCAGGAGCCGCTTTCCTGCCGGGAGCCGCGCTCCGTCCGGGGCCGGCAGCGAGCGCGGGGTTCGGCCGCTCCACGTTCGGCGGTGCCGTGGCTCGGAGGCGCTTTGGAGGCGGTGATGGCATCGCTGGGTTCGGTTTGCAGCGGGTGTCCGCTAAGGGATACGGTGTTCTTCCTGAGCGGCACGGTTCTCGGTGCCGGTAGGGATGATAAAGGTTCGTTTCGGATTGGGTTTTGTAGTCGGATATATATTTTTTTGCCGGGTATTATGTTTAGAAGGGCGCGCAATGTTTTTTACGGGTCGTAGCGCGAAGCAGCGGTTCGCATTTTAATTCTGTTGCGGTGGCTTTTATTAGCGTGAGTGTGTAGTGTTTGTTTCGGGGGGCTTGGGGAAGCGTCCTGTCGTTCACAGCAGCGGGTTTTTAATCTCGATAATTGCATGTGTGTTTATCGTCTTCCAGGGCTTTTATTTGTTTGGTTTGTTTGATTGTAGTGTATGTTTTATGGTTACGGGTAATTTGGGGGACATTGTTTATGGTTACGTTTGTCTTTAGTCTTTGTGTTTGTTTCTAGGTGGTATTTTTATTTTGATAGCTTGAGGCACTATGGGTTTATTCAGTTGGGAATAAGTTTTTTGTTGCAGATTTCAGTTTATTTGGTTTTTGGTATTATTCTTGTTGTTGCTTTCTTTATTTTCTTTTTTTGGTGGTTGTTGTTGTTGTCTTTTAATGTATTTGAGTATTGTTTATCAGGGTTTATTTTGGGAACGTGGGTATTTATATGGTGGGTTTCTAAAGTATTTATTTATTTGGGTAGTTAATTTCTTAGTTTTTAGTGGTTGAGATGTTTTTCCATTTTGTTAATTAGTTCAGGTTTAAAGTTATTTTTACAGAGGATTGTTTATTCTTTGAGTTAGTGTAGAGGTAGAATTGCGTCGGTTTTTTCTTTTTTAGTAACGTTCAGGGTCAGTGGCACTGTCTTGAGTTTAGTAGATTGGTTTGACTTTTTTTTAGTACTTTTTGTAATTTGCTGTGTGTGTTTCTAGAGGATTTTCTTTTATTTTGGTTCCATTTTTCTGTCGTGATGAGAATTGTTATTGAAAAGAGTGTTCTTTGTTTTTTCGCTGACACTTGTTTGGCTGTTGGAGGTATCTTGATGTTTTTGGAAGATATTGGTGGGAATTTGATGCTGTTTGTTCTGTCATTTCATTTAGGAATTGGATTTTAAATATACAATTATGACTCTAACTATATTGAAACAAAAGAAATAGATGTGTAGCAATGGGAATGAGCCAATTTTATTTTTATATATTCGGTCAATTTTTAAAATTTAACATGTAACATGAGTCATTATATGTTACAATAAGTTATTCTAATTTTAATAGAGTATTGTGTATGTTTTTAGATATATGAATAGAGAATATAAATGTAAATACAACCCAAACAAAAATACAAATATATAAATGTATTGCAACTATATGCAGATATATAAAAAATTAATAATAAATTGTAAATATAAAATAACATAAATTGATACAATATATAATACAAGTGATACTGCATATATTTTATGAAAAATATTATAGGAAATGGATATAAAATAGATATAAATACGGATGTGATCTATCTATCTATCTATATCTATCATTTGTTGTATATTATGATAAATACAACTATAAAAAAGCATTTAGGTAGTTTAAAATAATGGATGGTTTTGTTTTTTCTTTGCCTAAGCAGGGGTTTTCGTGTAAAAATTACAAATACAAATAATATAAAGGTAGAAATATGAGTATAGAAATATATCATAAACACGTTAAAGATTTATATGAAAATTAGAAATATAAGGAAAAATAAGTTGTAGCAGTAGATATGGTAAATAATTTAAAAAATATTTCCCGTATATTTTTGAATAAGGTGCATATTATATATAGTTATTAATATAATACATCAATATAAACGATAAATATATATAAAATATCAACTATCTATAAGAAGGAATAAAAGCTCTATGTCACGTGCAGCAGTAGAAAATTTCAGGCTCCCAGGGAATAAATAGTTTTCTTTAAATCATTTTCGTTTTGGAGTTTTTTTTTTTTTACTCTCGGGTAGCCTGAAAGTTTCTACTGCTGCTTTTTTATTCTAAAGGTGGAAAGGTAAACCAAGATTAGAAATATAACAAAGGGGAAGGGAAAGGAAAGGAAAGGGAAAAGGAAAAGGGAAGGGAAGTGGTGAAAAACAGAGTGAAAAAAGTAAAAAGAGTTGGAGGGAAAAAGAGAGGGCGTTGGGGAGGAGAGGTGCTGCCTCAGGTCCTTCCCCGCCCGGGGGCGAAGGACCCGTTTGATGCCCTGGAGGGACTGCAGCTGCCGGTGGCTCCCGGGGGACGGAGCGGTGGCTGTCAGCCCGAGACTCCAACTCCCGGCAGGCCGTGCTGCTGGCGCGGCGTGTGACGCAACGGCTATCGCGGCACATGAGTGGCTGCCAGCCCGAGACTCCAACTCCCGGCAGGCCCTGCTGCTGGCGCGGCATGTGACGCAACGGGCGACGCGGCCCGGCATTTTTCTCTAAATCGGCGGTAAATACAGCTGAGTAAAATTAGCTTGGTTTTCTTCCTTCTTTTGTAACTGAACTGTTTTTATTAAAAATCCTATTTGAATATGTGGAAAAAGTGGGGATGTCCTGTAATAGATCGTCGCTTTTCTTGTTTACAGGGTACTGAGAAAATACGTCTCCCTTAGAGTCCCACGGAAAGGTTCTCAGTGCGCTCTCTATCAAGGTATGTATTTACAAATAAGTGATCCCTTTAGATATTTGCCTGTGTACCTTTTCCTGTAATTCAGAGCTTGCGTTCTGTGGGTTTTATGATAAACCTGTAAAACATGTAAAAATGGTTTTGCAAGTCTTAAAGCTTGAAGGCAGCAATAAGTGGATTTAGAGCCTGTTCTTGACCAGACAAAGAGAAAAAGTGTGACTTTGATGCTGAACTTGTCATTTTTCATTTGACTTGTCTTGAATGATTTAGGAATAGAGAGAACTAGAAAAAGAGAGAAATAGAATTGATTATTGAGCACTCCTCAAATGCTCACCATGATTCAGTGTAGAGCCAAAGGGAAGGGTGATGGAACAGAGCTCTGTGCTTTGGAAGGAAATAAATTTAAAGCTGACCTCCTCACAGAGTCTCACTAACTGCTTTTGTTTTAAAATACAAAATACGATTAGGAAGTGTTGGAAGTTAGTGTTTTGGGAAAGAAACGGCAGTTCCACAGAACATTCCATTGAACAGAGGCTCTGGGAACGATTCATGTTGTAAGTGCTGTCACTGCAATCAGTTGGTGGTTCAGCCTTGAAACGTGCACTTGGCCTTCTATAAAGCACTGTTTTGTTTGCCTTTCAGTGCTATGAGTCTTGATAAATTGGAGAAGAGCCCAAGAGAAATTTTTCATCCCTTGATATAAAAGGTAGGAAGTGACTTTTTTAGGTTTGGTTCTTTTTCTTTATTATTTTCTGGAAATAAAGGTAATTAAGTATAGGTACTACTGGTTTGTTTCTTCCAGTAGCAGGTGATAACAATAGCAGTAGTACTAGTAAAAATAATAATAGAAATAATAATAATAGTAATGTAATACTACGTAAACTGTCTTTATCCATTGGACTGGCCATTTCAAATCAAAACTTCTAAACACAAATCAAACCATCATCCTTGTAGAATCTTTCACAGCAGCGGGCTAAAGATCCTGGTTTTGTTGACAGGATTTATTGGTTCTGGAAGAACAAGAGGGAAGTACAAGCCTAACTACTTCTAGCTCACAGAGCCGTCCAGTGAACCCAGCTTTGTGTTTTGGTGGGCTTGTGATGACTTTGAAATCAATTGCTCATTCCAGTAAAAAAAATTCATGTTTTTTTGAACGTGACAGCAGAAATAACTTTAGGCACCAACTGAATAATAAGAGATCACCAGTTTAAGTTAAAAATTCATGCTATACTATCAGAATTTAAAGGTAAATTATTATGTATTAGGTGATGGTATAAAGTGTATGTTCTAATGTGTAATGCAAAGATACATACGTACCTGAAAGTCCTTAGAGGAAACAAATTTTTATGTCTGCTGTTTGATTGTTTACCATACGATATTTGGTTTCATTTCCCAGGGATCGGTGAATTTTAACTTTGGAGTCCCCTATGCTAAGGATGCTCAGCTTACAGGTGATGAAATGTTCAGTAATGGTGAGTTTTTCACCTTCTCTTTAATTGCTATGCTGATCTGAATAAGAAAAAAAAAACAAAAGCAAGAGAAAAAAAAGGATGGTTTATTATTTTTTACGCTGTTATGTTTGTTTCCTCAGTATTTGCTGCAGCTCTGCTTACCCAAGCTTTGGGTTCCTTCTGTCCCACTGGGAGTTGCCCAATTTGGTTGCATCTGGTGAAATTCACCCTGAGACCTTACAGAAGCAGCTCCAACTACGTGAGAGCCATTTGCAGTTCTTTCCAGACGCCTGGAGAATGGGCGACGTTTCTGAGGATCCGGCGAGCGTGCTTCTGTCAAAACTCAGTCTGTGAAATTCCTGGGGAAAACCCTTCTGTGTCCTGAAGGGTTCAAACTCTGGTGAGGATCCAGTTATCAGGTGCTCACCTGGATGGTTCCGGCTCCCAAAGGTAACACTTGTACTCTTGCCCTGTAGTTTACATCTATTGTATTTTTGTTATTTTGCAAGATTTTTTGTCTTTGCAAAATATTGTGCATTTCACTCTTTGGAACCTCTCAGATGGTTCTTTGGTGCAGCACCACCCCGTGGGACACTTGGCTGCTGTCCTGAAGGGGTTGGTGGCTAGAATTGTAAATCCTGGAGAGTTTGTGAGTCTTCTGTCCCCAGGGAGGTGTCGTGCTTTGTTTACTTTTGTTCTGTTGGTTAGGCGCTGCTTCTCGTTGCAAGTATGAATTTCAAACTGCCCTGTTCTTATTTTAACTGTTTTCCTGGTTCTCTCCGCCCGGCAGGGAAAGACTCTCGTGTCCTTGTCGTCGGGCTCGGTGCTGTCCAAGAAGATACAGAGACTAAAAAAATCATAAGAAGCAAAATAGGACTGCAGGGAAAAGAAGCTGGAGAGAACAGAAGGTGATATTGTTATCCTTACCCTGTATTAGAGACATCCGCTGTGCTTTGATGCTGGCAGCTGCCAGGGGCTTGTTAGCTCTTTGTAGGCAGGTGTAGGTGTTCACTTGTAGGTTTTTTCTCTGGACAAGGCAATTCAAACTTTGCTCAGCTGATATTTGCAGATTACTCTCTAGCACAGTCCAGCATGACATTTCTGAATGTTGTAAAAATACCATGTTACTTGGAAATTGCTAATGAAGAGAAGCTTTAGGGGAAAATAAGATTTCAGGGTTGGAAGTTGTGAGAAGAATTGTGTGGGGATGTTAGACTGAAGTAAAGCACTCTTGAAGCTGGACTGGCACGCTGGCAGGTCCCCTATTAAACAGTAGTGCTGAGATTAGCCTGGGGGTTGCCCATTGTTTCTGTAGAAATCAATGTTTCCTGGTCTTGAGAGGTAAGCTGCTTTGAAAAGCTGGAAGGTGCAGCATGCTGACAATCCCCGTGCTTTGGATTAAAAGTAGATTTCAGAAGGGTCCTAGGCTTTTGTCTTTTCCTAGAAGTCGATGTAATCCTGTCGAGGAGTTTTTAGTTCTGTGTTGCCATGTCATCCATCAGAGCCCTGTTGTACTAAGCTTCATACAAGTACAAAACAACAAATCAGACCCTGTCCCAAGCACTTAGAGGCCAGAACACGATTTCCTCGGGCTGCCGTTTGTGTGCCATCGGTACTCCCCACGAACTGAGCCCTCTGGCTCTGACAGAGCCCCTGGATGCTGACGGAAGGAGGCTGGTCACAGACCCTGGAGGTGCCTGTCCCCCAGGGAGGGAGAGGCCGAGGCAGTGTGGCCTGCAGGGAGGGTGTCGTCCCCAGAGAGCAGCCGGCGACTCCATGCCTGCCCGGGGCTGCGGGTGCCCCCTCGGGGTGGACGCCTGCCCTCAGGTTTCCCTCTGGGCACCCGGGGAGGGAACCAGGTCCATCCGTGTGGCAGCTGCAGGGCCTGCAGGCTCTGGGCCCTGGAGCCGAGTGAGCCTGAGCTGCTGCACGCTTGCTATGAGCTTTGGGGTGAGCGTGCATCACTGCAGGCCTGGGATGGATTGAAATGCGCTGAGGAAAGCAGAGGGAGGGAGGGAGGGAGGGAAATGCTCTGTTAACATGTGCCAATTCTTCTGTCAGACTCATCACGGCGGGACAGCGTGAAGACTGAAAGTGTAAGAAGATGTGGAGGGAAAGAGAGAATCTGACAGGAGCATCGGACGGACGAGTGCACGAATTTTGCTTTTTTGCTTGGATGTAAACTCAGGCGTTGAAAGGAATTTGGGAGTGAGAAGGGACATTTCAGAAGGAGAAGAAGCAAAAGAAGTTGTTGTTACAGTCCTGGCAAAATCTTTTGTTCTAGCTAATAAAAGAAGTTAGTTTAAAAAACAAAAAGGAAAAAATGTAGTGGTTTTTTTTTTCCTTCACTATGATATTCATTGGTGGTATATGGTGTGTTGTTTTATTTCTTGGTATTATTAACTCTGTGTAAATTGTTTTTTGAGGGAAGCTGACTTTCTGGATGGGTTGGTTTGTATTTGAGGCAGGATTAATTTCAATAGGATTCTTTCCTAGATTTCTGATGGGTATTACTGGGATTTTGGTTTTGTTTGCTGTATGTATAAACATAGAGCTTTGGTAGGGCCAGCTGGGCTGCTGGAGTTTTGGGTGTGAATTTATTAGATGGCTTTTGTTAAATGCAGTTTTTAATTTTTGAAATGTTTTTCAATGTAGTGGTCTTAAGGTGGTTTTTAAGAATTCATTGTATTGTTTTATGTTGTTTGTAGCTGGTGTATGGTGAGGGATGTGGTGTGACTTCTTGAAGGCTATGGTTTTGGTGTTCCTAAGTTCTGATTTCTTTCTGGTTGGATAGTTTTTTTTATTTTTATTTTTTGGGACAGGGGCATTTATATGGTGGGTTTTTATAGGCAATACATTTTTTAATTTAGGTAGTGATATTTTTTAATATTTTAATAGTTTAGGTTTTTTATTTTCATGGTTTTAATTATTTTTTTTAATTTTTTCAAATAACTTTTATAGATGACATGTTATTATTTGTGCATTAACATAAAGGTAGAGCTTTGGGGACTTTTTTTAGTAATGTTTAGGGTCAGTTGTGCAGTTTTGAGTCTAGTGAGTTGGTTTGATTTAATTTTTATTGGGTGTTTGTTTTTATTAGCAGTTGTGTCATTTTCAAGGTGTGTTTGAGTTTTTTGGGGTTTTTGAGATACTGGTTTAGGAGGAAGTTTATGATGAGCATGTGCGGAGGTTTTGGGCTACTTTATAGTGGGATTTAAAATTTGTTTACAGTTAGGTTTATTTGAGTTTTTATTAGGGTTCAATGACGTTGTGGGATGTTTGTTCCATTAGTAACAGAAATAGGTTTTGTTTTGCTGTGCTGCGATGGGATGGGCGTGTGCTGCGTGCCGGCGCTGACAAAGGTACAGTATTGTTGTGGCTCTGGTGTGTCGGGTTAATGAACTTACATGGGTTAATATAGAGATGAAAATAGAAATAAATATAAATTTAAAAATAAATATAAAATTAGAGTGGTAAACATAAATATAGATAACAGATACATACATAAAACTATAATACATGGTATATAATTGTAACATGTTATCATATAGATAAATGATAGTCTATTATATATAGATATATCTACACCAAGATATATAAATATAGATTGTAAATATAAAAATATTTAAATAGAGTTAAAGTAAATTGGGGGGTTTTATTAGGGTATAGGCTGGGGTTTTTAAATGATAGAAATAAAATATAAATTCAGATATACAAATATATATAGAAATACAAATATCTATACATATTTAATTTAAATAAATATAAGTAAAATATATATATATAATACAGAAAATATATATCTATGATTATATTAGAAGGTATTCTCTCTAATATATATAATATCTATGAATAGAATAAATAAAAATATCCATATAAATATCATTATAATTTTGAAAAATAAATTTACTTCCTAAATTTTAAATCTGGTTCAAATAAAGGGGTGTCCTTGGTTTTTATTTGGTTAGAGGCAGGAGTTTTATTTTAAATAATATAAGTAATATAGAAATGTGGATCTTAAGATAGAAAGATATAATGAATATATAAAGAGAAATTGCTAAACTATGCCTATAAATTTAAAGTTAAATATATGTAAGTAATATGAAGAGTTGTAGTATAGAATATAAATAACATTATATGGCAATATAAATTATAAATGGGAATATAAATATAAAAATATGTAAATATAGTTTAAGAGAAAGGGAATGTTTTGGCTTTTATTTAAGTAGAGGCAGGGTTTTTATTTTGAATATTATAAGTGTTCCAGAAGTAAAAATCTTGACGCAGAAATATTTAATCAATATAAAAAACATGAATAAAAATATATGAAAAATATAAATACCTACTCGCATCGGATGTAATATAGAATATAAATTTATTTATAAATTGACATTGGTAAAGATAAATGCATAAGTAAGCAATAGACATTAAAATACATTAATTATATTATATATATATTATATATATTATATATATTAATATACAATAATTTATTATATTACATTATATATACATTATATATTATATATATAAATATATATATTATATAAATTAATATACATTATAAATATGAATATAAAAATTGAACATGAGGATAAAATCTATTTAAATATTGTTTAAAACAAAGGTTGGGCTTTTTTATTCTTGTGTTAGAGGCAGGGTTTTTATTTTAAATAATATGAATGTAGATATTATTGTTATATATTTCTAAATATTGAGATATACAATCAAGATATAAATATATAACCGCAAAATATAAATAAATACAAATAATAGGAAGAGATGTAATGAAGAATACAAATAACAGTATACATAAGTATACATTTTAAATGTAAATGTGAATATGAACCTGAAAAATAGAATTAAAAAAAAAATTTAAGTAGAGTTTTGAAGAAAGGGGTTCTTTTTGGCTTTAATGTGGATGGAGGCAAAGGTTTTATTTTAAATAATCCAAGTGTTACAGAAGTAAAAATAGTAACAGAAATACATACTTACTATGTAAAAATATTTGTAAAAATATACAAATAAAGTTTTAGGGATATATGCAATATGGAATAGAAATGTATTCATAAAAAGAAATGTATAAATGGACAGTGTACATAAATATACATTGTAAATAGAAATGTGAATATTAATATGAAAAAATATTTTAAAAAATATTTAATTATATTTTTAATTCTTTTTTTTTTTTTGTGTTGTGTTTTGTTTGGTTTTGTTTTGTCTTTTACCCTATTAGATTAGAGGCAGAAGTTTTTTTTCCCTCTTCCCGGTTGTTTTGGGGCATGTATTTCAGAGCAGTTTTCGGCGGGGGTCGCCCCTGTTCTTTTTTGCCGCCTTCGCTGCCGCAGCCCCGAGGCGCGCTGCGCCCCCGGCTGGGGCGGGCGGCAGTGCTGCCGCCTTGTGGGCAGAGCGCGGTACTGCAGGCGTGCAGCGAGAGGCGGCCAGCTTGGGAGTGGCGCGTGGGCGATGTCGCGGAGTTTTGGTTGACCTTCTCAAGATGGCGGCGAAAAGGGCGGGAAAGTGGAGGACCGGGTGGGTGTTTAACTGCACTGCCTGCACGGAATACCGACGTCATGGCGGCCCCGACGGATTTTTCTGTGGCGTTTCATGTGTACCCGAGACATGCTGTGGGCTCAGCGGCGCCGCGGGCGGGCGTATTTTGGCGGGTTTGTGAGAGGCATCTGGGTAAACGCCTCGCTGTGCCGGGGTCCTCTCACGTCGGCTTTCCCGCCCTGAGGGAGCCGAGCCGGGCCGAATAGTTCCGAAGAGCCGAAGAGCCGAGTGTGGCCGGAAACAGCCGAGTTTCCCCGAAGACCGAGTGTGGCCGAAAACAGCCGAGTTTCCCCGAAGAGCCCACTGTGGCCGCAAACAGCCGACTGCAACCCAAGAGCCCAGTGCGGCCGGAAACAGCCCAGTTTACACCAAGAGCCGATGATAGCCGACTGCAACCGATAGCCGACTGTAGCCGACTTGAGCCGCATTTAGACAATGTGCCGAATACGACCGAGTTTAGCCGAACTGAAACGAGTTTAGACCAAGAGCCGAAGCAAGCCCAATTCAGCCGAGTTTCATTCAACAGAACCGAACGACGCCGCAGCGCTCTGCATGCAGTGCGCCTGTGCAGACGGCAGGGGGCGCTGTGCCTGCAGTGCGCCGGTGCAGACGGCAGGGATCGCTGTGCCTGCAGTGCGCCGGTGCACACGGCAGGGGGCGCTGTATAAAGTATAAAATATCAACTATCGATAAGAAGGGATAAAAGCTCTCTGTCAAGTGCAGCTGTAGAAAATTTCAGGCTCCCAGGGAATAAATCGTTTTCTTTAAATCATTTTCGTTTTGGAGTTTTTTTTACTCCCAGGTAGCCTGAAAGTTACTACTGCTGCTTTTTTATTCTAAAGCTAGAAAGGAAAACCAAGATTAGAAATGCAGGGAAAGAAAGAAAGAAAGTAAGTAAGAAAAAGAAAAAAAGGAAATAAGGAAAGGAAATGAAAGGAAGAAAGAAGGAAGGACAGGAAGGAAGGGAGGAAAGAAGGAAGACAGACAAAAAAAACCCAAAAACCAGGAGGGCAAGGAGAAACCTAGGGAAAAAAAAATAAAAAGAAAAGAAAAAAGAAACCAACAAAAAACAAAGCCACAGGAAAAAACCTCGGGATGGGCGAGAAACACCCCCCCTCCCTGAAAAATCCAAGCTGGGCAAGAAACATCCCAGAAATACCACAAAAAAAAAAAAAAAAAAAAAAAAAAAAAAACAGGGGGAAAAAAAAAAAAACTGAAAAAAAAAAAAACAAGGGGGGCAAGGAAAAACCAGAAAAAACACCAAGATGGGCAAGAAGAAACGAAGAAAAAAAAAAATCAAGAAACAAGGCAAGAAAGAGAGGCAATAAAGGCCACAAAAAATTCAAGAAAAAACCCAAGACATGCCAGAAAAAGGTACGAAAATGGTTCTGCCAGGTGCGATCAAGGTGAGCGGGGTCAGATTCAGGTCCAGGAGATGAACAAGTGTCAGATTAGTTTGGGGCACTGCTGTGCAATGCAGCTGTGACAGGATTTATGTTTAAATATAGTTTAAATAAATTGGGGATTGTTTGGCTTTTATTGGGGTATAGGCTGGAGATTTCATAAAAAATATAAAACTAGAAATCCAAATATATCATCTATATGTCGATATCAATAAATATTTAATATATATAAATATCAGTAAAAGAAATCTATTGTGTCAAAAGAGTATACCTATTATTATATAAAAAGGTATTCTCTCCAATATACATAATATCTATAAATATAACAAATGAAAATTACAAATATAGATGTGAATAGAATTATGACAAACAAAATTATTTTTAAAATTTTAAATGTGTTTTAAATAAAGGGGTGTCTTTGCTTTTTATTTCGTTAGAGGCAGGGGTTTTAATTTTAAATAATATAAGTACTATAGAAATGTAAATCGACATACAGAAATATATAATAAATATATAGAGATACAAAGATATAATGCCAAACTATGAATAGAAATCTATGTAAGTAACATGAAGAGATGCAATATATAATACAATTTTTATTATACAGTAATATAAATTCTAAATATAAATGCGAATATAATTGTGAAAAATATATGATGGGGGCTCGGAGCAGCCCAGGTGTGAGCTGTAATGATGATGGGGGCTCAGATCAGCACCAGGTGTGAGTGTGAGGATGATGAGGGCTCGGAGCAGCCCAGGTGTGAGTGTGAGGATGATGAGGGCTCGGAGCAGCCCAGGTGTGAGTGTGAGGATGATGAGGGGCCGGCTCCTGCCGGGGCGAGGCTGTTTTAGGGGGAGGCTTTGCCTCAGCTCCCTTTTGCATGGAGCTGCTGAGTGGAGGGGTTTATGGGGCGCTCCCGGCGCTGTCTCATGGAAGGACTGCGAGAGCTTCCCACAGGGTCGGGGGCAACGCCTGGAGCCGCGCTTGGGTACGTGGAGCATCGCTTAAAGGAGGCGCCGAGGGACGAATCTTTGTGCCGGGGAGCAGCGGCCGAACAGGTGAGCCCGTGTGGGTTCGGAGCGGGGAATTTTCTCCTTCCCCTTTGCAATTTCATCTTGCCAGTCCCTCCCCGGGTCCCCAGGAACAAAAATGGAGCTTATGAAGACAAAAGGAATTAAGGAGAAGGAAGCAGCTCCTCTTCTTTTATTGTCTGCGTTTGACCTGAGGGGATCCCTCTTGACTTGTGTTTTGAAGGGTGTTGATTGCAGGAAAAGCTGCCTTTTCCAGGCTGTTAGGGGTATCCCGGGGGTGACAGGGAATCCCTGCGTTCTATTCTAAGGGGAATGGGAAAAGTATTCTTGTGGTATTCTGGGTTTGATTTGAAGGCAGCCACCCCATTTGCACCACCCTCGGGTTTAAATGGAGGGGGCAGCCCTGGTGTCCCTCCTTTTCAAGGGTTTGCATGGAGGTCGAAATCGCCCTTTCCCATCAGTCAAAGGCTTTCATTTGGGGAGCGCCCCTTCTTTTCTGCTCTCCTAGGGGGTGAAATTGGAGGGGAGAACACATTTCTTTGCCCTTGTTGAAGTGAGGTGCGCCCCGTCTGCGGTTTCGGGGTTGGCTTGCGGGAAGCCGCAGCTCCGGCAGCGTTTGCAGGGCTGCAATGGGGCTGTGCCGCTGCATTGGAGGGCGCTGCCCGTGCCCGCGGCCCGGCGCGGAACGTTCCCGCTCGGGAGCGCTGCTGGCACGGCCCGGGCAGCTGCCGGGGCGCACGGGGGATTCGGCGCGGCCGGGCCGGCCGAGGGCGGCAGTGGCGGAGCCGCGCCGGTGCGAGCCGTGCGGAGCCGAGCGGAGCCGGGCCGGGCCGGCCGAGGGCGGCAGAGGCGGCGCGGGCGCTGCTGCGCCGGCCCGGGCGGTGCCGGCCGCTCCGTCCGCTCCGGGCGCGGGGCTCGGGCGCCGCCGGTAGCCCCGGGCCCGATGCCGGCCCCGCCGGGCAGGGGCAGCGGGCGGGGCTCCCCGGGACGGCGCCGGCCCCGCGTGCCGGAGCGGCCGCCGCAGGAGCCGCTTTCCTGCCGGGAGCCGCGCTCCGTCCGGGGCCGGCAGCGAGCGCGGGGTTCGGCCGCTCCACGTTCGGCGGTGCCGTGGCTCGGAGGCGCTTTGGAGGCGGTGATGGCATCGCTGGGTTCGGTTTGCAGCGGGTGTCCGCTAAGGGATACGGTGTTCTTCCTGAGCGGCACGGTTCTCGGTGCCGGTAGGGATGATAAAGGTTCGTTTCGGATTGGGTTTTGTAGTCGGATATATATTTTTTTGCCGGGTATTATGTTTAGAAGGGCGCGCAATGTTTTTTACGGGTCGTAGCGCGAAGCAGCGGTTCGCATTTTAATTCTGTTGCGGTGGCTTTTATTAGCGTGAGTGTGTAGTGTTTGTTTCGGGGGGCTTGGGGAAGCGTCCTGTCGTTCACAGCAGCGGGTTTTTAATCTCGATAATTGCATGTGTGTTTATCGTCTTCCAGGGCTTTTATTTGTTTGGTTTGTTTGATTGTAGTGTATGTTTTATGGTTACGGGTAATTTGGGGGACATTGTTTATGGTTACGTTTGTCTTTAGTCTTTGTGTTTGTTTCTAGGTGGTATTTTTATTTTGATAGCTTGAGGCACTATGGGTTTATTCAGTTGGGAATAAGTTTTTTGTTGCAGATTTCAGTTTATTTGGTTTTTGGTATTATTCTTGTTGTTGCTTTCTTTATTTTCTTTTTTTGGTGGTTGTTGTTGTTGTCTTTTAATGTATTTGAGTATTGTTTATCAGGGTTTATTTTGGGAACGTGGGTATTTATATGGTGGGTTTCTAAAGTATTTATTTATTTGGGTAGTTAATTTCTTAGTTTTTAGTGGTTGAGATGTTTTTCCATTTTGTTAATTAGTTCAGGTTTAAAGTTATTTTTACAGAGGATTGTTTATTCTTTGAGTTAGTGTAGAGGTAGAATTGCGTTGGTTTTTTCTTTTTTAGTAACGTTCAGGGTCAGTGGCACTGTCTTGAGTTTAGTAGATTGGTTTGACTTTTTTTTAGTACTTTTTGTAATTTGCTGTGTGTGTTTCTAGAGGATTTTCTTTTATTTTGGTTCCATTTTTCTGTCGTGATGAGAATTGTTATTGAAAAGAGTGTTCTTTGTTTTTTCGCTGACACTTGTTTGGCTGTTGGAGGTATCTTGATGTTTTTGGAAGATATTGGTGGGAATTTGATGCTGTTTGTTCTGTCATTTCATTTAGGAATTGGATTTTAAATATACAATTATGACTCTAACTATATTGAAACAAAAGAAATAGATGTGTAGCAATGGGAATGAGCCAATTTTATTTTTATATATTCGGTCAATTTTTAAAATTTAACATGTAACATGAGTCATTATATGTTACAATAAGTTATTCTAATTTTAATAGAGTATTGTGTATGTTTTTAGATATATGAATAGAGAATATAAATGTAAATACAACCCAAACAAAAATACAAATATATAAATGTATTGCAACTATATGCAGATATATAAAAAATTAATAATAAATTGTAAATATAAAATAACATAAATTGATACAATATATAATACAAGTGATACTGCATATATTTTATGAAAAATATTATAGGAAATGGATGTAAAATAGATATAAATACGGATGTGATCTATCTATCTATCTATATCTATCATTTGTTGTATATTATGATAAATACAACTATAAAAAAGCATTTAGGTAGTTTAAAATAATGGATGGTTTTGTTTTTTCTTTGCCAAAGGAGGGGTTTTCGTGTAAAAATTACAAATACAAATAATATAAAGGTAGAAATATGAGTATAGAAATATATCATAAACACGTTAAAGATTTATATGAAAATTAGAAATATAGGGAAAAATAAGTTGTAGCAGTAGATATGGTAAATAATTTAAAAAATATTTCCCGTATATTTTTGAATAAGGTGCATATTATATATAGTTATTAATATAATACATCAATATAAACGATAAATATATATAAAATATCAACTATCTATAAGAAGGAATAAAAGCTCTATGTCACGTGCAGCAGTAGAAAATTTCAGGCTCCCAGGGAATAAATAGTTTTCTTTAAATCATTTTCGTTTTGGAGTTGTTTTTTTTTTACTCTCGGGTAGCCTGAAAGTTTCTACTGCTGCTTTTTTATTCTAAAGGTGGAAAGGTAAACCAAGATTAGAAATATAACAAAGGGGAAGGGAAAGGAAAGGAAAGGGAAAGGGAAAAGGGAAGGGAAGTGGTGAAAAACAGAGTGAAAAAAGTAAAAAGAGTTGGAGGGAAAAAGAGAGGGCATTGGGGAGGAGCGGTGCTGCCTCAGGTCCTTCCCCGCCCGGGGGCGAAGGACCCGTTTCATGCCCTGGAGGGACTGCAGCTGCCGGTGGCTCCCGGGGGACGGAGCGGTGGCTGTCAGCCCGAGACTCCAACTCCCGGCAGGCCGTGCTGCTGGCGCGGCGTGTGACGCAACGGCTATCGCGGCACATGAGTGGCTGCCAGCCCGAGACTCCAACTCCCGGCAGGCCCTGCTACTGGCGCGGCATGTGACGCAACGGGCGACGCGGCCCGGCATTTTTCTCTAAATCGGCGGTAAATACAGCTGAGTAAAATTAGCTTGGTTTTCTTCCTTCTTTTGTAACTGAACTGTTTTTATTAAAAATCCTATTTGAATATGTGGAAAAAGTGGGGATGTCCTGTAATAGATCGTCGCTTTTCTTGTTTACAGGGTACTGAGAAAATACGTCTCCCTTAGAGTCCCACGGAAAGGTTCTCAGTGCGCTCTCTATCAAGGTATGTATTTACAAATAAGTGATCCCTTTAGATATTTGCCTGTGTACCTTTTCCTGTAATTCAGAGCTTGCGTTCTGTGGGCTTTATGATAAACCTGTAAAACATGTAAAAATGGTTTTGCAAGTCTTAAAGCTTGAAGGCAGCAATAAGTGGATTTAGAGCCTGTTCTTGACCAGACAAAGAGAAAAAGTGTGACTTTGATGCTGAACTTGTCATTTTTCATTTGACTTGTCTTGAATGATTTAGGAATAGAGAGAACTAGAAAAAGAGAGAAATAGAATTGATTATTGAGCACTCCTCAAATGCTCACCATGATTCAGTGTAGAGCCAAAGGGAAGGGTGATGGAACAGAGCTCTGTGCTTTGGAAGGAAATAAATTTAAAGCTGACCTCCTCACAGAGTCTCACTAACTTCTTTTGTTTTAAAATACAAAATACGATTAGGAAGTGTTGGAAGTTAGTGTTTTGGGAAAGAAACGGCAGTTCCACAGAACATTCCATTGAACAGAGGCTCTGGGAACGATTCATGTTGTAAGTGCTGTCACTGCAATCAGTTGGTGGTTCAGCCTTGAAACGTGCACTTGGCCTTCTATAAAGCGCTGTTTTGTTTGCCTTTCAGTGCTATGAGTCTTGATAAATTGGAGAAGAGCCCAAGAGAAATTTTTCATCCCTTGATATAAAAGGTAGGAAGTGACTTTTTTAGGTTTGGTTCTTTTTCTTTATTATTTTCTGGAAATAAAAGTAATTAAGTATAGGTACTACTGGTTTGTTTCTTCCAGTAGCAGGTGATAACAATAGCAGTAGTACTAGTAAAAATAATAATAGAAATAATAATAATAGTAATGTAATACTACGTAAACTGTCTTTATCCATTGAACTGGCCATTTCAAATCAAAACTTCTAAACACAAATCAAACCATCATCCTTGTAGAATCTTTCACAGCAGCGGGCTAAAGATCCTGGTTTTGTTGACAGGATTTATTGGTTCTGGAAGAACAAGAGGGAAGTACAAGCCTAACTACTTCTAGCTCACAGAGCCGTCCAGTGAACCCAGCTTTGTGTTTTGGTGGGCTTGTGATGACTTTGAAATCAATTGCTCATTCCAGTAAAAAAAATTCATGTTTTTTTGAACGTGACAGCAGAAATAACTTTAGGCACCAACTGAATAATAATAGATCACCAGTTTAAGTTAAAAATTCATGCTATACTATCAAAATTTAAAGGTAAATTATTATGTGTTAGGTGATGGTATAAAGTGTATGTTCTAATGTGTAATGCAAAGATACATACGTACCTGAAAGTCCTTAGAGGAAACAAATTTTTATGTCTGCTGTTTGATTGTTTACCATACGATATTTGGTTTCATTTCCCAGGGATCGGTGAATTTTAACTTTGGAGTCCCCTATGCTAAGGATGCTCAGCTTACAGGTGATGAAATGTTCAGTAATGGTGAGTTTTTCACCTTCTCTTTAATTGCTATGCTGATCTGAATAAGAAAAAAAAAAAAACAAAAGCAAGAGAAAAAAAAGGATGGTTTATTATTTTTTACGCTTTTATGTTTGTTTCCTCAGTATTTGCTGCAGCTCTGCTTACCCAAGCTTTGGGTTCCTTCTGTCCCACTGGGAGTTGCCCAATTTGGTTGCATCTGGTGAAATTCACCCTGAGACCTTACAGAACCAGCTCCAACTACGTGAGAGCCATTTGCAGTTCTCTCCAGATGCCTGGAGAATGGGCGACGTTTCTGAGGATCCGGCGAGCGTGCTTCTATCAAAACTCAGTCTGAAATTCCTGGGGAAAACCCTTCTGTGTCCTGAAGGGTTCAAACTCTGGTGAGGATCCAGTTATCAGGTGCTCACCTGGATGGTTCCAGCTCCCAAAGGTAACACTTGTACTCTTGCCCTGTAGTTTACATCTATTGTATTTTTGTTATTTTCAAGATTTTTTGTCTTTGCAAAATATTGTGCATTTCACTCTTTGGAACCTCTCAGATGGTTCTTTGGTGCAGCACCACCCCGTGGGACACTTGGCTGCTGTCCTGAAGGGGTTGGTGGCTAGAATTGTAAATCCTGGAGAGTTTGTGAGTCTTCTGTCCCCAGGGAGGTGTCGTGCTTTGTTTACTTTTGTTCTGTTGGTTAGGCGCTGCTTCTCGTTGCAAGTATGAATTTCAAACTGCCCTGTTCTTATTTTAACTGTTTTCCTGGTTCTCTCCCTACCGCAGGGAAAGACTCTCATATCCTTGTCGTCGGGCTCAGTGCTGTCCAAGAAGATACGGGGACTAAAAAAATCATAAGAAGCAAAATATGACTGCAGGGAAAAGAAGCTGGAGAGAACAGAAGGTGATATTGTTATCCTTACCCTGTATTAGAGACATCCGCTGTGCTTTGATGCTGGCAGCTGCCAGGGGCTTGTTAGCTCTTTGTAGGCAGGTGTAGGTGTTCACTTGTAGGTTTTTTCTCTGGACAAGGCAATTCAAACTTTGCTCAGCTGATATTTGCAGATTAGTCTCTAGCACAGTCCAGCATGACATTTCTGAATGTTGTAAAAATACCATGTTACTTGGAAATTGCTAATGAAGAGAAGCTTTAGGGGAAAATAAGATTTCAGGGTTGGAAGATGTGAGAAGAATTGTGTGGGGATGTTAGACTGAAGTAAAGCACTCTTGAAGCTGGACTGGCACGCTGGCAGGTCCCCTATTAAACAGTAGTGCTGAGATTAGCCTGGGGGTTGCCCATTGTTTCTGTAGAAATCAATGTTTCCTGGTCTTGAGAGGTAAGCTGCTTTGAAAAGCTGGAAGGTGCAGCATGCTGACAATCCCCGTGCTTTGGATTAAAAGTAGATTTCAGAAGGGTCCTAGGCTTTTGTCTTTTCCTAGAAGTCGATGTAATCCTATCGAGGAGTTTTTAGTTCTGTGTTGCCATGTCATCCGTCAGAGCCCTGTTGTACTAATCTTCATACAAGTACAAAACAAAAAATCAGACCCTGTCCCAAGCACTTAGAGGCCAGAACACGATTTCCTCGGGCTGCCGTTTGCGTGCCATCGGTACTCCCCACGAATTGAGCCCTGTGGCTCTGACAGAGCCCCTGGATGCTGACGGAAGGGGGCTGGTCACAGACCCTGGAGGTGCCTGTCCCCCAGGGAGGGAGAGGACGAGGCAGTGTGGCCTGCAGGGAGGGTGTCGTCCCCAGAGAGCAGCCGGCGACTCCATGCCTGCCCGGGGCTGCGGGTGCCCCCTCGGGGTGGACGCCTGCCCTCAGGTTTCCCTCTGGGCACCCGGGGAGGGAACCAGGTCCATCCGTGTGGCAGCTGCAGGGCCTGCAGGCTCTGGGCCCTGGAGCCGAGTGAGCCTGAGCTGCTGCACGCTTGCTGTGAGCTTTGGGGTGAGCGTGCATCACTGCAGGCCTGGGATGGATTGAAATGCGCTGAGGAAAGCAGAGGGAGGGAGGGAGGGAGGGAAATGCTCTGTTAACATGTGCCAATTCTTCTGTCAGACTCATCACGGCGGGACAGCGTGAAGACTGAAAGTGTAAGAAGATGTGGAGGGAAAGAGAGAATCTGACAGGAGCATCGGACGCACGAGTGCACGAATTTTGCTTTTTTGCTTGGATGTAAACTCAGGCGTTGAAAGGAATTTGGGAGTGAGAAGGGACATTTCAGAAGGAGAAGAAGCAAAAGAAGTTGTTGTTGTTGTTACAGTCCTGGCAAAATCTTTTGTTCTAGCTAATAAAAGAAGTTAGTTTAAAAAACAAAAAGGAAAAAATGTAGTGGTTTTTTTTTTCCTTCACTATGATATTCATTGGTGGTATATGGTGTGTTGTTTCATTTCTTGGTAGTATTAAGTCTGTGTAAATTGTTTTTTGAGTGAAGCTGACACTCTGGATGGGTTGGTTTGTATTTGAGGCAGGATTAATTTCAATAGGATTCTTTCATAGATTTCTGATGGGTATTACTGGGATTTTGGTTTTGTTTGCTGTATGTATAAACATAGAGCTTTGGTAGGGCCAGCTGGGCTGCTGGAGTTTTGGGTGTGAATTTATTAGATGGCTTTTGTTAGATGCAGTTTTTAATTTTTGAAATGTTTTTCAATGTAGTGGTTTTAAGGTGGTTTTTAAGAATTCATTGTATTGTTTTCTGTTGTTTGTAGTTGGTGTATGATAAGGGATGTGGTGTGACTTTTTGAACATTATGGTTTTGGTGTTCCTAAGTTCTGATTTCTTTGTGGTTCAATATTTTTTTTTATTTTTATTTTTTGGGACAGGGGCATTTATATGGTGGGTTTTTATAGGCAATATGTTTTTTAATTTAGGTAGTGATATTTTTTAATATTTTAATAGTTTAGGTTTTTTATTTTCATGGTTTTAATTATTTTTTTTAATTTTTTCAAATAACTTTTATAGATGACATGTTATTATTTGTGCATTAACATAAAGGTAGAGCTTTGGGGACTTTTTTTAGTAATGTTTAGGGTCAGTTGTGCAGTTTTGAGCCTAGTGCGTTGGTTTGATTTAATTTTTATTGGGTGTTTGTTTTTATTAGCAGTTGTGTCATTTTCAAGGTGTGCTTGAGTTTTTTGGGGTTTTTGAGATACTGGTTTAGGAGGAAGTTTATGATGAGCATGTGCGGAGGTTTTGGGCTACTTTATAGTGGGATTTAAAATTTATTTACAGTTAGGTTTATTTGAGTTTTTATTAGGGTTCAATGACGTTGTGGGATGTTTGTTCCATTAGTAACAGAAATAGGTTTTGTTTTGCTGTGCTGCGATGGGATGGGCGTGTGCTGCGTGCCGGCGCTGACAAAGGTACAGTATTGTTGTGGCTCTGGTGTGTCGGGTTAATGAACTGACATGGGTTAATATAGAGATGAAAATAGAAATAAATATAAATTTAAAAATAAATATAAAATTAGAGTGGTAAACATAAATATAGATAACAGATACATACATAAAACTATAATACATGGTATATAATTGTAACATGTTATCATATAGATAAATGATAGTCTATTATATATAGATATATATACACCAAGATATATAAATATAGATTGTAAATATAAAAATATTTAAATAGAGTTAAAGTAAATTGGGGGGTTTTATTACGGTATAGGCTGGGGTTTTTAAATGATAGAAATAAAATATAAATTCAGATATACAAATATATATAGAAATACAAATATCTATACATATTTAATTTAAATAAATATAAGTAAAATATATATATATATAATACAGAAAATATATATCTATGATTATATTAGAAGGTATTCTCTCTAATATATATAATATCTATGAATAGAATAAATAAAAATATCCATATAAATATCATTATAATTTTGAAAAATAAATTTACTTCCTAAATTTTAAATCTGGTTCAAATAAAGGGGTGTCCTTGGTTTTTATTTGGTTAGAGGCAGGAGTTTTATTTTAAATAATATAAGTAATATAGAAATGTGGATCTTAAGATAGAAAGATATAATGAATATATAAAGAGAAATTGCTAAACTATGCCTATAAATTTAAAGTTAAATATATGTAAGTAATATGAAGAGTTGTAGTATAGAATATAAATAACATTATATGGCAATATAAATTATAAATGGGAATATAAATATAAAAATATGTAAATATAGTTTAAGAGAAAGGGAATGTTTTGGCTTTTATTTAAGTAGAGGCAGGGTTTTTATTTTGAATATTATAAGTGTTCCAGAAGTAAAAATCTTGACGCAGAAATATTTAATCAATATAAAAAACATGAATAAAAATATATGAAAAATATAAATACCTACTCGCATCGGATGTAATATAGAATATAAATTTATTTATAAATTGACATTGGTAAAGATAAATGCATAAGTAAGCAATAGACATTAAAATACATTAATTATATTTTATATATATTATATATATTAATATACAATAATTTATTATATTACATTATATATACATTATATATTATATATAAATATATATATTATATAAATTAATATACATTATAAATATGAATATAAAAATTGAACATGAGGATAAAATCTATTTAAATATTGTTTAAAACAAAGGTTGGGCTTTTTTATTCTTGTGTTAGAGGCAGGGTTTTTATTTTAAATAATATGAATGTAGATATTATTGTTATATATTTCTAAATATTGAGATATACAATCAAGATATAAATATATAACCGCAAAATATAAATAAATACAAATAATAGGAAGAGATGTAATGAAGAATACAAATAACAGTATACATAAGTATACATTTTAAATGTAAATGTGAATATGAACCTGAAAAATAGAATTAAAAAAAATATTTAAGTAGAGTTTTGAAGAAAGGGGTTCTTTTTGGCTTTAATGTGGATGGAGGCAAAGGTTTTATTTTAAATAATCCAAGTGTTACAGAAGTAAAATAATATACAGAAATACATACTTACTATGTAAAAATATTTATAAAAATATACAAATAAAGTTTTAGGGATATATGCAATATGGAATAGAAATGTATTCATAAAAAGAAATGTATAAATGGACAGTGTACATCAATATACATTGTAAATAGAAATGTGAATATTAATATGAAAAAATATTTAAAAAAATATTTAATTATTTTTTTAATTTTTTTTTGTGTTGTGTTTTGTTTGGTTTTGTTTTGTCTTTTACCCTATTAGATTAGAGGCAGAAGTTTTTTTTCCCTCTTCCCGGTTGTTTTGGGGCATGTATTTCAGAGCAGTTTTCGGCGGGGGTCGCCCCTGTTCTTTTTTGCCGCCTTCGCTGCCGCAGCCCCGAGGCGCGCTGCGCCCCCGGCTGGGGCGGGCGGCAGTGCTGCCGCCTTGTGGGCAGAGCGCGGTACTGCAGGCGTGCAGCGAGAGGCGGCCAGCTTGGGAGTGGCGCGTGGGCGATGTCGCGGAGTTTTGGTTGACCTTCTCAGCATGGCGGCGAAAAGGGCGGGAAAGTGGAGGACCGGGTGGGTGTTTAACTGCACTGCCTGCACGGAATACCGACGTCATGGCGGCCCCGACGGATTTTTCTGTGGCGTTTCATGTGTACCCGAGACATGCTGTGGGCTCAGCGGCGCCGCGGGCGGGCGTATTTTGGCGGGTTTGTGAGAGGCATCTGGGTAAACGCCTCGCTGTGCCGGGGTCCTCTCACGTCGGCTTTCCCGCCCTGGGGCAGCCGAGCCGGGCCGAATAGTTCCGAAGAGCCGAAGAGCCGAGTGTGGCCGGAAACAGCCGAGTTTCCCCGAAGACCGAGTGTGGCCGGAAACAGCCGAGTTTCCCCGAAGAGCCCAGTGCGGCCGGAAACAGCCCAGTTTACACCAAGAGCCGATGATAGCCGACTGCAACCGATAGCCGACTGTAGCCGACTTGAGCCGCATTTAGACAATGTGCCGAATACGACCGAGTTTAGCCGAACTGAAACGAGTTTAGACCAAGAGCCGAAGCAAGCCCAATTCAGCCGAGTTTCATTCAACAGAACCGAACGACGCCGCAGCGCTCTGCATGCAGTGCGCCTGTGCAGACGGCAGGGGGCGCTGTGCCTGCAGTGCGCCGGTGCAGACGGCAGGGATCGCTGTGCCTGCAGTGCGCCGGTGCACACGGCAGGGGGCGCTGTATAAAGTATAAAATATCAACTATCGATAAGAAGGGATAAAAGCTCTCTGTCAAGTGCAGCTGTAGAAAATTTCAGGCTCCCAGGGAATAAATCGTTTTCTTTAAATCATTTTCGTTTTGGAGTTTTTTTTACTCCCAGGTAGCCTGAAAGTTACTACTGCTGCTTTTTTATTCTAAAGCTAGAAAGGAAAACCAAGATTAGAAATGCAGGGAAAGAAAGAAAGAAAGTAAGTAAGAAAAAGAAAAAAAGGAAATAAGGAAAGGAAATGAAAGGAAGAAAGAAGGAAGGACAGGAAGGAAGGGAGGAAAGAAGGAAGACAGACAAAAAAAACCCAAAAACCAGGAGGGCAAGGAGAAACCTAGGGAAAAAAAATAAAAAGAAAAGAAAAAAGAAACCAACAAAAAACAAAGCCACAGAAAAAAACCTCGGGATGGGCGAGAAACACCCCCCCTCCCTGAAAAATCCAAGCTGGGCAAGAAACATCCCAGAAATACCACAAAAAAAAAAAAAAAAAAAAAAAAAAAAAAAAAAAAAAAAAAAACAGGGGGAAAAAAAAAAAACCTGAAAAAAAAAACCAAGGGGGGCAAGGAAAAACCAGAAAAAACACCAAGATGGGCAAGAAGAAACGAAGAAAAAAACCCAAGAAGTGCCAGAAAAAAAAATCAAGAAACAAGGCAAGAAAGAGAGGCAATAAAGGCCACAAAAAAATTCAAGAAAAAACCCAAGACATGCCAGAAAAAGGTACGAAAATGGTTCTGCCAGGTGCGATCAAGGTGAGCGGGGTCAGATTCAGGTCCAGGAGATGAACAAGTGTCAGATTAGTTTGGGGCACTGCTGTGCAATGCAGCCGTGACAGGATTTATGTTTAAATATAGTTTAAATAAATTGGGGATTGTTTGGCTTTTATTGGGGTATAGGCTGGAGATTTCATAAAAAATATAAAACTAGAAATCCAAATATATCATCTATATGTCGATATCAATAAATATTTAATATATATAAATATAAGTAAAACAAATCTATTGTGTCAAAAGAATATACCTATTATTATATAAAAAGGTATTCTCTCCAATATACATAATATCTATAAATATAACAAATGAAAATTACAAATATAGATGTGAATAGAATTATGACAAACAAAATTATTTTTAAAATTTTAAATGTGTTTTAAATAAAGGGGTGTCTTTGCTTTTTATTTCGTTAGAGGCAGGGGTTTTAATTTTAAATAATATAAGTACTATAGAAATGTAAATCGACATACAGAAATATATAATAAATATATAGAGATACAAAGATATAATGCCAAACTATGAATAGAAATCTATGTAAGTAACATGAAGAGATGCAATATATAATACAATTTTTATTATACAGTAATATAAATTCTAAATATAAATGCGAATATAATTGTGAAAAATATATGATGGGGGCTCGGAGCAGCCCAGGTGTGAGATGTAATGATGATGGGGGCTCGGAGCAGCCCAGGTGTGAGTGTGAGGATGATGGGGGCTCGGAGCAGCCCAGGTGTGAGTGTGAGGATGATGAGGGCTCGGAGCAGCCCAGGTGTGAGTGTGAGGATGATGAGGGGCCGGCTCCTGCCGGGGCGAGGCTGTTTTAGGGGGAGGCTTTGCCTCAGCTCCCTTTTGCATGGAGCTGCTGAGTGAAGGGGTTTATGGGGCGCTCCCGGCGCTGTCTCATGGAAGGACTGCGAGAGCTTCCCACAGGGTCGGGGGCAACGCCTGGATCCGCGCTTGGGTACGTGGAGCATCGCTTAAAGGAGGCGCCGAGGGACGAATCTTTGTGCCGGGGAGCAGCGGCCGAACAGGTGAGCCCGTGTGGGTTCGGAGCGGGGAATTTTCTCCTTCCCCTTTGCAATTTCATCTTGCCAGTCCCTCCCCGGGTCCCCAGGAACAAAAATGGAGCTTATGAAGACAAAAGGAATTAAGGAGAAGGAAGCAGCTCCTTTTCTTTTATTGTCTGCGTTTGACCTGAGGGGATCCCTCTTGACTTGTGGTTTGAAGGGTGTTGATTGCAGGAAAAGCTGCCTTTTCCAGGCTGTTAGGGGTATCCCGGGGGTGACAGGGAATCCCTGCGTTCTATTCTAAGGGGAATGGGAAAAGTATTCTTGTGGTATTCTGGGTTTGATTTGAAGGCAGCCACCCCATTTTCACCACCCTCGGGTTTAAATGGAGGGGGCAGCCCTTGTGTCCCTCCTTTTGAAGGGTTTGAATGGAGAAATCGCCCTTCGAAATCGCCCTTTCCCATCAGTCGAAGGCTTTCATTTGGGGAGCGCCCCTTCTTTTCTGCTCTCCTAGGGGGTGAAATTGGAGGGGAGAACACATTTCTTTGCCCTTGTTGAAGTGAGGTGCGCCCCATCTGCGGTTTCGGGGTTGGCTTGCGGGAAGCCGCAGCTCCGGCAGCGTTTGCAGGGCTGCAATGGGGCTGTGCCGCTGCATTGGAGGGCGCTGCCCGTGCCCGCGGCCCGGCGCGGAACGTTCCCGCTCGGGAGCGCTGCTGGCACGGCCCGGGCAGCTGCCGGGGCGCACGGGGGATTCGGCGCGGCCGGGCCGGCCGAGGGCGGCAGTGGCGGAGCCGCGCCGGTGCGAGCCGTGCGGAGCCGAGCGGAGCCGGGCCGGGCCGGCCGAGGGCGGCAGAGGCGGCGCGGGCGCTGCTGCGCCGGCCCGGGCGGTGCCGGCCGCTCCGTCCGCTCCGGGCGCGGGGCTCGGGCGCCGCCGGTAGCCCCGGGCCCGGTGCCGGCCCCGCCGGGCAGGGGCAGCGGGCGGGGCTCCCCGGGACGGCGCCGGCCCCGCGTGCCGGAGCGGCCGCCGCAGGAGCCGCTTTCCTGCCGGGAGCCGCGCTCCGTCCGGGGCCGGCAGCGAGCGCGGGGTTCGGCCGCTCCACGTTCGGCGGTGCCGTGGCTCGGAGGCGCTTTGGAGGCGGTGATGGCATCGCTGGGTTCGGTTTGCAGCGGGTGTCCGCTAAGGGATACGGTGTTCTTCCTGAGCGGCACGGTTCTCGGTGCCGGTAGGGATGATAAAGGTTCGTTTCGGATTGGGTTTTGTAGTCGGATATATATTTTTTTGCCGGGGTATTATGTTTAGAAGGGCGCGCAATGTTTTTTACGGGCCGTAGTGCGAAGCAGCG